>NC_141693.1:45977973-46577973 GCF_964263255.1 Lissotriton vulgaris | reverse complement strand
AATGAATTCCCTGCAACGTGAATGCCATCACGTTGATGACTCAGTGTATGGATCACGTGAGCTTTTTGTAGTTCTTTTCGTAACTGAACTACTTGTTCCCAAAGCAATTTTATTTGATTGTGCCACCTTTTACATATTTGAAATCGTTTCTGCAAGTATTCATTATAACATTGAACGCAATAATAGGAATCACACCTATGAGTGTGGGGAATTCGCGATCTGTATTTTCGAGCGCCATCTTGAAAGCCTGTAGTTCAGCTCGCTGAGCTGTACAATCTCCGAGAGATTGTGTTTTTGTGACCATAGTTCGGAGTTTACCATCGTGCCAGCGACCTTTAACTATCGCACATGCAGCACTATAAGCTTGTTTACCCTGAATTGCCGGTTGTGCTAATCCGTCTGTATAAATTATACAACCGTACTGTTCTAGAGGCAGAATCTCAATAGGCAGAGGACATTCTTGTTCATATTGTAGAAATTCTTGTGCTTTCAAGTCGGGGTCAAAAACGTATTCAACGTCTGTTGCAGCAAGAGAATTACCCATTGTATCCATCTAGGATGTAAAGCCTTTGCATTGGAAAGCTTGATTTTGTTACTGCTTCTAAAGCAGGTACAGGAGTAACGACCATTATGCGTTTTCCTTCTGCAAGGGCTCTCTCTTTTGCTACTGCATTTTGAACCGTTGTCAGAATTTTCTCTGTAGAAGTGAATTTCATTTCTGCTTGTGTGTACAAGTGTGACTTATAAGCAATTGGTACTTTTTACCCTACATTAAAGGTTAAGTACCTGAATCCGCATCTTCCTGGAATGATTCGGATTACTAAGTTGCGTATATTTACGCGTGTTTGTAAATGTGTGGTTGCTAACATGTCTGTTTGTACTGAATGCAAAATGTGTTTGTGTGTTTGAGTCCAATTAATTTGTTTGAAATTCCAGTTTGATTAATTCATAGAGAGGTTTAACCCTTTCTGCGTAATTTGGAATGTAAGTTCTTCAAAAATGTAGGAAACCTAGAATTGACTGTAAGTTTTTCAGCGTTTTTGGAGGTTGGAGCAGCGCACATTTCTTTAGGAAGTTTGCTGCCAGGCTTTTGCCTTCACTTGATAATTCATATCCTAGAAACAGGACGTTGAGGTGGGCAATTCATGATTTTTTAAAATTGAATTTGTACCCTTTAGAGGCGAAGCCAAGTATTATGGAAAGGGGCGACCACTCGGTCCCCCCGAACGTATGGTAGGGGGCCCGGATCCCCCCGGGAAACCATTTTGGGCGGGAGGCGTGTCTCGGCTGGTATGCCCGAAGCGGCGTAGCCGGGGCGCGCCTTTTTCCCACCCAAGAGGGGTTGTCCCAGACACCTACACCATTGGCCACGCCCTGTAGGCAGACCGGAGGAGGGTACACGCCCTCCCGAAGAAGAATAAAAGGAGCAACAATCCAGAGAAGCATCCTCTTGTTCCTGTGCTTGGAAGCTGCACCCCTCGTTGCACGTGAGCCCTCGACGGAACAAGGAGCCATTTTTGACCCGCCCGCCAGCCCCTTATGGCAATGATCAGTACTGCAATAAAGTTTATTTTGTTTTTGATAAGCATCTTTTTTCTCCCGGTTTTGTGGTTAATAAAAATGTCAATGTTGATAATGCACTAAAATTTGCCTCATATCGTTTTCTCAGTTGAACAGAGTTTTCAGTCTAAGGGAAGATGTGTTGAATGTTTAGTAAGTTTTGCAATGTAAAGTTTATTTTCTTTCTTCAATAGGTAGTTAAACGTCGTATTTATTTTTTGGTCGGGCGGTAAGGTCATGATCGGTGAGCAGTAATTTCAAGATACCTAGAGGGGGGGCGCCACCCATTATGGATGGGAGCGCCCGGGGGCAGGCGGCCATTGGCCCCTCACACGGGGAGGCGGCAGCCACTAAGTATGGGGTCGCCTAAAGGGAAGGCGGTCATAGGCCCCTCCCAGGGGAGGAGGCGGCTACGTGCCCCTCCTACGAATTTCCCGGGGCCAGGACATCCGCAACGGCGGATGTGGTAAGCAGTGTAGGGTGGGAGGGGGGTCTACGCTACCTTCTAGACACCTCACACGAGTCCTCGGACGACCACTAAGATGGCGTCGAGTTAAATAAGGGGCCCCGCTAAGACAAGGGAAATTGGAAGTTGGCACAGAGGTACAGTCCTCTGTGCGCCCGCCCCTCACAAGTGAGGGGGGAGTTCTGGTATTAGGGATCTGACACCGGTTACGACCTTGCCGTTGGCCCGTAATGTTAGGATGTACAATTTTTATTTAGAAAGTATGCATTTGCAGGATGTCTAGACTCGGCTAGGAGAACCTTTGTATTAGAGTTTTGTTAAGGTTAGCCAATACACGTGTCTGCATCGTAATGTCATAAATCAAAAATTGTACATGATATGAAACTGTTATTTTAATGTTTTAATTTTGTTTCATATTTTCATAAATACGGCCGGGAGGGTAACTCCCTCCCGCCTTCCAAAAGTCCAAGAACTGTGTCCGTCTTCCCATGCTTGGGGATTGTGTTATTGTGTTGGGAGGGGGTGACAGGCATCCCGGCCATATGGTGTTCAAGTGCCTTTCCAAGTCATCGTCTTTTAAGTAGATGTCATCGACATACGATAATGCTTCATCATCATACGTGTGTTGTGACTCTGTTACTCTGGCTGAAAATAACCCTGGACTATTCTTGAATCCCTGGGGGAGACGACAGAACTGACGGTGTTTCCCCATGATTGAGAAAGCGGTCAAATACCTGCTTTCTGGTGCAATATTTTGACAGAAGAAACCGTTAGAAATATCTAATGTTGTTTTATATTTTTTACGCGCAATGTTATTCATTAGTGCTGCAGTGTGTACATTTTGTATTGCAAATGTTTTGTAACAAGAGTTTAGATGTTTGTAATCCAAAGCTAGACAATATGTATTGTCTGGTTTGGATACAGGAAACAAAGGACTGTTCATTGACAAGGTGCATGTTTCATTCACCCCTTGGCATTCAAGTTGATCTAAAATATCCCTGACCTGTTTTTTAGCTTCTTGCTTAACCGGGTACTGCCTTTGTGCAGTTGGTTGAGTTTTTAACTGGATTTTATGTTGATGAGAATCCTCATCCCATCCCAAATAATTTTTATATAATGAAGGTGCCCGGGCGATTGCCCATTTTCTGGCATATGTGCATTTTTTATGAATCGGAATATGGTCGGAGAAGGCTGGCATAATGATGTCTTCCACCATGTGGGCATTCCCTGACAAATTCAGGTGGCCAGTCTTGTTCAGCTAGAAGAATGTCATAACCCTTAGAGAGCGTCTCCCAAAAGAGGGCTCTTATTTTTCTAGTAATGTCCCCCTCCATCCGGAGTGTTATTTCATATAGCTTGTGCGGGACACTAACCCTGGTATCAGCAGTTTCAACTTGGATGTACTCATTCAAGTCCACTGTCTCCAGAGGAACCTTCAAGATCTTGCGAGCTACGGTTACTTCTGCTGCGCTGTCTAACATTGTCTGAGCCCACTCCCTGTTCTTGAGTTATGTCCTCAGGATCCTCGGCATGTCTGATTTTTAGACCTGCTACCTTCTTTTTGGTGAATTGAGTTTTCTTATTTTTTGGAACGTGTTGATCGTCTTTGGACTTTACGCATTCTTCCTTTTGTTCTGATCGCCCTCTTCTTTCCGATTTCCGTGATGAAGTCTAAAAGGTACGAGAGGAACGTGTATCATTATCTTAATATCTATCAGGTTTTCTCAAATTATCCCTATTCTTGAGGTTATTCCTCCTTTCAGAGGGCTCCTTTTGAGACCTACTTCGGGATTGAGAATGATTCTCTTTAGAAGTCTGTTTAGTGTTCTGTTTTGCTGGTTTACCACCCAAACTGTCTCTACCTAGTTCTTCATAGGATTTTTCAAGTATTCTGGCTAGTTCTTGAGGTTGCTCGGTTACATCATAATTCTCTTAACTTTTGGTGGATCGCCACAGATGCTGCTTTACCTTTAATATTAGCTAATATTATTGTTGGGACCTGTTTGACATCTTTCAGTAATTTCATACCTAGCTTTAAAGCAGGCTCTGCCCCGTATTCATTTTGAATCTGTTTCAGGACATCTGGTATTACCGCCATAGACGGAACACCATGTGCATTTGTGTAGATTGCAGCAAAGACTGTACCCCAAGTGTCGCAGTCTTCCAGGTGTGGTGCGATCCCCATTGGTAAACAGATTGTTAAAATTCTGTGTTTCTCATGAGGGGTAGCATCAGGAAATACTGCCTCGTTTTGAGTAATTTTTTGAGCTATCTAGAATGGAATTTGTTCCGCTTTTGCAGGTAATTTACCAATGACTGCTTGTGTAGTCTGTGGTGTGATTTTTTTGTGTTCCCCAGGTAAGGGATGTGTTGTGGAATCCTTATAGGAGGTTGGACTGTTAGAGTCCGCATGACATATTGAACTCATTGTCTATGTATTTTTATTAGTTGTTTTAGTTGAACTAATAGTTATTCACCCGACATTTCTTCAATGTCAGGATGTGGTGTATAGCTGGCTAGTAACGGCCATGTTGCTCCTGGTCTACCTAGTGGACCGAGCCTGGTAATGTGATTTTGAAGGTGTAGGGTGCCTATAAACCAGAGTGCTTGCTCTTGGTAAGTAAGTGGAATTTTAATATCCTCGAAAGGAACGTATTCCGTTGGATGTTACTCTACTTTATAGAAGTGAAACACATGTGTTACTGAGTTGGCTTCAGGGAAGATAAGCCATGAATAGAATACCTATGTCTGCCGATATTCGTGTGCCTCTATCACAAAAATTACCCTACCACCTCTTGATGATAGGCCATTTGTTATAAGTTTTATAGTGATGGATTTCCTTGAATTTTCTGGGATGATTATAGCATCCAAGTCATCTTGATGGACCCTGTAACGTCTCATCCGGGTAGGGATGCAGCTCCACCGGTTGCGTTATTGTTGTCTCCGGTCATTGTTTAATGAAAGTTGCAGAGCAAGTTTCATGGAAACAAACATAAGATGCACAATATTTTGGAACACTGTATCCTTCAACGTTGAATAAACCCCAAAACTAATACATAGGATTTTCGTCCTAGTCAGTTATGGCGGATATTTTATCCTTTTACCCACTCCAGACGTCTATTGGAGTATTTTTATGGGAAAAAAAGCGGTCTTTGAGAAAAGCACGACTGAGTTACTTTAGTATCTAGCGTTAAATTAGTGCCTTACCGAACGTCGGGCGCCATGTAGTGTAGTTCCTATATTCCCAATAGGCTCTGCGCATTGCAATAATATATCCTATAGATTAGACGTAGGACTGAGATCAACTAGGTCTCTATCGAATATATTAAACTTAATAGTGAATGCCAGCTTGCTGAGAGGTCACTTGAAACGTTCTCAAATTCACAAGAAGGAATTAGTTACTGACAACCGCATAAACATGACAACTTTGTTTCCCAAGAATAAGAAAAGTATTTCTAGAGTCGCGGAAACAATAGATAAGTATTTCACTCAGTCACTCGTGCATGCTTCATTTCTACAGAGGTGCAGAGAAATAGAGAGACAGGTGTTTTCAATAAAAGGTTTTATTGAACAGTCGTCTTTCTCTTGCACGTAAAGTGAACTGCTACAATCGTAATGCAGACTGCAAAGTATAATGCGTACAGCGAGAACAATATTATAAAATAATACTGTAAGAGCATTGTATGGTTTCTAAACCATATATAAATACATACATAAATAGCAAGGGCTAAAAGTACTCAACTGGTGCTTCTAAAATACGCCTAGTTTAATGTACCTAACCTAAGCCTAGTACGCAGGAACGAGTAAGTGTGGTTTAGACTAGGTTTAGTTTCCTTTGCCAAGAATCTATCCAAGGTTTCTCTAGGTTCCAATCAACTCCATACCTTTATTTTAGAATGAAGAAGGTCTGGTATCTCAGTCTCGGGACTCGATTTCCCAACACCCCACAAAGGGAGCTTGAAAATACTGGAGCTGGATTCTTGCTGAGAGAAATGCAGCCTTTCTATCAGTGTGTCAGCTGGAGGGTCGACTTCCTTCGGCACTTGCTGTAGCAAGCTGAGTCGGGCAAGTAGATAGTCGAACTGCTCCGAACCACCGTGTCTTGCTAGAGCAAGTGAAGGCATATTTATACCTTGAAGGTGTCTAGTTTGAGGTAAAGTCGGACATAATAACATCAGGAAAGAACCCCAAGGGAACAGTAGTTCTTTGTAACATACATGAGTTCTTGGACAAATCAAAATTCAGGCAAGGGAAGGTCCCTGACTGCTTAAGCCGATTTTCCAAGAAATCGTTGTGACGTTTTGATACGGGTGGAAGTAGCCATGCCTGTATTTGTTTTGCATTGGCTATGTCTAAATAAGGGAATGATTTGTATGCCTATATTAGGGCAATGTGAATTGTACCTATATATTGGCAAATTTACTCGGATCCTAAAACGCCATACAACACCAGCTTACACACACTGCATTGGAAGACCTGTAGTTCCATTTTATATGGCCTCTCATGAGTGGCATAATACATGCTTCAGCCCATGGGAGGCCTCTGGGGTACCTATGACCTGGGTACATGTGTACCATATACTAGGGTTCTGACAAGGGTACCCCAGCATCCAATTTGGAGTGTACCTGAGTAAATGGTATAACATTTTAGGTAGAATGCAGTTAGTCTAGGGTCCTGAGTAGCAGTATCCCAGGCACACTAGTCAAAAACAGTATAACATCAAGCAAAAAGTGGGGTGGCCATAAGAAGCAGATCCTACTTTCCTACACCATTGTGGCACAGTTTGGAGGAAAGGGTCATGCTCTGGGATGTTGCTCTGCACTTCATTGGACAGGAGTGCCCTCCTGATTGAACACTGAATAAGTATCTGAGAGGGGCAGAACTTCTCAGAGCTGCTGCGTGAAACAAGAGAAGTAGAAGGGTACATGTTGGAAGTTTTATTTGGACAAACCAGGCCCTACACTCTGACTGACTGCGTCTGGTGCACAATTTGTAACTACAGCCCTGAGGGAATAACTTGCTTCAAGAGGAATAAAGAGTGGACTCCCTGCAAGCTGCAGGTTAACAGAGTTCACCTGCATCATCACCACTAAGAATCCCAAGTAGATTGCGGGAACTGAAGTTCCACATTTTCAAGGACCATCTTGGGGATTCCAAACCCTTGGATTGTGTTTTAGACACTTTGGAACCCCAAAATTAACTTTAGGAAAAAGTTCCAGAAGTTTACAGAGGTTTGGAGCAACTTTGGAAAAAGCTCCATAAGTGGACCAACTCGACTTGACCAGACAAGCCAGCAACCTTCAGCCACGATCTGGCCTGCCATGCTGGTTCGTCCCACAGAAAAGCTTTGAAGGTCCGACTTCCAGAGTTTGACCAGAAGCTCCCTGGAATGCAGGCCGACAAATCCTGACCAAGCCGGGCCTAGTGAAGAGCATCGAGGGACAAAAGCAGGAATAGCTCTGTAAAAGTTATAAGTCCTAAGGTAAAAGACTTGAACGTCACCAATCGCGTGAGTTAAGGTGCCCACCTTCAACTGCGAGTTGGCCTGGATCCTTGGTTTGTCCTACTGAAAAGCTCTGGAGTGGTTTCAAGATGGCGGAGTGAGGATCTGCACTGAGCAGCTCGCCTGGAGGCTCCTCTCCCTACCCTTTACGAAGCTACATGATCGATGTGATAGCTATACTGAAAACTACCACGCTTGCATGCAGAAAAGTGCGAGTATTACCTATAGGAAAGGAAACATCTACAAACGCTATTAAAACGGTATTCCTGTACGGCGTGTTACTGATGATCCATTTCATTGCCACAATTGAACTTTTCCGGCGGACGAATTACAGTCTGTTTAGGTACTCAGGACTCGGCTCGTCTGGTCTCAACCATCGAGCTCCATACTCCTGGTGACCGAGGAGAATGTCTCCAAAAAAACCTCCGCGAACCACGCGAAACAGCAAGCAGCCAGCGGGAGCCGCGGCACCCCGTCCTCCCCCGGCTACACTAGCGCTGCAATGCGCGACACAAGTGCCACTGGCAACTTCTACGGTATTGACGGCAACAGTAGCAGTACCTTTGATCTTATCGACCTCGGCTATCCCAGGGAACATTTCACGGGAGAGCACCTCTGCCGCCTCTGTTGCCGCCTCTGTTGCCGATAAGGAAGGAGAGGAGAAAAAAAAAGGAAAAGTAAAACTCTTTTTTACTGGTGAACCCACAGAGATTACAGCAGCCCCTAACATGCTGGGAAGTCAGCGACAGGAGAACGGAGACACCGCAAAACAGGTACAGAGACTTCCTAACTTATCTTTAAACGTGTATTTTAAAAAATCTGGCCAGAGTGTTGGCAAAACATCAGCAAAAAATAAATTAATGGCAGCAAGAGAGGGGGCAGCTGGGGGTGATTCAACAAGCGAAAATCAGGCCACAGCGAGTGCGAAAGCAAATGCTACAGCTAACGCTAACGCTGGGGGGCAAGATGTCAACACGTCAGTGACGCCTACAACCCCTGAAGAGGGTAACTCTGAGCAGTTAACAGCTGGTGAATTAAACGTTTTAAAGGAGGTCGAAACGCCAGACAGGCCAAGCCCTAATTTGTGCATAGATAATGAGACTTTTTCCGGAGAGGTGCGCATTGACACTACGGGCTTACCTCCCTCCACCGAACCAGATATTACTGCCCCTATAGCTGAGGCAGAAGCTGACGGGCTAGTGGCGGAGCTCACTGATCTGACCGAGCAAGGCTCTTTTGAAGACTTTGATGCAGAAACAGAGGATGAACTGGGAGAGAAGGGGGATAAGGACGATTATTCTGGTAATGCAACAAAAACACGAGCTAAAAAAAGGCGTAAACAGAAAAATAAATCTAGGGCAGAGAAATGCGGCAAGGCTGGTACTTTGTTAAATAGATCCATTGCTAGTAGTAGTCAAATATCGATAAAGGCTTTACAGGACAAAAGCCCACTAAGAAGATGGATTGAAGCGAAAGGATTAGTAAAAAACATGACACAGAGACTATCAGGGGCTAGTCCTACAGAACTCATACCTAATAAAGAAGTTTTGAGCAATACAACCGGCTCTGATAATTTAGAAAACTGCTCCCTAACTATTTCACCCAATTCACCCAATCTACCACCTGATATATTATCAGATAGGACACCTGATAGGACACTTGATCAAGCTCTATCGATGACACATGAGTCTATAGCAGACTCACCCACAACAGAAGCTGAGATGTTACAACCCCACGCACCCTCTACGGTCACAGCCACTGTAATTACTGTCACCCCCCCTTCTCTGGGGGAATCTCCTTTTGAATCTTCACCTCCTTATATTAGTTTGGAGACAAACAAACAGATAACTGTCTCCAAAGAGAAATTAAATCAAAGACAAGAGTCAGCTGATTCATCTCAACTAGATATAATATTACAATTATTAGGAAACCAACGGGCTGAAGCCCAGGAACATTATCTACAATTAAGGGAAGATAATAGCAAAGTGCAATCATCTTTACAAGAACTTGCCACTAAGTTTGGAGGAATTTCACAGGACATTGCGGAACTACAACAACGAGTGGTTGTGTTGGAAGAAACAAGCACAAAAACAACATTTGCAGCTGACAAGCATAAGATACAGCTTGTGACACTTCAACAAAAAATTGAAGATTTGGAGAATCGCCATAGACGGTCAAATCTAAGACTTTTTGGCATACTGGAGGGAGCAGAAGGATCTGATCCAAGGGCTTATCTAGTGGGTCTATTTCAGAAAGCTTTTCCTGACCTAGCTGACTGGGATTGGGACTCACAAATCCAGCGAGCTCACCGCCTTCCTCTGATACAGAGAAACAGGGAGAACTAATTCCCACGTCCTTTTCTAGGTTTTTTTGGGAACTTTCTATTGCGCCAGGCTATTTGGCAGAGAGCTCGTCCTAACACCCCCGTAGCCATTGGTGAGATTTCAATTTTTGCTCGCTCTGACCTTAGCGAAGAAACAATGGACAGACGATGGTTGTTACGCAAATTAATAGACCCAAATAAATCTAGTGGAGGTCAGGCGTTTCTTCAAGAACCAGCACACCTAAAAGTTATCAAAGAGGGCCGCACTCACTTTTTTACAGATGTAAAAGAAGCAGAAGCGTACTTAGCTGATATCGGCGCGGGCAAGAGTAAGACTAAGACTAAGATTTGATACGAATCAAAACATTGGCTTAACTGGAAGACTTACTCCTATTAGAAATCTTTATATATAAGCAATTTTGGCTCTAGCTCTATGCTATACGCATCACTATGTATTAGCCAAATGCTTAGCTTACTTTTTATGTATATGTTTATAAATTGTTTAAACAATAAGTAAGGAGAGGGTGGGGGGTCTCTGAACGCGACCTGCCAGGTTGGCTGCCCTTCCAGTGGCAGCAGATGCAGAGGGAGGGCTCTTCCCCGGCTGGGGTAAGAGCTAGGGGGGAGGGGGTGGAGGGGAAAACCAAGAAAAATCGTTCACAGGCTGAGGGGGTGGATTTATACAATGATATTAGAATTTTTTACACATTAATGGCACTCGAAGTAGACAATGTATGAGGATAGGCAGATACCACGGACAATACTTTGGTCAATCTGAGATAAGCTTAAAATGTAAGGCTTCTATCTTTTTTGTTTTTTTTTTGTTTTTTGTTGTCTCTTTCTTTTTTTCTTAGATGTATGACATAACATGCTTAGCCTGGAATGTAGCAGGGCTAAATAGCAAGAACAAAAGGTGTTTGATAAAAGAAGAATTGAAAATGCATAATCCCCATGTTGCCCTCTTATCTGAAACACACAATGCGGGGAAGGATAAAAAACTACTCAACCAATTGGGGTATGATATTATAGCTTGCTCTATTTATGGACAATCTATAAGAGGAGTTGCTATTCTCAAGGATAGACGATTTAGGGCTGAAACAATACCAACTGCTTGTGGTAAGGATGGTAGATGGGCAATAGCGCAGATTAGCTTTGAGAATGTTAAATATGTTCTATGTGTGGTTTATGGCTGTAACACAGGTGAGCCCACTCTTTTTGACCAATTGAATATCAAACTTTTGGATTGGGAAGGAGAACTTATTATTATGGGGGATTTTAATTGTATTATGGACTACAGAATAGACATAACTAGATCTGGTAGCTATCAAATGATGCATAAAACCAGGCCATCTATTTTTGACTTATGTCGCATACATAATCTCAAAGATGCTTGGCGACAACACTTATACGCAAACAAACCAGGGTATACTTATTATTCCGCACCCCACAAATTATGTTCAAGGCTAGACATGGCATTAATAAGCGACAATATATTGAAAGATAGCTCCATGGTTTTATGCCCCCGAATCTCTACTGATCACAATGCTATAATTTTGATATTCAAAACAGCAAACATTAGAGTCACTCCTAGGCCATTTTCTTTTCCCAGACATTTGATTTCAGACACATGTTATATGACGCAACTAAAATTACACCTTACAGAATTTATAAATATAAACACAAATTCAGCCTCACCTGCTATAGTATGGGATGCCTATAAGGCAAGCATTAGGGATCAGACAAAATTTAGAACAAAAAAAAAAACGATTTATTGATGTAAAAAATAACTACTCAAGAAGAACTATTATCATCAGCTCTTCGGTCTAATCTATCAACGAGCACATTAATTGGTCTTAAACTTTGCTCACTTAAAAACGAAACCAAGGCCAAATTTATCAAAAAAAGTATAAACAACTTACACAATTGTAAAATAACACAATATGAGGGGGGGGATAAAATCGGGAAAATTCTGGCTTATAAAGCCGCCGATGACAGAGCAAACGCTACAATTACAAGCATACGGGGGGCCGGTAATAAAATCTACACTCAACCACAAGATATTTTAGAACAATTCGCCGATTTTTATAGAACCTTATATACTCCAGAAGTGGAGCCTAGCTTGGATGACATACAGAAATATATTGAAGACCATACTATAGATACTCATAACATTCCAGAGATAGACTCATTATCTGATGAGATAACAATGGCTGAACTACATCAAGCCATAGCTCTATTACCTGTAGGAAAAGCGGCAGGGGAAGACACTATACCTTTAGAAGCATACAAGCTATGTTTAAAAGAACTTGAACAATTATTGCTGAAAGTCATCCAATCTGTAGGCTCTGATGGAAAAACACCTAAATCTTGGAACAGGGCAAAAATAATATTTTTTCTGAAGAAGGACAAACCGAAGGAAGAGAGAGGGTCTTATCGCCCTATCTCTCTGATAAATACAGACGCAAAAATCTTTACTAAAATCTTAGCACTAAGATTGGCTCCTATCATGCCCCAGATCATCAATCCACAACAACACAGCTTTATAACTGGGAGAGATACTACCATACATGTTAATATGGCTATCACAGCATTTGATGTAGCAGAGATAGAATCCACCCCACTCGGTATGATCTTATTAGACGCTGAAAAAGCCTTCGACCGAGTGGGGTGGGACTTTCTCTGGTGCGTACTGTCCAAATTAGGGTTCGGGGGACAATTTTTGCGGTGCATACAAGCACTGTATGATAACCTAACCGCTTACACCAGTTATGGGGGGCTGGCATCCTCAGATTTTTTGTTCCAACGAGGAACCCGTCAGGGATGTCCCTTGTCACCACTTTTATTTGCACTTTCACTGGAGCCTTTTCTGTTTGCCCTTCAATCTCAAACCCAGATTGCACTTTTTAGATCAGGACCACAAGAGTTAAAAATAACTGCATACGCAGACGACATCGCAGTTTATACCGAAGATATCGTCGAGGCACAAAAGGGAATAACATTAGAGGCAGGAAAATATGGGAAGATAGCGGGCTATAAACTAAACTTACAAAAAACGCAAATAATAGCCAACTATACTCCAGCTGTGATAGTGCCTGAGATCTGCAACATTGCTACTTACCTCGGGGTCAGAATAACGGCCAAATTACAAGAAATCAATAATATAAATTATAACGAATTGACCAAATCCACCAGCCTAATATTAAAGACATGGCACAGACTACCCCTGAATTTAATTGGCAGAATCAACTTAATAAAGATGAAGGTATTGTCCAAATATGTGTACCTATTCCGATCCATACCATTAGCGCTAAATAATCAATTCTTTAAAAAACTTGATGGAGTACTTAGCAGTTTTATTTGGGGGTAAAAAAGGGAGAAGATCACTAAATCTTATGAAAAATAGCACGCACGAGGGAGGGCTTAATTTTCCGATTTTAAATTGTATTTCTGGTCCGCTTTTGTTAACCGCCTTCGCTCTTTACTTAATGAAGGAAGGGCTTTGTTTTTTCATTCTTTTATGTTAAAATCTGACTCGAATTTGTTTTTGTTTAGAACCAACGATCCCAACTACTATAAAAGGGTTAAATTTAAGACCGCAAGAGACATAACAAAGATCTGGGGCAATATACTCTCCTTTTGTAATACTATTTTTTTCCATTCAAAGCTGCCGCTATGGGGAAATCCGGGCCTTCCAAACATTTTTGATGATAATACTACACGTAGATGGTCTAGATTAGGAATTGTCGTTTTAGGGGACCTATATGGCACACAAGGCTTTTTAGACTTCAATACTCTCAAACTACTATATGACCTACCTGAAAACATGAGGTACAAATATCTACAGATACATGACTATTTGATTAATAAAAAACAAATTTTGGAGGTCACTGAATGTGATATTTGGACCTGTGTATACTCTTTAAAAACCAAGTCTGTAATAAGCGAACCATATAGACTTCTTATTGACTTTAAACCAAATGATTGTATTAAGCTGGCCTATAAATGGAGTAGAATACTGGGTTCGAATATAACATCCAAACAGATAGAGAGCTCCCTGATAAACAGCAACAAACAAGTACGGTCATCTAGCCTAAGACTCCAACAATTCAGAACAACATGTATGCTATACTACACCCCTGAAAGAATTTCTAAATGGTCCCCTAATAACACCTACAGTGACCGCAAAAAATGCCCAAAATGCTCTACTGAAGCAGCTGATCTGGCACACATGTTGTTCTCGTGTCCTAGTCGTAAGGTTTTCTGGTGCGACATTGAAAATGTTTTGAAAATGAAACAGATACAACTACCTACGTTCACGGCCACCTCTGTTCTGTTAGACACCTACCCAGTTTCATTTCCACAGGCTGCTCTGGCCACGGTACTCATGTCTTGTGCCAAGTTAACTTTAGCTAAAGCTTGGACCAGCTCAGAAACACCTAAGGTTTGGGACTGGTGGGCACTGGTAACCGAAATACACTCAATGGAATTAGCCCTAGCTAACATCAGGGGTATACGAGCATTGAAAAAGCATGAAAAAAACTGGGGAACGTTTGTAGAACGATGATGCTATACCCTGTTTTCTTTTGGATTTAGGGAAGGAAAGGATATCAATATCTGTCATCTGTTGGATACTATAACTTGTACTATTGCCAAAAAGAAACTACCTCTATTATTATTATTTTTCTTTTTTCTTTTCTTCTTCCAACAATACCTCATGATCTACTTGCTTTGTTATATGCTTTATATGAGGAAAAAAAGGGAAAAAGGGGGAGGGAAGAGGGGAAGAAAGGGGAAAGAGGGGAAGAAAGGGGAAAAAAAGGGAGAAAAAAGGGGAACAAAATTATGTATGTATCATGCTTTAATATATTTTCTTGTCAGCCTGTTAACAATAAAAAATATTTTAAAAAAAAGAAAAGAAAAGCTCTGGAGGTCCGACTATCATAGTTTGACCGGGAGCTCGACTAAAGTCAAGAATGGACTGGTAGACAGCATCGAAGGACCCCGAGAGTAAAAGCTCCAGGAAAGTTTATAAGTCAGAAGGTAAAAACTGTGACAGGCCTGCCGCGAGAGGAAGCTGCACAGACCTCCATCGCTGTTGGCCTGAAACTTTTACTTTGTGCCAGGCTAACGGAGAGTAGATGTCCTAATAAGTGCAAAAGGTTTCTATGTACTATATAGTGCTAAATCTTTAAAAAACCATATCTACAGGTCCTTACTTAGGATTTTTCTTCCTTTGCTGCCATTTCAAAGATAATTTTCTTCCTATTTTCATAAATTGGGGTTGGATTTTCATTGTTTTTTGTGTCTTAATTATTTACTGAATTGATGTTTTTGAATGCTTTACCAACATGTTTCTGAAATTGAGCCTGCATGATCGCAGCCAAGCTGCCCAGGGTTGAGCATGGGAATAATTTCATGAGACCAATTCTGAGCACTAGTCTGTGTTAGTGGCCTTATTGCCAGTAGTAGATATATATTTACCGGTACACAGACAAAATATCGATTTTTAAATATCGATATACAAAAATATCGAAGTTTAAATATCGATGGGACAAAATATCGAAGGTAAGTAATATCGACAGTCTTAATATCGATATTAGTATGATATCAGTAATATCAAAGTTTTAAATATCGATGTCAATAATATCGAAATAAATAACTTTGATGTTACTAATATCAATTTTTAAATAAATTTAGTGTATATTACATTGTATTTATTATGTTTTATTATTTATTTTTAATGTAATTTAATTAAATATTGTCTTTTACTTCTGTAGTGGTTTGTGGGTTTATAGGGGAATAGGGTGGGAAGTAATTTAATTATGTTAAATTAATTGTTAATTAGTAGGAATTATTAATTAATTAATTGAGAAATAATTTTTTATTAATTTTAATAAATTGATTAATTGATAAATATGTTCTGTAGCGGGTTATGGGTTTATAGGGTGGGAAGTAATTTAATAATAATTAATTAATTAATATATGTTTGTACATATTTTAATTATTAATTAATTGGTAATTAATTTATATTAATTAGTTAATTAATTAATATAATTTTGTACATATTTATAATTATTAATTAGTTGGTAATTAATTAATATTAATTATTTAATTACATTAATTATAGTCATTTTTTTATATATAATTTTTTGTTATTCTTAATTAATTAATTGGGAAAAAATATTAATTATTAAATTAAATTAATTAGAGCTAATGTGCTAATATATTTACTTTATTGTTATTGTTAATTAATAATTAATTGGTAATTAAATAATATTTTTTTGATTTCAAGAAGATTTTATTGAGAGAGATAATGATCCAAGTAATAAAAACCAAGTATAATAGAGGTGATACAATCTGACATAAGTAAAAAAGAGAGAATATACATCACTCAAGAAGTAAGTAAAATAGATGTAAATAAAATTAAAAAAGACAATCAATGCGAAGTTGAGAATATGAACCAATATAGGCTGTCAGTGATCAAAAGCAAAACGCATCACTCTCTAAATTGAGAATGGGGACAAGGGAGGAGGTAGAAGAAAAGAAAGAAAAAAGGAAAGAAGGGAGAAAAACACAGCAGAAAGAAAGAACGGGATGAGAGGACAGGAAAGCTGAAAGAAGAGAAAAAAGAAGGATTCCCACATGAGCGACCCAATGTAACACAAAGAACAAACAACAATTAGACAGACAAATCAACAGGGAATTGAGGTACTAACCCTTTCGAGGAGAGTTCCATATAGTCATCCAAGGTTTTCCAAACCCCTTTAGAGATGGAAGGCGATAGGTGTGCTAGATCTACTGAGGTGTGGGCACTGCGTAAGAAGGATACCCACGCCCACCACGTATGGTAAGAGCCAGACGAAAAGGATTTCCATTCCATAAGAATGATTTTAACCGCTACAGTTAAGAGAAGATCTAACAGTTGTAGTTCTATCGGGTCTAAAGGAAGAGGAGTAGGAGCAGCCAAGGGGCCTAGTAAGACTATAGGAAAGGAAAGTTGGAGCTCAATATTAAAAATAAGGGATAAATGTTGCTGAATAAGGTCCCAGAAAGGTTTAAGTAAGGAGCAATGATAAAACATATGTGGAAAATCACCAGTCACCAAGCCACAACTCCAGCAAAGGTCGTCGTCTTTAAGGTTGAGCGAGTGAAGATGCGCAGGCGTCCAATGGAGGAGATTGACCGAGAAAAAATTAGATTGCATTAGGGAAGGAGCTATTTTATTACGGAGAGCCAATTTACCAATGGATTGCCAAGCTTCGGATGAGATATGATCTGTGATGTTGTGATCAAAATGGCACGACCATTTTTGTTGTGCCACCGTCTGATCAGGAAGCGAAGTGGAAGACAAAAACTTATAAATTTTGGAAGCAACATGACCAGCTTTGAGCCAAATGTGGAAAAGCGAAGTGGTGGGGGAGGAGGGGTGAAGACGAGTTTTAGAAACAGCAACCTTGATTTTAAGAAAGGTATAGAAGTCAAGATTTGTTAAAGAGTGTACATGTGCCAAGGTAGAGAAAGGTAACGGATCGCCAGAATCACTATATAAATGTTGGACAAGAGAGATTCCCTTTGCAGCCCAGTAAGACATGAGGGCGGGCGAAATAGTAATCTTGATTTTTGAGTTTCTCCAGATAGAAGACCACCTAGTTTTATGCAAAGGAATTGCCATCTTCCTATCTAATTTCTTAATCGCAGTAATTGTATCAATAATGATAGGGCGGGAAAACAGAATATGCAAAGTGGATGTAGTACAGAAAGAGTCAAGTGGTAAAGGTGATGCTAATTCCTGTTCTATGAGTAACCAAGAGGGGACATGACGAGTTGGAGGAGAAAACCAAAAAGCACCTTGAGAGGCCAAGAAAGCA
Organism: Lissotriton vulgaris; assembly: GCF_964263255.1. Taxonomy (NCBI): domain Eukaryota; kingdom Metazoa; phylum Chordata; class Amphibia; order Caudata; family Salamandridae; genus Lissotriton; species Lissotriton vulgaris. The sequence goes on along the minus strand of NC_141693.1, from coordinate 46,560,253 downwards.
ATCTGGTATTTGGTAATTAAATAATATTAATTAATTTTGGGTAAAGGAGTATTTTTAGGGTTCAGGGTCAGTTTTCAGTTTTTGGGTAAAGGGGTATTTTTAGGGTTCTGGGTCAGTTTTCAGTTTTTGGGTAAAGGGGTATTTTTAGGGTTCAGGGTCAGTTTTCAGTTCATGGGTAAAGGGGTATTTTTAGGGTTCAGAGTCAGTTTTCAGTTTTTGGGTAAAGGGGTATTTTTAGGGTTCAGGGTCAGTTTTCAGTTTTTGGGTAAAGGGGTATTTTAGGGTTCAGGGTCAGTTTTCAGTTTTTGGGTAAAGGGGTATTTTTAGGGATAAGGGTCAGTTTTCAGTTCATGGGTAAAGGGGTATTTTTTAGGGTTCAGGGTCAGTTTTCAGTTTTTGGGTAAAGGGGTATTTTTAGGGTTCAGGGTCAGTTTTCAGTTTTTGGGTAAAGGGGTATTTTTAGGGTTCAGGGTCAGTTTTGGGTTTTTGGGGTACAGGGATATTTTTAGGGTTCAGGGTCAGTTTTGGGTTTTTGGGGTACAGGCGTACAGGGTAAAAACAAAAAAATATTACATTAAATCAAATAAATAACATAAAAAAATTACATTAAATTATTAAGTTTTTTATTTATTTTAAATGTATATGTATTCGTTTTAATATTGTTTTAATATTTTTATTTAATATTTGTAAAATTATATGTATTTTAAAATTATTTTTACTTTAATATTAATACATTTAAAAAAACGATATTTTTGATTCCGATATTTTTGTACTACGATATTATTTTTTCGATATTTTTGTACTTACCTTTATGAAGATAGGATTCCGATATTTTTGATGTCGATATTTTTGCTCCGATATTTTTGTATTTCGATATTCTGTCTGTCGATATTATGTCAGACATTCATATTTACCACTGCTAATAATCCACTTTCCAACACTAGCGAGAATGCCATCAATGCCCAATGTAAGTTAGTATCCTTTCGCCTTGGACATCCAAAGAATTAAATACTTGTTACACTCTTTATGTATCACTTAATTTATTGGGATGATATGTGGCATAAAGACCTTATGATATGTGCCTAAAATGCTATTAAGCTGACTTGAACTGAAAATAAATGATATACTTAAAGTTGGATCGAAATGTAAGCCTTGAGATACTTGGAATCAAGTTAGCTAATAAACACAGCAGCATTATCCAATACCCAAAGGAAGAAGCCAGATTAAGGTTTCTAATTATACCATCTGTCCTAGAGGTGGCTGAATACCAAAGCATTCCAAATGTGATTTGTTCTCTGGGGAGACAGCATTCTCCGTGGTATCTCCTCTCCCATAGAGTCACAGGGGTCTCATTTCTCACCACCCGGAGCTAGATTTCAGTCAAAGTGCCAGTATGAATTAGAACTCCCTCTGGACCGCTATTTATATAAAACACTGAGCAATTCTTCATAATAAGTACTTTATGGGAATAATAAATCCCACAAGATGAGTTAAGGGACACAGTGGAACTCTAACACCTGTATCATTCATGAATACCACATTCAAAGCCACTAAGAAATAGGAAATGTCTTTAAAAAGATGTATTATAAACTACTTATTTAGAACATAAAATATAAATGGTACTAAAACAGAATATAAAAAGAAATACAAAGATGCATTTCATGGTTAGCGACAACAGCAAGAAAAAATCTAACATTTTTATTGTGTCATTATTGTCTGCCTTATGCTTTTTTGAGATGTTATATTATCTTTCCTTAAGTTGTAACTAGCAACATTGTACATGAAATTCTAGGTTGGTTCACATAACATTGAGATTTATACTATATTTTCTTAAGCAGTAAATAGTAAATTGTGCCTGAGATTCTCGGCTGATTCACCCAACATGCTTATGATTTAGTTATAAAATAGTAAGTTAGCTATTTCCTGTCACGACTAAGAAGCATGTGCCGGAATGAATCATAAACAGTGACCAGCTGTAAGGTATTTCCCCCCACTGTCGCCTCTAACTGAGGTTCGGGCTAAAAACCGGCAAAGCTTTTGCCTCTCTAAATATGTCTGGAACGTTGTCTCTATGTATGATCCGTTATCTGAAATTTTAATGTATACAATTTCCAATTTTTATCTTTTCCTACTTTTTATTTTGTAAGCAATTACAGGATTTTCAGATATTAAAGCAAAAAGCAAGAATAGGACAAGACAAGAATGGCAGGAAATGTGCCAAATCATTTATCAGAGAGATAGTATTTAGGTAACATTCATTAACATTCCTGGATAGCAGGTACACATGGTGCAGGCCTTTCCACTATTTCTAAACAGCTCTATAACATCACACATTCTATAAAAAGAAATGACAAAGGTTGGAAAATGCTCAAAATTGAATTCCTAGAGTCTGAAAGGACAAAATGATGGAAATTGAAAAGTCTAAACGAGAATTGTCATAGTATTCTTGACACATATTTTAACAACTTTAAGGCACTGGGCAGCTCCTGGTGGACCTACTAACTATCAATGCAGGATGACTGTAGGTAAATAAAAATAGTTTTCCAAGATGGAAAGGGTTTCTGGAGCAGCAACATTTACCTCTTAGGCTGTTCTTGGCCAGACAAACTCATTCCTTGTACCTAAGAAAAGGGCGGGTTCTACTTGTTTCTCATGATGGGTTCAAACACTGCTCATGTTTCCAGTCCTATAGATGAAGTTGTACTTTGACGATTCAAATATTACAGAGCTTGAGCTTTGGCACTGCAGGCAGATTGGTATTCTAGATATAAGTTCCTTGTCTCCATACAACACACACACAAAGCAATGAACGACTAGCCTTGTGTACTTTTTCATAACTGGGAGTGTTATTAACAACTCTGCAATGGCCATCAATGCCCAATGTTGGTTATTATCATTTCGGTTCAGGCATCTGAAGAATTAAATACTTATTACACTCTCTATGCATCTCTTAATTTATTGGGTTGATGTGTGGCATAATACAGCCTCATAACTCATCAATTGCTATGGCCTGGGTTTCCCTGGTGGATGGCTACTGTTCCTAATTGGAAAAAACATCCTAATTCTTCCGTGCTTCTCTTGAGAGATTATTAAACTGAAGCTAGAGTACTCTAATGAGAGGTAATTAACTAATTTAATTAACCTGCTCATGAGAATTTTAGGATTTAAATAAACACCTCCAAAAGTTGAAGTTTGCTAATTAAAAATAACTCTCTATAATGCATATGGAGTTTGACCCTATGTACGGAGCCATGCATGGATTTAGATTTTGTGGACAGCGATGTTTCGCATGAATCTTCTGAGGAGAAACATTTTGGAAATGCAGCTATTCTCTAAATATGGCTAACTATCACCAGCCAGCCCAATGACAGGCAGGCAATAGGCCAAGGTTTCCAACCATGAAAAACACCCCTGAAAATGAGGATATTACAAGAGTGACAGGGTGGAGCATTTGACAGTTTATAATAAGTTTCATTATCTCCATACTGTTAATTACACCTCCCTGTGTTTTCCTTCTATATGCTGAAGGGGACCAGGAAGATGGTCATGCACAACAAGCCTGAAAATGCCAAGTGTACTAGGTTATGGAAATGCTTAATTTTAAATATATATATGCAATGCATTTCTAAGACAGCTAGGTCTCAGACCCTGTCTGATGGCAATTGGAAAATATATTCACAAAGAGGAAGAGTCTGATATAATTAAAGGTGGGATTTGAAGCCTTCACAAGTAAACTGTAGAGCGCATCAAGTGAGGTCAATTCATCTCAATGATGTAAAGACTGGAGAGGATAACAATATAAAATGGGTGCCCTTTACTTTTAGTACGATATTAAGCAAGAAAACAGAAAATGTGTATTGTGTTCTTCTAACTCTCATAACCTATTTTTAAATTTCTGTTCTTATTTCGTAAACTGCTGTTCTATTTCCAGACAATTTACCAGAGTCAGAGTATCACGCAGGAAGGATTTCAAACTTTGAGAGCTTTAAGCAAGAAGCAAGTAAAGTTCCTGATTTGAATGCCACAAAAAACTGTTTCCATGCTTAGGCTATGATAGATGATCTACTCTGTAAAGTAGCAGCAAAATAACTATGCTTTTATATTAAAGATTAACCATACATACCACTCCCCTTTTTCTTTTTGGAAATTGTCTGTGTACACAAAAATCTATTTATTATGAGCTCACTAGTTTTTAAAAAAAATCATCTATTTATCATTGCTCAATTTAAAAACATACCGCTTACTTTGATTAAATCACCTATCAGATAAAATATAGAGATGAAAAGGTTAATCTTGTTTTGAGAATGTGCAATTTATTTCTACATTTGCTAATAGTGAAAGTAACCAGATTAAGGACAAATCAGAAAGGGTAGCACTCGCTATTTGGACAGTGTTTAATTAATTTTTGGAACATTTCAGAAATGTCATATTTTTAAGATATTTTGTTTCACATAGTCATAGATAGTTTCAATCATGGCCATATTTCTTTAAGTATATGACATCAAGTTGCCTTGCACTATACTGGTTTGGAGTCGTTGAAAAGTAATACATTCATTGCAAAACATAAATAGGCTTCATAAAATAAATACCAAACAATATGTTGAACTTTTTTGAACCTCAATCATTTTTTTTAAACTAGAGTCATTTGGAAATTCATTCTTTTGATATGTCTACTTAGATAACCTATAGTAGAAGACACATTTCATAATTAGCATTTCTGAAGATTTCAAAAAAGGAGTAGAAGCGTCTAATTGGAGTGCAATCAGTTGGTGAGCATCTTGGTGTTTTCTGCTACTCTGTGGATTGGGAATTGCCTTTCTTACTGTGTTGGGGACTTCTGTCTTTGTATAAAGGAGACATCGTGCAGTATAGTTCCTCTATAGAGCAAAATATAGTTCCCAACATCATGACAAGGAAATAATGCAAGACAGGCAATGAACAATCTCCAGGCAAGTTGTTTAACAGAAGTAGTCTCCCTTGACTAGATTTGTGCTTGCCGTTACCTTTGTTTTAATGCAATTTCACATACCTTTTTCCTTCTGGAGAGTGTCTGAAATTTCAACGACAGATACGTTACTTGTGGAGATTTAATACACAAAGGTGCCAAATTTCAAAGTCAAACAATTAAGTGATATTCCACGTTTGAATATTATGACAACTGTGCTAGAGTGTAACTAAAGCAATTCACAAAAATGACGGAAACAGTGTTAAAAATGATGAGATAGAAAATGTCACAACACAATCAGCACTTGACATTTTGAAATAAACAGAACAAATGAATCTGCGTTTGGAACACTACACGAACAGCAACTGGTGCACCAACTCTTCAGCTGTGTAAAAACTTCGTATCAGTGCGTAAACTTAACTTCATATTAAAAATTGTGGTGCTTTGCATCACTTTTGTGAAGCAAACACAGTGCAAAATGATTGTACATCAGGACCTAAGATGCTATTGAGCTGACTTGGACTGAAATGAAATGCTATACTTAAAGTTGTATTGAAATGTAAATTCTGGGATACTTGGTAACAAGCGAGCTCATAAACACAGCAGCATTATCCAGTTCCCAAGGGAAGAAGCCAGATTAAGTATTTAATTATACCATCCTAGAGGTGGGTGAGTGCCAAATCATTACAAATGTGATTCTTTCTCTGGGGATTTAGCCTTCTCCATTGTATCTCCTTTGCTATAGAGTCACATGGGTTTAATTTCTCACCTCCAGGTGCAAGAACTCAGCCAAAGTACCAGTATGAATGAGAAATCCCTTTGGACTCCAATTCAGATATAACACACTAAGCAATTCTTCTTAATAAGTACATGCTGGGAAAAATAAATCTCACAAAATGCGTTCTGTGACACAATGGAAGTCTAACACCTGTTTCATTTATGAATACCACATTTAAAGCCACTGTTGCAATGATCCTGCTCATACACAGAACTGTGCAAAGAGACCCAGGACATCAGTGAATTGTGGTGTACCAGAAACTCACCTCAGTACCTAGAGAACCCCAACCAGCTAGCATCAGTGTCACATTAGCTCTTCGTCCTATAGCAAAGTAACCAATGATTAGACAACCTAGCAGAAGCGACTTAGGACCATCTCAGGAATGGTGGGAAGTGAGAACACTTTTTTGTTGTACTCTCATACCAGTCCACAACAGGAGTAAATAGGAAACACTGCAAGGTTAAAATATGTATTTTACAACGTGATCTCATGTGCAGTACCTTAGCCAACATAAGCAGAAGTATGATTAAAAATAATATGGTCAGCTTGGTTACAATTCCATAAATTACAAAAGGAGAAATCATATTACAATGATGGTGAAAACGGGTCCTATAGCGCCTAGTTTTAATACCCTCCCTATATAAGAACTATGTATTATAAACTATAGAAGGTCTCTTAGGCTTGTGTGGAGGACCACATTACCTTTCCGCTCAGTAAGAGTAAACTACATCTGGATCAGCATAGGCTCTCTGCATCCCTGGAAACGGAAATCTTCCACGTGTGTGAAATCATGGCGAGCATGTGTATAATAAGGGCACCAGAATCTTAGTTGGCTCGCAGCTGCCAAATTGTTATGTCTAGAAAGCGTTACTCGAATATGCCAAAAAACAGCTAACATGTTGTGATCACCTTGATGGCTTTAGCACTCACTGTGCAGACTAGGGGCACGATGTAAGTCTAGAGATGTTTAAAACAAAATCTTTTCACATGTGTAGACCTTCGTGAAGGCTAACTTACAAAAACAGCTATGCAGTGTTGTGTGCAAAAGCAGTAAAAGGTAAAATTGTGTTTAAACTTCTAATAAGCCATGCTGCATAACGTGCGTGGAAAGCAGGCCTCAGGCCATACTACACCCTCCCTTGATCTGGGAACGCACAATAAAGGGGGCAAGATTCATAGAACGCAGAGTTCATGTTCAAATGAGACAGAACCAAGTTCAAATGTTGCAACTGCTTCCAACAGAAAGTCGTTTTCATCATCCATGAACATTTCAGCCATCCAATTAAGTAATGGAAATGAACATACATGTTCTTCAATAGCCGGAGCCTCTAGCACAATCAGAGGACAACTCGGGCTTTCTTCAAGATAACTGCGTGCCAAAAAGTCATTAGCCGCAGCCTATATGTTCCAATTGCCCAGGACCCCATGAGCCGCTGCGCAGGCCATAATCCTGAAACCAGAACAATCTATTTCATGAGCAACTAAGGGACTCATTAGTAGATTAAAATCAAGGTCAGGAGACACCGTGTTGCAGAGACACAAATCCAGGGCCAATTCAAATCCACAATCCAGGCAATGGAAAACAGGCTGCACGCAAGTAAAGTATGAGAGCCGGAAAGACAAACCAGTCGCCAGAGGTAGCGATCCATAGTATTGTAGCATCCGGTTATGAAGCTGGAGCAGCCAGGGCATATCGTTGTGGGGCACAGAATGTGCATCCATTTTGGAGTAAACAAATTAACAGCAGCACACCCGCTCCCAAAGTGAGAATTAACGGGAAACCTCCGAAGAAACTCGAAAAAATCGAATGCAGGGAACACACCAAATTTAGGTGCTCATTAGGATGGCGGACGGACCTGCGTCCATCTGCCACCCCAGAGGAGGAGGGACCGTCCGCAGGGGCAGCGGCGGTCCCTCCAGTGAAATTAGGATGTGACTGCCACCCTGGCGGTCACATCCTCAATATTTAACATTGCGGCGGGTGCTGTTTGAAGCAGCACCCGCCGCAAGGTGAAATATGCATGCTTCGCATTTGCATGCACAAGTACCCCCCATGTGCACCCCCCACCCCCTCCCCGTCACCCTGGGTGCCCGCAACGGGCCCCCAAAGAAATCACTGTATGCCTTTCCACAGCAGAGAAGCCGCAGCGGAAAGGCATATGTTTACCCCCATCCTAATATGGCTGGCGGTGTCTGTTAGACACTGCCTCCATATTAGAGCTTTTCCGCCGCGGTCGTAAGGCGACCGTGGCGGAAAAGCGGTGGACGGTCTTCCTGACCCCCCAGCCATCCTAATCTGGTGGGCGGTCTTTGAAGGCTCCGCAGCGTTTTTTCTGCATCCTCCGGGCCGGCGAACACTTCCGCCGGCCCGGAGGATGCGGAAAACCGCAATCCTAATGAGCCCCATAGTTTGGAATGAGATCACAAGGCCAGAATTTACTAGTTTAAAAAAGTGCTCTAGGCCTGTGGTTGATGAGGCATTAAAGATTGTGTGAATCAAAGCACCAAAATGCAGGGGCAGGTCAGTATTTAATAAGGCATGTACCTCAGTACGAGTGTTTGCAACGTGAAGGATGGATTTTTCATGCGCAGATGTAAGGGTGACCTCCTTCTGGGACAATAGAGCTCTTATTTGACTCATCTTGTTGAACTCTGCTTTCAAGGTCAGAATAGAAGGTCAGATGGAAACATCAAGCCTCCCTTGTGGCGGAGGAAACAGGACATTCTTACAGCAAACTACATGCTGGGAAACTGTAACGATATACGGAATACCGGCAAGAATACCACAGCAATCTTCATTATTCAATAACAAATAACTACCGTTTGCTAACAACGTGAAAGTTGGTGTAATAGCCGGGGTGGGAGTGCCTTTTAAAACACATGCAAGATTAGGCGCAGTAATATTACAAGAACCGTGCAATTGCAGATTTCTACAGACAAGAGAGTGATCTGGTGTGGAAGTGCAATCTTCACCTTTTAAATAACCAATTTTTCCTTCCCTCAAGCACCTATATGTAAACAGGAGATTCCACACTTCATGTAAAAAGGCGCTACCTAAGGTTTCAAATCTGCCTATGGCATAGTGTTTCATGCAAGATTTAAATTTAAACAAAAGAAAAGGTAGAGTTATTAACCCATGGATAAGCCAAACTGCCAAATTCGACTCAGCCATTGAAAATGGTCATGGTTCCAGTTTTTCAGTATGCAGCAGTGAAAACATGGCATCTTTCTTTGACATCAATTGTCAAATTAAAAGGCAATAATAACGATGTCATGTTCATGTAATCCCAAGGCACCCGCCCAGATTTCAAGGTTTGAAGAGTCCATGCAAACTGCATAAAAGAACGCAATTGATTTTGTCCATGATACAGCAATCAATCAATCAATCTATCAGAGTACTTGTAGAGCATGCACTTACCCATGAGGGTCTCAAGGCGCTGAGGGGAGGGGGTGCTGCTGCTGCTCGAAGAGCCAGGTCTTGAGGAGTCTTCTGAAGGCGAGTAGGCCATATGTGGATAGGGAGGATGTTCCAGGTCTTGGCGGCGAGGTATGAGAAAGATCTGCCACCAGAGGTCATTCGTTGGATGCCTGGACAGTGGCGAGGGCGAGGCTCGCGGAGCTGGCGCGTGGGGGTGTAGAAGCTGAGTCTGCTGTTAAGGTAGGCTGGTCCGGCGTTGTGGAGTGCTTTGTGTGCATGGGTGAGGAGCTTGAAGGTGATCCTTTTGTCGATGGGGAGCCAGTGTAGGTCTCTCAGGTGGGGGGTGATGTGGCTGCAGCAGGGGACGTTGACGATTAGTCGGGCGGAGGCGTTTTGGAAGCGTTGTAGTCGTTGTAGGTGTTTGACTGGGATTCCTGCGTAGAGTGCATTGCCGTAGTCCAATCTGCTGCTGACAAGGACCTGTGTCACGGTTCTTCTTGTTTCGGTCAGGATCCACTTGTAGATCTTGCGGAGCATGCGGAGGGTGATGTAGCAGGAGGAGGAGACGGCGTTGACCTGCTTGGCCATGGAGAGGGAGGAGTCGAGGATGAATCCTATGTTGCGTGAATGGACGGTGAGTGTTGGTTCTGTTCCCAGTGTGGTCGGCCACCAGGAGTTGTCCCAGGCTGAGGGGGTGGGTCCGAGGACGTGCACCTCCGTCTTGTCCGAGTTCAGCTTCAGACGGTTGCTCCTCATCCAGTCGGCGAGGGCCTTCATTCCCTCGTGCAGGTTGGTTTTGGCAGTGTGTGGGTCCTTGGTGAGGGAGAGGATGAGCTGGGTGTCTCCGGCATAGGAGATGATGTTGAGGTCGTGCTGGTGGGCCACTTGTGTGAGGGGGGCCATGTAGATGTAGAACAGCGTCGGGATGAGCCCTGGGGGACACCGCAGATGATGTTGGTGGCTTCGGAATGGAAGGGTGGGAGGCGGACGCTCTGGGTTCTGCCGGAGAGGAAGGACGTGGTCCAGTCAAGGGCCTTCTCTTGAATTCAGGCTTCTAGGAGGCATGTCTTTAGAGTGCGATGGCAGACCGCGTCGAAGGCGGCCGACAGGTCCAGGAGGATGAGGGCTGATGTTTCATCATTGTCTAGTTGGCGCCTGATGTCGTCTGTGGCAGTGATGAGGGCTGTCTCGGTGCTGTGGTTTCGTCTGAATCCGGACTGGGACAGGTCCAAGATGTTGTTGTCTTCTAGGTGGCGGGCCAATTACCTGTTGACAATTTTCTCGATGACCTTTGCCGGGAACGGGAGCAGGGAGATGGGCCAGAAGTTCTGGAGGTCCTTGGGGTTTGCCTTGGGCTTCTTGAGGAGGGGGTTGATTTCGGCATGCTTCCAGCTTTCCGGGAATGGTGCTGTTTCAAAGGAGATGTTGATGACCTTCCGTAGTGGGGGTGCGATGGCTGCGTCTGCTTTGTTGAATACGTGGTGTGGGCACGGGTCTGACGGAGATCCTGAGTGGATGGAGTTCATCACCTTGCATGTCTCGTCGTCGTTGACGTTGGACCAGGAGGTCAGGCGGATGGCGCTGGTGGTGTTCGCATGGGAGGTGGAGTCTGGCGTAGTTGGGGTGGTTGTGGTGTTGAAGCTGTCGTGGATGTCAGCGATCTTGCGGTGGAAGAAGATGGCTAGTGAGTCACACAGTTCTTGTGAGGGCGGGATGTCGCTGGCGTTGGCGCTGGGGATGGAGAGCTCCTTTACGATGCTGAAGAGCTCTTTGCTGTCATGTGCGTTGTTGTCCAAGCAGTCTTTGAAGGAGGATCTCTTGGCTAATCTGATGAGATGGTGATGTCTGCGGGTGGCGTTCTTGTGGGCTGCGTGGTTGTCCGGTGTGTGTTCGTGGAGCCATTTTTTCTCCAGTTTCCGGTATGCGCGTTTGGAGGTCTGGAGCTCGTCGGTGAACGAGGTGGCTCTCTTGCTGGCGTGGCTGTTGGAGGGTTTCTTGAGCGGGGCGAGGGTGTTGGCACAGTTGTCGATCCACTGTCTGAGGTTGCGGGCTGCAGCGTCTGGATTGGTGGGGTTGGTGGGTGGGTACTAGTCAAGGGTGGTGATCAGCTGGTCTTCGGTGACTTTGCTCCAGCAGCGGCAAGGCAGCTGTTGGGTGCGGTGGTGCGTTTCGGGGTGGCCTGGAAGCAGGTGTGGTTTCGGGCGTTGTTGAGTGTGTGAAGGCTGCTGGCGTCGTAGTGGAGTCTGGTGTTGTGGCATTTGCGGGGTCCAAGGGTTCTGGCACCGGGTGCGGTCCAGGCACGGACGGGCGCAGGCGGCTTGCCTTAGGTGCTCCTACGGCGCACCAGCGGCGCGGCCGCCCAGCTCCTGTCATTTGAAGGGGAGCTGGGAGGAAGGAGCATCTGGGAGGCGGGAGGTTGATGACAGGGTATGGCGAATGGGCGCGGGGGAGTGAGCCACAGGGGCAGCAGCGGCGGGAGGTGAGCAGTGGGCACAGGGGGGGAGGGAAAATCAGGGACAGTGAGGGGGACAGAAGGCAAGAAACAAGCACAATTGGGGGAGCAGAAGGCAAGAAAACTAGCACAATCAGGAGAGCAGAATGCAAGAAAACGGGCACAAATCAGGGGCAGCGAGGTTGAGCAGAAAGCAAGAAACAAGCACAATCAGGGTAACAGGAGGCAAGAAAAACAAGCACAATCAGGGGAGCAGAAGGCAAGAAAACAGGCACAAATCAGGAGCAGCGAGGGGGAGCAGAAGGCAAGAAAATGGGCATAAATCAGGGGCAGCAAGGGGAAGCAGAAGGCAAGAAAAACAAGCACAATCAGGGGGCAGAAGGCAAGAAAAACTAGCACAATCAGGGGGCAGAAGGCACGAAAACTAGCACAATCAGGTCAAGGGTCGCCCTCCTCACCGCGCAGCAGCCGGCATATATGGGGAGGTGGGAGGGAGGAGCAGCTGGGAGGCGGGAGGCTGGGGCAGCGAATGGGCAGTGAGGGGGGCAGCGAATGGGCAGTGAGGGGGCGGGGCTGCAGGGGATGCAGCGGCAGGAACTGGAGCGGCGAGGGCACCAAGGCAGCCGGGCACAATCAGGGGCAGCGAGGGGGAACAAAAGGGAGGAAAACGAGTACAATCAGCTGGGCAGAGGCAAGAAAAATGATCACAATCAGAGGGCAGAGGCAAGAAAAACGGGCACAATCAGGGGGCAGAAGCAAGAAAAACGGGTACAATCAGGGGGCAGAAGGCATGAAAAACGAGCACAATCAGGGGGCACAAGGCAAGAAAAACAAGCACAATCAGGGGGCAGAGGCAAGAAAAACGATCACAAACAGGGGCAGTAGGCAAGAAAAACAGGCACAATCAGGGGGCAGAGGCAGAAAAAACTATCACAATCAGGGGCGTTGGCAATAAAAATGAGCACAATCAGGGGCAGCGAGGGGGACACACAGGCGGAGCTGTGTGGAGGGGGAGCGACTTACCAGCAAGGTCAAGGGTCGCACTGCAACATCTTCTTGTACAATATCAACAATATGATGAAACAATATTATCTAATGTGTAAATACAGGAAGAAAGGGTGTTAATGCTATCATCTACAATGGCAAACACTTTTTCTAAATTAAACTGCTCAAAAGCTCTAAGCCTAGAAGCAGCTTCAATCTGGGACAGTTTCCAAACTTCGTTGTAAACAGCTTATATCCATCTTTTCGTTTTGCCTGCTGCAGGCTCTTTTACAAAATCATTTAAATCAATGGTGTCAGTACGTTTGGACAAATGCAGTTTAACTGACACTAAGGTCGAGTGTTTGAGCCAACTTTGACACAATTTGCCTACAAAATAGGTGGTGACCCGAATGTTGACTCTGAAAATGGGGATCTACTCTAACCTCTGAATAGCCAGGGGTCAGACCCAGAAAACGGTGCTGGCAGGAATCCGGACTTTTTAGCCCTAGCAACCAGTCTTCGGGTTTAATGCTGGAAACATTAAAAGAGGAATTACTCAACAGGGTTTGTAATTCACTTATGGAAGTGTTGGTGTAATTATTCCAATGGGGAAATGCACCCAAATCAGGAAACGAAGGAGCATTTAATTTTATAGAAGTAGCCAATCCAAAGCAGGTGGTTTGTGAAATAGTGGTATTCAGAAACAACGTATGGTTCGGGATGAGACAAGCACGATGCAATGCCTCGGTGCCTTGTACTTGCCAACTTTTAGAACCCCAAACAGATTTAAGATCAACAGTACCTTTCCACAGCTCATAGCCCCCAACTGCCTTCCACTGGTACGGGACAGTATTCCCACTGTGTGTAGTTAACCACATTTCTAAAAGGATTTGTCTTATGCAGAAAGTGATTGCCAAAATGCTGGTAACAGTACAAATCACCATAGTTTGCAGATTCTAAATATAAATCTTCAGCATCGAAAGCAGCAAAATACTTCAAATCAGAAAATAAAGCCTCTACGGCCTGGACGTCCCAATCATGAGAGCGAATATTTTGTTTAACCACATCCCCCGTAGAAACACAGAGTAAATTGGGAACATTAATAACCTCCGTGGGCCCATGAATTTGGAACTTAACAGTGTTCCATACAATCCCATCTAAAACGGGTCAAGCAGTTATATTCACAAATGTCTGGTCCCTCTTCATGATGTGCGAAGAGGAGTGGGGAGCCAAAGTTCCATCAATTAGTCTAATTGAAGTTCTTTCTGGAACGTAGTGTCCATTCACAAAACGAAAAAAATACAACACAAATCCGATGGACATGAATAAAAAAATGCAAAAAAGCACCAGCCAAATGTAAGTCCAAGAGGGAATCAAAAAATGTTTTTTAAACCAAGTTGCAAAAATTGAAACTTTTGAAGGGGACTTGGATGTGGTTGAGCCAGTGTCAAATGAAAAACGGGATTGATTAGCCACACAGGTCTCCAAATCAGGCATAGACAAGTCAGTGGGGTAAGTATATTCAGTTCAGTTCAATTAGTCTTTATTCGATAATTCCAATCATAAAAGACACAATAGAACATAAAAGTGTCTTATAAAAATATATCATCCTAAAAACATGCAATACTCGCAAATTTAATATCAACATCATCAAATGTTCATAGCAATTATGAACAATACAAATAAATATAATGTATTATGCACCCTTAAAACCATTTCATAAAATACAGCCAGGGGAGCCTTCTTTGCCAGGGGGATAATCATGCAACACATGCAATTCCCGAACCAGCCTCCAGGGTTTTCCTTCTCAATGCCCAAGTCCAACTAAGAAATGTCGCCATGGCGATAACAATGTCTGTACGGGTGTTCGATCCTAGAATATGCAAGGCTGTCATACACTATCTGCTACCAAGATTGGAACACAGTGGATTAAGCCACCTGCATTGAGGGCCCTTGTAAGCTGGACACACAAAGAGTACATGGGTTAACGTCTCTTCATGTAATGGGCACAAAGGGCAATTGTTATCTAAAGCCTTATTCCATTTTGCAGTAAAAGATCTTAACGGTAGAGTGCCTGCTCTAAATTGGTGGAATAGTTTCCTATCACCAGGTTTTGTAATCAAGTCCCAGTAGGCTTCTGTTTCCGTCACAAGCTTGTGCTCTAGGAAAATGCCTGTGAGCAAACTACTGCTCACCGTCGACAGGGTCTTCCTAGTAATCATAACCCAATAGAGTTCTTTATACTCATTTTTACTGGAAATGAATTCCTTATTGGATCTTCCCACAAGTGGCGGAGACCCATATGAAATAAATTACTCTTGATCTTCTGCAACCATTTAATCTTTGAGGACACTTCGGCTTGTCTAATATACATAAGGGCATTGGTGTAGGACTCCAATTCTGGTGTGGTCCAGATCCTCCTCCAGTAGGCTAAGGGTCTGAATCCCGCAACCTCATCTATAGAAAGACAGCCTAAATCTGACAACAGGGGCTTAATGGGTGTTGACTGGGGCAGGGCGGTCAGTGATCTCAGACACTTATTTTGCGCAAGGACTAGGGGTGATACATTTTCAGACCCCCATAGTTCTGCACCATATATTATAGAAGCTCTGATCTTCCTGTATAAATCGATAAGGCCAGCCCCACTGGTTTAGTATTTGAAAGTCTATATTCTTTAAGTAAGGCTCCTGCTAGCTAGTTTTTTTATTTTTTTTATTTTCAAAAACCTTTATTGAGTACCATTGTAGATTACACAGCGCCTTGCCTACAACCCGGAGGCCTGCAGCAGGATAATGGGAAAGTACCACGTAGTAGCGCGATCTCGGATACACAGCCTCTGCTCCAACAACCCGTGGGTCTGGAGGCGTTTTTGTCAATGAGTAACTCCAAGTCAGACTACATTTGTGGCGAGTTTGTTAATCTAGATCTTCCCCTTGTGTATGCCGTAGGTGAGTGTACGCTCCCATGTCTTCCACTATTGTGCTTATGGAAGGCCTTCCCTTCAGTTATGTGTTCCCATTGTATGCACTCAACTATGTACACCCCCCTCTCCCCCACCTCCCCCCCGCACCCTCCCCCCGGAACTGTCCCACGCTCTCCCTCTGCTGTACGTGATTGGGAAAATGTGTCGCCTATTGTGGCGCCCTATGCTACCGTTACTGAAGTGTCTTCTCCGCACTCAACTCATCTTTTAATTCACACTAGTTGTTGTTACCCGGAGTCATCAGACTCTCTGACGTAGCTTCCTGCATGACCGCCTCAGAGTCTTGAGCATATAGGTAGGTCTTATATAGCCCCCATAAGTTCTTGGGGCGATTCTTGGGGGGGAGTAGTTCGCTATACACCTCAGATTGTGTGCTGCAGTACAGCATATCTCGGGACCATTGTTTTACCGTTGGCAGGGGGCCTCTCATCAAGCGCATCGCGACCACTCTCCTGGCCGTCAATAAGCCCATGTCCACCAGTTTACGAGTTGCTGCTGGGTGGTTCTTAGAATAGCCAAGTAGCGCCAGAGCAGTGTCCGCTTCGAGCTCTACTCCCACTATATTGGTCAGCTCTGCAAACACCTTGCGCCAGACCTTTTGTATGCCCAGGCAGTACCATGCTAGGTGCATAAAATCTGCTAATGCCGCGTGGCATCGTTCGCATTCCGGACTCTGTCTAAGGCCATATCTGTGCAGCCTCTCGGGTGTATAATATACTCACTGCAGGTATTTGAAGTGCACCGACCGGTGCCTACCATTCAGTGATATCTTCCTTGTGCTCGCGCAGCAATAGGCCCACATACTGTCGTCTATGTGGATCTGCAGATCTCTCTGCCATGCCAGCCGAGCCTTCGTGTATTGTTGAAGTGTGGCTCAGGGGTTAGAGGCGGCAGACCCGGAAGCTGAGATCGGCCCTGGACCACGGTTCAATTCCCCGCCCCGACAGGGGTTGGGCTCAATAATTCCACGGACTCGATAATTCTTGCTCCGGTGCCTACTCGACTCACGGGTTCACACTCTGCGACTCTGGGCAATAGCTTGCTTAATCTCCACAACGGCCCCTCACGGCGGGATGCCTGGCTTTCACCTTGTGGATACCCTGCCGGGGTATCTCACAGGGGAATACCAGGACGGGTTCCCTAAGCAAGCGCATAGATGCCTGCGATGTGGGCGATTTGCGCTATATAAATACATGTACATTTACATTTACATTTACATTTGTTGTTCGCTATGCTGCATAAAAACAGGAGCCTAGGGGGAACAGAGACAGGCTGCCCCCCACTCAAATATCTCTCATACAACAATGGCCTGCTCCTGAGCAGCTCAACGGCTAAAAAGGAAGAATTTACTCTTGTGGTAGAGAGAATATCTAGCTTCTATCCACAGTATTACACATCGTTGTAATTTTCAGTCTGGCAATATTGCCAAGATGTGTGTATGTATATCAGAGTCACCACCACGCTACATATATGTCCTCCCTTCCATACGTGAAAAAAGAGGAGGGGAGGTTGACAGTGCCTCACGGAAGCAACACCAAGGAGAGGATTGTATCAGACTGGTACTCGCCTGATTCCTCACTTCTCATCATCGGCTACTGTCAACCTTAAAGAAATGGGAGAAAACAAACATAAAGAAAGTGCATATAGGTCAAACAACCGTGAGGTGTTGTGAGTGCTGAGGACCCAGTGTGATATTTCCGTGCCCAATTAAGTGAAAAAAACAAAATACCACTATAAAAAGAGTAAGACTAACTGGCAACTCTTGACTTTATTCTGTGCTGTTAGCTCACTCTGATTAAAAGTCAACCTATGCATACCCAGCCTATATAGCGCTGTGATTAGTTTTTGCGGAGCGACCGTTTTGATGACGTGTGTTAATTCCAGGATTTCAGGTGGCTCTGCCAGGTCCGGACCCAACAGTTCCAGAAACGCGTTGCGCACTCTGAAATTGGAAGCTATGAAGTAATGTTGGACCAGTATGTCCTCTCGCTACACTCTCCCAGGTCTTCACTCGTCCCTCGGCAAAAAGGTCCCCTGTATCTCTTAGACCTAACTGGTTCAGGGCTCTCACCACACCTATTTCAGCCAGTGGGGGTAATCAGACCGCCCACTCGAGCAGCATACTAGGGGAATATAATAGTACGTAGTTCTGTGAGCGTAGCAGTGATTGCCAAGCATGGTTGGTGGTCATTAGCGAGTCAAGTTTCCCTACTTTGCGATCCATTGGATTGCATACTATGGCAGGTAATGGAGCAGGAGAAGCAAAGAGTCGCTCCAGGATGACATGCGGTATATCCGGGCTACCATGAACCCAGGTGTGAAGATGTGTGGCCTGAGCCACCCTATAGTACAGTTCTAGATCCGGAGCACCTAATCCTCTCTGCTCGTAAGGTAATTTTAGAGTTTCCCATTTTACCCTGGGCTGCTTGCCTCCCCAGGCCAACTTAATAAGGAGCTTCGTCAGCGTGCCAAAGAATGCCTTCGACAGCACAATGGGTAGATTCGCGAATAGGAACAAGAAGCGGGGCAGAACCACCATCTTCATTATGGCGATGCGTCCCATTAGTGATAGCGGGAGTCTGCACCAGTTCTCTACATCGTCTACCAGCTTGCTATATGCCACCCCATAGTTTTCTCTAACCATCACGTCTGGGTCAGTGTGCAATTTAATTCCTAAATAGCGTACAGGTTCCGAGGTCCACTGAAGTGGGAACTCCATCTCGAAGCGTTCTGTGATCGGGGTCAGCGGAAAGACCACTGATTTTGCCCAGTTCACCCTAAGGCCAGACAGGGCACCGAAATGTACCACCTCCCTCAGGACCGAGGCCCGGTTGCTCTCCGGGTCTCTAACGTAGAGCAATGTGTCATCCGCGTACGTAGAAATCCCTATCTTGTAAGTTGGGTAGCTAATAGCCCTATGCCTGTGATACTCCCGGATAGCGCACGCCAACGGCTCTGCCACTAACGCATACAGAAGTGGCGAGAGAGGGCAACCCTGCCTCGTACCCCTGCTTATAGCAATTGTCTCCGAAACCTTGTCACCCATACGTATGGGGCTAAAGGCTGATGATATGGCGCTGCCAGCATTGACAGGAATGGTTCACCCAGACCCAGTTTCCTTAACACTCACAGCAAGAATGGCCATTCGACCGAATCAAAGGCTTTTTCCATATCTAGCAAATCGCCACTGCCTTTGTGTCCTGCCGTGTGTGCTGCATTGCTCCCAGCACCGTGCGAAGGTTATAAGTCAGATTCCTCGCCGGTATAAATCCTGCTTGCTCCGGGGCCACCAGTTCTGGGACAACCAGCGCTAGGCGTGTAGCCAGCACTTTCGCATACAGTTTGGCGTCAACATTCAGCAAAGATAGTGGCCTGTAGGACCCACACTTATTAGGGGGCTTTCCAGGCTTCAGAATGGTGACCAGCATTGCCTCTCGCATGGAGTGGGGCATAGCGCCTTCCTCGCAGATCTCATCAAAGAGCGAGGACAGGTGAGGTATGAGCTTATCTTTAAACGCTTTGTAGAAGCCCACAGTTAGGCCATCTACTCCAGGGGCACTCTCCGATCTCATACTGTCTAAAGCTTCTGATATCTCTTCCCTCTGTATGGGGGTCGCAAGGAAATCCCTCTACCAGTTGGCCAGAAATGGCATTTTTATGTAACTTAAATAATCATCTATTTGGTCTCCTACATTCGAGGATTTGGAGGCATATAGATTCCCATAGAACTCTCTGAATTCTGCCAATATTTCATCTTCCTCAGTGAGGATTTCTCCCGAGTCTAACTCCAAGTCCGCAATTCTCTGCGTCTGTCTGTTGCCCTTCAGAATCCTGGCCAGTAGGGATCCAGGGCGTTCGCCTTCTCCATATGTGCGTGCAGTAGCGTATTTGCCCATATGACAGACTTCTCTATCCGCCTCCTCGTTGAATTCTGATATTAGAGTTTGAAGCTCGTCCGCGTGTGCACCCATCATATTACCTTGTTGTCCATT
Organism: Lissotriton vulgaris; assembly: GCF_964263255.1. Lineage (NCBI taxonomy): Eukaryota > Metazoa > Chordata > Amphibia > Caudata > Salamandridae > Lissotriton > Lissotriton vulgaris. Next base: position 46,540,701 of record NC_141693.1, on the reverse strand, counting down.
TTCAATGACTGAGATCTGTTGTTCTAGGTATTTCAGTCTTTGTCTGATTGCCTTTAGGATGCTAGAGTTTTTGGCCATGACTATGCCTCGGATATATACTTTGAACGTTTCCCAAAGCGTTTGAAAGCTGTCGACCGATCTTATATTGATGGCAAAGAAAGTGTCTATCTCTTCCGCTAGTTCACCTCTGAATACTTTGTCAAGAAGTGAGTACGGAGGAAATCGCCACGCGAAGGGAGGGATTCTTTTAATTGGAGTGTTAAGTGTCATCAGTATCGGAGAGTGATCGGATAATGTGCGTGGCAGAACACTGCATGACCTGACGTGTTGCAGTACCGAGCGAGAAACCAACCAGTAGTCTATCCTTGTGTGTATGTCGTGGAAGGCCGAGTAGTGTGTGTATCCCCCTCTGTCTGCATGCAAGGTCCTCCAAACATCCACCATATCCAGCGCTGTCATCCCTGCAAGCACTCGCAAGGCCGCCGCTGCCGGCCGTCTAGGAGGCCCTGCCGATCTATCCAGCTCTGGGTTAAGCACCAGGTTAAAGTCGCCTCCCCAAATCATTCGGCCTCCATCAAACTCCCCGCCATTTCTAACCAGAGTATCATAGAAATCAGGAGACTCATAATTGGGGCCGTACACGTTCACCACAATCAAGTCATGACCTTTCCGGGGGAGAGAGTGGAGGCTGAGGAAGATGGCGGCAGGCTAACGCCGGCTGTGAGAGCACGTCCTTGACCTGGGAGAGACTGCCGAGTGAGACTGCGGTGTCAGTGCTGGCAGGAGCGAGATTCAGTGGTCTAAGCGGTGAGCTTATGCGGGGCTTTTGTTTTAGAAAATAATGGCTCGGGATCTTGACGGTTCTGTTTGATTTTTCTTCGAGATACTGCTGCCGAGTGGGAACCCAGGGGCGCTAGGACCTTGCGCACGCATGGGACGACCTCGGGAGAGCTACGCGAATGACGCGACGCTACGGGCAGCTGTAGAGCAGCGCGGCGCCTGGAGTTTGGCAAGAGTTTGGTACAGGACGCGAGCGGCAGCGGCGAGGATTTACCTACATGGCGGTGGTAGAGGCAGGTTAGCGGTGAATACGGTGAGCGTGATCAGTTCCCCTAATGGAAAGCAAAGAGGGGGGCTGCTGAATGATATATGGGTGTCTAAGGAAAGTGTGGAGCACTGGGAGCGGTTTAGTGCAGCGTCAGTGGTGGAGTTAAAGGGTCAGGCTCCAGCAGAGTATAGGAGCCCCGAAGGAATGGACATTGTGACAGCATCAACCATAACTAGCATTGAGGAGAGGTCGTGTCCATTGCAGGGGAGTCAGAAGGGTCAAAGGGGCCAGGAGAGTCAGAAAAACGGAGGGGCAGGCATAACATTGAAACAAGCTCCAGGAGTTATTGCCCCCCCAGTAGTTAGGAATAGATACCTCCTACGTTCCTTACATGATAAAGAGCTGCTACTCTCAGGAAGTAATGGACCAGGCTGCCCAGCCACATTAACCCCCTTAACCCCGAAACAGAAGAAAAAAGAAAAAAGTAAACTAGGGGATTGTAAAAAGCAGAAGAGAGGCTGTAATATTGCAAAATCAACAAAACCTTCTCCCTCTTTGGTATCTTACTTTAAAATAATGGAGAAGACAGTCTCCAGTCCTATATTAAACATTAGATCAGGTCCAAAAGGGAGTGGTGGGCAAATGGAGCAAGTGGAGCAAGGAAGTACTGGTGCAGGTACAGGACAGGCCCCCCCGGCTAATGTATTGGGAAATTCTTCACAATCAAATGTTACGCTCCAGAACAAATATGCCCCTCTGCTGTTGGACCCTGAGACTGATCTGGGAGATTTAGGGGGGACCCCAGAAGAGCTTGAGCTTGAGACAACACCCATATCTATATCTTCTTCTATACCCATATCTGCATCCATGTCCATGTCAGCGTCAGCATCATCAGATGAACCGCGGAAAGAGAATCAAAGCTTAGAGACCCTTTTACTTACTTTGAGGGAAGATCTCCTGGCGAGTTTGCTCCCTAAATTTGCAACATCGGAAGCCAACCAGAGTGAGATTACTCGAAAATGCACCAGTTTGGAGAATAAAATGGATGAGATAGGTACTAGAACGGAGGCCTTAGAGGGAGAGGTTGCTACCCTCACAAACGTTTATGAGGCACACTCAAAGGCCATAACTGAATTGAAAGAGCAGAACAGGTCTCTGCAACTAGATTTGGAGCGATTGGAAATCCATTCCAGGAGAAATAATTTGAAGTTTCTAAAAGTTCCGGAGGGTGTAGAAAATGGGGATGTGAAGACTCTAGTATGCAAACTGCTGCGAGAAGGTGTATTGAAAGACAGACCAGACATTGAATTGGAAAAGGAGATCCAAAGAGCACACAGGGATCCATTTCGGCAACATCCTGGGAGGAATGCACCAAGGAAAATCTTAGTAAACTTCCTAACATTCTCGGTGAAGGAGCTGATTCTGAGCAGGGCACTTACAGATACATCATTGCAGATCAATATTCAATTCGTTCGGATGTAGGCAAGGTAACAGCTCAGCGACAGTGGGAGTTAGGATCACGTATGCAGGAATTGAGAAGTTTTGGCGCTCAAGTCATGATGAAATTCCCAGCATCATTACGAGTTGTTTGGAACAACAAGACTTATAACTTCATTTCCCCACAGGAAGTAGACCGTTTTCTTGAAGCTATGAAGGATCACCAAGAAGTTCAGCAAGCGCAAAGAGAGGCCCGAAACTAAATAAATGTAAATGTAAAAAAACATTGTAAAAAAACATTGTAAATAATACAACAAAGAAAGGAAGGAAGAAAAAAAAAAAAAAGGAGTAAAAAAATAACAAAAAGGAAGGGAAAAGAGAAAGAGGGAAAAAGGAAGAAAGGGGAAAGGAAAGAAGAGAAGGGAGGAGAGAACAAAAAATATTTAACATATATATAGAGAGATAAAGGGAAAGAGAGAAAAAAGAAATAAAAAACTTTATTTATCATTATTATTTTTTTTTTTTTGCACTTAAATACACAGATATGAGGTGGAGATAGAGGCATTGACACATTATATTTAAATACACGAAGGTGCGGCAGAGACAAGGCCAGGGATAAGGCTCTCAACGGCGATAAGATCGCCAAGATTCAAGAGGGGGGGTTCCTCAAGGGAGGGGAGGGGGGGAGGGGTTAAAAAATATAAAAGAAAATTTTCCTCATATATCAATGTTATCTAAAATGGCTATGGAAATAATAGTAATAGCAAATAATGACGACAGAAGGGTTGGAATAAACGCAGTGATGGTCATCTTTTTCTTGTTTCTTCTCTATGATTAATGGCGGGATAATTTAAAGTTTATAAGCTGGAATGTGAACGGGCTTAGAGAGGATAAAAAGCTTAAAAGAAACTGCGAGTTTTTGAGAAAATCAGAAGCTCATATTATTATGCTAGAAGAAACACATCTAGACCAGAAAGAATGTAAAATAGCCTTCAAAGATCAAAGATGGATACAAGATCTCCTTTGCTCCAATCAAAGCAGCAAAATTAGGGGTGTGGCTATCATTGTTAGAGTAAATAGTGGGATAAGGGTGGAAAAGTATGATACTGATGACACGGGAAGATGGCTGACTGCTTTCCTAACTATTAATAACATAAGGTTGACATGTGGAGTGTACTATGGGCCAAACCAGGATTGCCCAGATGCATTAATTAGCTTAAAATCTAGTCTATTGGAGCAAGATACACCTATTATCTTAGGAGGTGATTTTAATTTAGTTTTTGATTCGAAACTTGATCGTACTTCTAGGGCTGTCTCTCTCTCTCTACCTAAATCGAAGAGAGAGCTTAAAACTATCATGAAAGAATTTAGTCTTTTAGACGTATGGAGAGTCAAAAACCAGAAAAATAGGGATTACTCATTTTACAGCCACAGACATAAACATCATTCGCGTATAGATTTTTTCTTAATTGATCAAGAGCTCTTATCTAAAGTCACGACCACTTCCTATGTTCCAGCAATATTATCGGACCACTCAGTAGTAACCCTGTCTATAAAGATTTCACAGGGAGGGCAGGCCAGAAGGTGGACATTAGACAGATCGATACTACAACAGGAGGAAATCAGGGGAGATCTGAGGAGACAAATGGAGGAATATTTTATGTTTAATAAGGCCACCGCTCCAGAACAAATAGTGTGGGAAGCTTTCAAGACCTACTTAAGGGGTCTATTTACCACTATAATGATAAAGAGAAGTAAGATTAGAAGGAAACAGAGAGGAATTCATTACAGGAGATCAAGCAAAAGGAGCAACAGCTGCAGAAGGCTTCACTCGAACAACATGCTAACATACACATCTTACAACAAGAGTTAGAAAATTTGAAAGCGAAATATCTGGCGAATCTTGATAAGATCATCAAAGAAAAATGGGATTCAAGTAAACTTAGCAACTTCTCATATGGGGAAAAATGTGGCCGCCTTCTTGCATGGAAGGCTAGGTCTGATAGAGCAAGAAATCAAATCAATGGCCTTAGAGTGCAAAGCTCTGGAGATGTCTCCTATGCTAATGAGGTAATATCGGAAGAGGCAAGAAGATACATGCAGACCCTATATTCCGAAACCAAGGATAAATCTAATCTGGATGTAGATGGATGGTTGGAGGGGGTCAGACTTCCGCAGTGTCAGGAGGACGACTTTGACTTTGTAAGATCTGAGATAAAAGAGGGGGAAGTACATAATCAGATGAAGAAGATGGCAAAAGGAAAAGCTGCGGGCCCGGATGGACTCCCTGTGGAGGTATATCAAATTGGTGCGGAGATAATTGTCCCAGTTCTCACTTCTTTGTTTAACAAAATATATCTGGCTGGTGAACCTATTCCAAAGACCTGGTTGGAGGCCTCAGTTGCTTTGATCCTGAAGCCGAATAAGGATCCCCTGACTATTGAATCATATAGGCCAATCTCCCTGCTGAACACTGACTACAAAATTTTTGCAGGAGTCTTGGCGGCGAGGCTGGCCAAAGTAATTAAAACTATTGTACATGAGGATCAGAGGGGTTTTATGCCAGGTAGGCAGATTAACGAGTTGACTTTTCAGGCCATTACAGCAATAGACTATGCTACTGATAAGAAACTTCCGTTGACCATTGTAGCAATAGTCGCCGCAAAGGCATTTGATCAAGTAAATTGGGATTATCTCTGGGATGTACTGTCCGGATTCGGCTTACCAACTAACTTCATCACCTCTATAAAAGCACTGTACCTGAACCCAAAGGCAAGGATTTTTGTAAATGGGACGCTCACAGACTGGGTTCAAATATCAAGGGGTACTAGGCAGGGGTGCCCCCTTTCCCCCTTATTGTTTAATTTATATATTGAGCCATTAGTGAATAAATTAAGGGCAGATCATTTAATAAAACCCTTTTCCATAACCGATTTGGATTTAAAATTCGCCCTATATGCAGATGACCTTTTAATGTTCACTTCCAATCCTGAGGTAGCAATACCTAGACTTTTTGAACATGCAGAAGCTTTTGGAGAGACCTCTGGATATAGAATAAATAAGGAAAAAACAGAAATCATGCAATGGAATCAGGAGGTAGTGTTGCCTGAAGCAAAATTAAGGATGAGATACCTTGGGATCCAGTTAGTCCAGGACATTACTCAGATATCGAAAGTTAATTTGGACAAGGTGTATAAGGACATTTGTGGACAATTACAGCGTTGGTCCGGGCTCCCATTAAACATCTTCGGGAGGGTCAATCTTATAAAGATGATTATACTGCCAAAGGTAACTTTCCTGTTTAACTCAATACCCTTATCTTTCGATACAAAGGCGGTGGGTAAACTGCAAGGAAAAATAGGTTCATTTATCTGGAACTCCAAAATGCCCAGAATTTCTGCTAAAAAGTTAAGAAGACAATTAAAAAAGGGAGGACTGGCGCTACCTGACATCTTGCATTATGGCCATTCCTTCCACTTTAAAAATTTCAGAGTTATGGCAGGTAAGGCAGATGCATCTTTTTTGGGACGTTTGTTTCAGGCAATATTGCATGGTATCCCCCAAGGCTACGAATATTTCTTATTTAAGTTTGGAGACCCCAGATTTTATAAAAAGGTCAGACTAAAGGTTTTAGTTACGGCTCTGAAGAATTGGGTTTTCTTCAGGAAAAAATTACAAATTCCATACTATGCTCCTCAGGCCCCAATATGGGACTCTCCAGGGACCCCAGAATGTCTTAGAGACCAACTGTCAACCCCTCTCAAATTAGCAGGGCTAATGCATTGGAGAGATTTACAAAATGACCAACAGTTATTGGGGTGGGATTCCCTCTTCATGCTGACTGGAGGAACCCTTACAAGATTTAAATATTACCAGCTGTCAAGCTGGTGGTCTACTGAAATATTGGATTGTACATCTAACCCGAAAATTTGATTTTGTAAATAGAAAGGGGCGTTGGTATAAAGAGCTCGCTTTTTGGTATGAGGCATTGATGGAAAAAGTTACGGATTTGGAACTTCAGAATCTCTGGGGAAATGTTGAGGGACTGGATAGTAACAAACTGGTAGACTTGTGGGGGGATTCTTTTAGCCTGGTGAACGGAATAGTAAAGTCAGCTCCTCTTAAACGAAATCATCTGTTCACACTGTACAGGGTGTATTTTTCCCCAAAAAGACTGACAAGGATCACAAACCTGCAATATAGCTGCCCACGGTGCAAATCTCTAGAGGCAGATGACTTACATATGTTTGTAGAATGTCCTAGTCTTAACCTGTTTTGGAAAAAAATTGAGGGTTTTTTGGTGGATGTGTTAGGAACACGGATTGTGGTGTCACCGGTAATGATTCTGTTCGGTCTGGAGACGGATTACCACCTCGATAATCTGCAGACTAAATTTATTTTCTATGTGATGTTATTGGCAAGACGAGAAATATGTAAAGTATGGAAATCTGAAGATGCTCCCACTTTTTCTGAATGTTTAAGGTATATTATATATATTAGTGAGTCTGATATAGCATGTGATAATTCCTCAGAGTCCAAGATCTGGGAGCTCCTTGTGGCATGGCGGAACAGATGAGAGTATTCCGATGATTTCACCTGGGTACTGTTGGTGCTTAGTCCTCAACCAATCCGGGGGTCACCAAGTCACAGAGGCTGAGGTGGATAAAGCAAACAGTAAACACTAGAGGGGGGTATCCTTTCCTGCCTTCACTGGCATCGAATTCTGTGGTCGTAACATCGAGATGCCGGGGGGGGGGGGGAGAGGATCTCCGTCTAGAGCACCCAAAAAAATTGGTATATGAGGAATACAAAAAAAAAAAAAAGTCATGACCTTTCCCAACGCACCTAGAAATCACATATCTCCCCTCCGGATCGGTGCAGAGAAGTGTGAGTTGCAGCTTTGATCGGGGATTAACCCATGTCAGAACTCCCCTAGAGTGTGTTGTAAAGCCAGCCTGTGTAATGTTACCCATTAATCCCTTTACTTGGAGCATTTTACTCGTGGAAGGAAGGTGTGTTTCCTGAATGAGAGCCAGGCCCACCCTGTGACGTTGGAGGTAATTCAGAACCTTATGCAGTTTCCGATGGTCATTTAGGCCTCTGACGTTCCAAGTTAGTACTTTAAGTGACTCAGTCTCTCCCTGTGTTTCAATGCCCTGTACATCAGCCATCATCACGGGTCCACAATATATTGCAGTAGTTAAACAACTCGTTCGACACAAGATAAACGTGCAGTATCAGCCCAGAGGGGTGGCCCATTTGGCAGCTCCCCCCTTCCACCCCCGCAACACAGTATATTAACAAGGCGGCGTGCGGCTCACTGAGAATATTTGCCTATCCTATGCATTCCCCAGAAAGTATAACCCAGCGCATAGAGAACGCTACACCAGTAGTGTCTTTGGGTGAATCTCTATATCTGGTCTCTACTACTGTGCGCCCTTCACGGAGCCCAAACCTACTCAAATTTGCAAGTGAGGTGGATATACTGGAAAATTCTCACCCATAGTCCAGATTACTGGTAGTTCCGGAGCGTAGTGTAGACCCACTGGCCCATGCTGCACCTACAACCGTCCTTTCTTCATTGACCTATCTGCCCAAGGAGCACCTCCCGTAGTCCCTGGTGCGCTCCCCAGGTCGCTCCCAGAGGAAGGACAACTCTCCAGCGAAGAATGCAGAATGGCCATTGCTCTATTCCTGCTCGTCTAGATGACTGTTGTTGTCCTGTTCTTGCTCCTGACGCTTAGGATTATGTCTCTGTTCTTTAGACCACACCTTCAGTGACTTTTGAAGTTCCTTAGGGTCTGTGAAAAAGTGTGAGTGCTCCTGGCGATTGATCCGAAGTTTAGCTGGGTATAACATAGCGTAGTCCAGACCCATGTCCCGTAATTGCTGCTTGTATGGTGCAAAGTTTTAGGAACTGGGGGGTATGGCCCTGCGGACAGAAGTGGGGTTGGGCCCAATATATTGACAAAAAACAGAATTACCCACACTTCACGTTATTTCAGCAAATCTTACTCAAAAAAAGAAATGAACCAACTTTATCATGTTCATCTCGGCAATTATTTGTGCCTTTTAATCGTTTTTTTTGAATAAACTGTTGCTTTTTAGAAAGAGAAGAAGGAGTTCTTCACAGACATAGCCACACGTTTTTGTTATCTAAATTGTGCAACAACATATGTGCAAAAAAAGTGAAACATACAGTCAATACGATTCATTTCATAGTATGACGTGTTCTAAAACAAACAGGTGGAAAAAGAAATTATTAAAGTGAAAAAAGATGTCAAACTTGTTTCAAATAGACATCAACACATAGATGCAATTATTTCAAAATACTGAAATGTCATCAATTACTGTATAAATTCAGTACAAGGTCACATAACAACATTATTTTCAATAGATAAGGTTCAGTCCCCTTTGTCAACAGTATTTTCAAAATTGTGGGATTTAATCCTTTATGCCGACGCGTTTCGAGTGTGGGTTTTCATTACCCAAACTCTCATCAGGGCCGAGTAAATCGTTTTTCCGATCCTTATCCTAGTGATAAAAAAACACAAAATGTGTATACTTATTAGGACCACCTTCCTTAGGTTTCCCAGTTTCTTTAATCGCTACATGGTTAAAAGCAAGGCGCCTTACCTCAAAGGTGTAGAGGTGAAGGTCACACTTCGAGCTTTAGAATGAAGCTGTGTGCGTGCTTCTAAAAATAAAATCGTTGTATATTTGTTAGATACGAATATCTAACATCGTTTTCTGCTTGCAGTCAAAGTTATATAAAGCCAGGATAGAACGTTTTTTACCTTTCACGGTGTTTCTCAAAAGTTCAGTAGTTTGTGCTATTTTCTCTCATGATTTTTATAAAAAAGCGGGACCACTCGTGTCGTGTAGTTCTGTGAAAAGAGTTACCGACATGCCATTATTATGTCTGTCTGCATTTTTAGGATCGTATCAATTACACTGCTTAGTGAGCCGCTAAAACACTCACCGCGAGTTTCCTCACGTGTTTAATGGTGTCTCTCACCAATCTTGTTGAGCGGTGCTCGTTCAATGTTCACGGATCTGTAACATTAAAAGGCCATTTTAGGGACGCTGTACTCAAAGGTAGGGTCGCGAACTTGTTTACAGCGGACTGGAGGTACACGCTCACCTATTTCTTCCGCTTGTTTCTCCTATCACTCCACTCCTCGATCTGAGTCACCAGTGCTGTTTAGACCGGCAACTGCCTATGCGTTTCTTGAAACTTTCGTAACCAATCAAAGGAGAATATTGCGAAAAAGCCAAAGGAGTGCATTCTGGGAATTGTAGTGAATGGGACAATACCCAATGAGTTTTCACAGTCTGTTCAGTTCACTCATTGAGTTGAGGCCTTTATTGATACTATCAAACCTCATTATTAAGTATGCTTCCTTGCGTAACAGCGCTTGTTCTACGTTTGGTGATCGATGTTTTGGGTCTATGCTTGATAGGACCGTCCAAGTGAAGTCGGACTCTTTATGATCGAGAGCCACAAAGTGGTCGACCATTGGGGCATTCGGGACTCTTTTCTTTAGTCGTGATCGGTGTTGTGAGATTCGGGCTATCACTTGTTGGCAGGTTTTACCGATGTATATTTTATTGCAGGCACACATTACTGCGTAAATTACATTCTTGCTTTTGCAATTTGTGTGCATCTCATGTCTCCATTTGATGCCATTGTGACTAAATTCATTTCCTTCCACAGTACTGCTGCAGGAGGCACACATACCGCATTTGTGGTGTCCAGTTATGGGTTTTAATTTCCACTGTGATATGAGATCACTCTTGGTTTTTGGGACATAACTGTCCGCCCTGATGATTTGTTGGCCGATGCTGGGATTTTTTCTCATTGCGAAAATTGGTTTCTCCAGAGGGTTTTCAAGTCCCTCTAGTAAGTGCCAGTTTCGCAGGATTATTTGCCTGAATTTATTGGTATGAGCCCCATATGTGGTAAGGCAAACCAATTTATTCAGTTCCTTTTTCGTTTTTTTTTTTTTTTTTTTTTTTTTAGGAGCTCTTCCCTCGGGGTATACCTCGCTCTTTTCATTGAATGCTTTAGTAATTTTTTTGGGTAACCCCTATTGCTCATTTCATCGCAGAATGTAGCTGCATGTGTATCAAAGTTAGTTATTTCAGAGCAGTTTCTTCTTATCCTCAGCAGCTAGCCATAAGGTAAATTTTGTTTCAGACACTGGGTATGCGCACTATTATAATGTAGAATGGTATTTTTGTCTGTCTGCTTTTTGAATAGAGAGGTTGAAAACCTGTCTCCTTCGATGCCGACTTCCACATCCAAAAAGGTCATTTTCTTGTTGCTCGAATCAATTGAAAATTTTATGTCCGGATGTCTTGCATTCACCCAGTCATAAAAATTGTCAAGTTCAATCTGGCTCCCCTGCCATAGGAGCCAGATGTCGTCAATGTACCGTGCCCACTGTTTTATGTTATTCTTGTAAGGGTTGTTCCTATAAATGAATTTTTCTTCGGACTGGGCCATGTACAACACCTTATACAGATCAACGAGAGAGAGAGGACTAGGTAAGCTAGCCCGTATCCCCAGTATTATATATGTAAATCAATGTGGACTAGCTAGTTTTAGGGGGGGGGAAGGTTTTCTTTAAAAAGACTCAGGTACGTCAGCAAATAGATAAGGAAAAAGCACTGTTTTCCTTAGAAAGCCCTCACCCACCGACCTAGTCGGTGGCATGCTTCATCATCGGGCCCACCACAGTGGCACCGAATGTGCCCCGGGTGTGCTACAACGCCAGGTGACTGCGGAGCTGGTATATTGCTGAGTGTGCAGTGAAGGGGTGTGATATGTGAAGTTTAAAATGCTATACAAAAGGTCCCAGCACCCGAGGGTTAACAATATTTAATAAACTGGGCCTTTGTTAGCAGGATAAAAAGGCAAAAGGACGTTAGTGGAGTGTTACAATGACCTCCGGCGTCCAGTGTGGTCTACATGTTTCAGCCAGTGCCTTTTATTTCTAAGCTGGCTTTCCTCAGGACCATAGAGAGATGTGAAAAGGTGCAAAATTATAATAAACTTAACTTAAGTGTGTGTTTGAGTTTTTACTATGTGTTGCGCACGCTAAGGCGCTATAACTGTTAGAGGGGGATTCCCTCAAGCTTTTCTACATGGAACACATAGGACAAGGACAAGACGTACAGAGGAGAGTCATATTAGGGTTGCATGAGTTAAAAAACCACTGTTTGCCGGCTTTTAAGGTGGTGTGCGACCTATATGCGGCTAGAGTGAGCTCATGGAGACTCCATGGAGCTGGTGAGGGTATAATGAACCGTTAGTGAGGGGTGGTGGGCTAAAAAACGAAATCACAAGGTGAGGTACAGGAAAGTATAGGTACTAGATCCTCACTCTGTTATTTCTCAGTAAAAAGCCTCATGGGTCGCCTGGCAGAGAAAGAGACCCTGTGAAGATAAATTAGATATGCAAGGCTATCTAACCTGTGAGGAGAGAAGTTTCTTACCCCATTGGCAGGATAGGAGGTTTGCTGTTACTCACGAGTAGTTCGGTCTGGTTCCTCCTGGGACCTAGTAGTCCATCCGCGGCGCCCGATATGTGGGAAATGGGCCGCCTTGTTTGTGTTTTATACTCGTCTCGTAATCTAAATAACCTGTTCGGAATAGAAATAGAGGGAGGGATGCGCGCTGACCGCCATGTCATGGAGGTCCTAGCTGCGCAGGTGCGAAAGAGTAGCGCGCGTAATAGCGCATGCGCGATGCTTTCGGGCGCGTCTCCACGCATGCGCGTAGTAGAGTTGTCTTCGCGCATGCGTTGGGTCGCTGTTTCTGTTTACACAGCGAGCGCTTGTTTAATTCTGATGTGCGACTGCTGGTTTGAGCTTAATAAACAGTACATGAACTGCCAAGTACGCTGGGGATGTTAAACAAGTATTTTAAAATATATTACAAAATGCCACTATGGTTTTAAATAAGGAAATGAGGAGATCTCATATGTGCATAGTGTGCACAGGGGGACAAGGGGGAGGGCACTGTGGGAGAAGGAGGGTCAAGCAAGCGGGCGCTCATGCAGGGGTACACTGGCACTAGTAATCTACCTAATATAGGTGATGTGAGGAAAGTGGTTTACAATGATATTTGGTGGTATTAGTGCAGCTAGATTGTTTTTCACACGTAAACCAGTGGAATGTATGGAATGCAGGTAGTGATGTTCTGTCAAGTGGTGTTATTACAGGCTGTGATTACACAGTTAGGCTATTCCATGGAAACCAAGAATCACTGGACAACTTCATGCTTTGGGTCAACCAACTAGACCCCTATTTACGCTTCACCTGCACCAGCAGTGCCACTGAACTCCCCTTCCTGGACTTGAACATCAGACCTGAGAATGGAAAACTCACTACCACCACCTTCTACAAACCTACAGCAAGAAATTCGTTGTTAAGGTTTGACAGCTTTCACCCCCGACACCTAAGGGAAAACTTGCCCTACGGGCAGTTTTTACGCATCAGGCGTAATTGCAGCAACATCAAGGATTATAAACAGCAGTCCAACGACCTGGTACACAAACTTAGGGACCGTGGCTACCCCTCCAGGATAATAAACCAAACCCGCAAAAGAGCTAGGAACCAAAACAGGGAGGCACTCCTAGAAACTTTCGAAAAACCTGAGGAAGAACCAGTCCTCACCTGCGTAACAACGTATAATAAGGTATCAAACCAAGTATCAAACATCATACAGCGAAACTGGAGAATCATCAATTCCGGCACCAGACAATGGGAAAAACCGCGGTTTGCCTACAAAAGGGCTACCAATCTAAGGGACCAACTAGTAAACACCAGGCCACGCACAACAACTCAGAGCAGAGACAACACTATTGTCAACGCATGGGGCCTGACAGACCACTTCCTGACCCACAACCATACTCCAAATGACTTCACCTGGACTGTCATTGAGAAATTTGACAATACCAGAGATGAGAGATTCTTTCTACAAAAAGAACAGCGCTGGATATACCGGCTAGCCACTCACATCCATGGCCTGAACGACGCTATTCCATGGAATAGCCTAACTGCTTAATCACAGCCTGTAATAACACCACTTGACAGAACATCACTACCTGCATTCCATACATTCCACTGGTTTACGTGTGAAAAACAATCTAGCTGTACTAATACCACCAAATATCATTGTAAACCACTTTCCTCACATCACCTATATTAGGTAGATTACTAGTGCCAGTGTACCCCTGCATGAGCGCCCGCTTGCTTGACTCTCCTTCTCCCACAGTGCCCTCCCCCTTGTCCCCCTGTGCACACTATGCACATATGAGATCTCCTCATTTCCTTATTTAAAACCATAGTGGCATTTTGTAATATATTTTAAAATACTTGTTTAACATCCCCACGCGTACTTGGCAGTTCATGTACTGTTTATTAAGCTCAAACCAGCAGTCGCACATCAGAATTAAACAAGCACTCGCTGTGTAAACAGAAACAGCGACCCAGCGCATGCGCGAAGACAACTCTACTACGCGCATGCGTGGAGACGCGCCCGAAAGCATCGCGCATGCGCTATTACGCGCGCTACTCTTTCGCACCTGCGCAGCTAGGACCTCCATGACATGGCGGTCAGCGCGCATCCCTCCCTCTATTTCTATTCCGAACAGGTGAATTAGATTACGAGACGAGTATAAAACACAAACAAGGCGGCCCATTTCCCACATATCGGGCGCCGCGGATGGACTACTAGGTCCCAGGAGGAACCAGACCGAACTACTCGTGAGTAACAGCAAACCTCCTATCCTGCCAATGGGGTAAGAAACTTCTCTCCTCACAGGTTAGATAGCCTTGCATATCTAATTTATCTTCACAGGGTCTCTTTCTCTGCCAGGCGACCCATGAGGCTTTTTACTGAGAAATAACAGAGTGAGGATCTAGTACCTATACTTTCCTGTACCTCACCTTGTGATTTCGTTTTTTAGCCCACCACCCCTCACTAACGGTTCATTATACCCTCACCAGCTCCATGGAGTCTCCATGAGCTCACTCTAGCCGCATATAGGTCGCACACCACCTTAAAAGCCGGCAAACAGTGGTTTTTTAACTCATGCAACCCTAATATGACTCTCCTCTGTACGTCTTGTCCTTGTCCTATGTGTTCCATGTAGAAAAGCTTGAGGGAATCCCCCTCTAACAGTTATAGCGCCTTAGCGTGCGCAACACATAGTAAAAACTCAAACACACACTTAAGTTAAGTTTATTATAATTTTGCACCTTTTCACATCTCTCTATGGTCCTGAGGAAAGCCAGCTTAGAAATAAAAGGCACTGGCTGAAACATGTAGACCACACTGGACGCCGGAGGTCATTGTAACACTCCACTAACGTCCTTTTGCCTTTTTATCCTGCTAACAAAGGCCCAGTTTATTAAATATTGTTAACCCTCGGGTGCTGGGACCTTTTGTATAGCATTTTAAACTTCACATATCACACCCCTTCACTGCACACTCAGCAATATACCAGCTCCGCAGTCACCTGGCGTTGTAGCACACCCGGGGCACATTCGGTGCCACTGTGGTGGGCCCGATGATGAAGCATGCCACCGACTAGGTCGGTGGGTGAGGGCTTTCTAAGGAAAACAGTGCTTTTTCCTTATCTATTTGCTGACGTACCTGAGTCTTTTTAAAGAAAACCTTCCCCCCCCTAAAACTAGCTAGTCCACATTGATTTACATATATAATACTGGGGATACGGGCTAGCTTACCTAGTCCTCTCTCTCTCGTTGATCTGTATAACACTAAGCAGCGCGCAGCTGTGAGAGCTCTCTACCCTCCAACATGGCCGAAAATATGGGCCTTACCTACACTGCTGAGGACATCAGCGAAATCCTAGCTGACCCCTCACTCCTGGCAGACTTCAATATTTCCGCCACTGTAGCACAATCTACGGACTGGGATTCACTTACGGAGAAAAAGAGGAACAGGATCCGGACTGTTCTGCATGGGGTCATCCTGGCACAATACTTACGCACCAACACAGCTCCAACTGGCCTTCTAGTCACCAATGCCCCCAGGATTTTCCTGGATTACGCAGCATTTCGTAAGGACTGGGCCCAGATCGCCTGGCACTGCACCAGGGACTGGCTAGTCCTCATCATTAAGACTGCCAAACGCCTATCAGACGCAATCATGATAGAGATCCCAGCGACGGAGACACATTTTAAAACCACCTTGACAGGCTTCAAGAAGAAACTCGAGGACCAAAACCGCAAAATAGCGGAGTATAAAGACTACCTAACTCAGACCAAAATTAAGAAATTCGAAAAAGATCTGAAGAGATTCAGCTATTCTAAAACCTACCCGTATTCGGAGGATGATTACACCCCCCCCAAAAAATCATCTGATAATTCGGACAACAGTTCCATCTCTAGTGCCTCAAGCAACTCTAGCTCAGGATCCAACACATCGAGAGGGAGAGGCAGACGTGGACAACACTGGCAACAACCATGGCAAGGTCCCCAAAACCAAAGTTTTGGCCCACCACCACCCCCCCTCTTAGGCCATTTTCCACCCCCTTACTTTGGGTACCCACACATGTACCCCCAAGGTAATATGCCCTTCTTTCAAGGAAACCAAAACCAGCGGTATCCTTTTTTATCCCAGGGCAGAAAAGGTCGGGGCAAGAGACGGAACCCGGGACACGTCCAATGGGCACCCGAGGAAGAGCCTGTGAGCTCCAACACAAGAAACAAAACCAGGGAACAACCGGGAACCAGCAAATAACACCCCCATGTCCACTGGTGTTCAACCTATCAGACACACAGCTAACCTCAGAAGAAATGGAAGTACTTAATAAAGGCCTCTCATTTGTCCCCACACCCAGATTGGACATGTTCAAACTACATGTAGAACTCGCTGAGTTTTTCAGAAAACTCAAATTAAAGGCTTTCTTCGAGAAAAAGGACAATACCATCGCAGAAGCAGAAGGTACGCCAAATGAAACTGGCTTGAGAGTGAAGTCTACCTTCACCCCCCCACCAGGTAGCATTCCAGTCGAAATCCTGACGTTCGAACAGGCAGTCTACACGGATATACAACAACTCCAACAAAAAGACACTTTCAATAACCTATCCAACAAAGATAGAAGCACCATCCAACGCCTACAAAGTGACCCCACTCTGGTTATCAAACCAGCTGATAAAGGCGGAGGCATAGTCCTCATGAACAAAACGGACTATGACCATGAGTGTAAGAGGCTCCTCAGTGACACCAGGAACTACAAACGCCTCACAAAAGACCCAACTGAACAACTACAAGTCACCATCAACCAATTGGTCACTAACGCCAGAGACAACAAATATATCTCTAAACAAGAGGCGGACTATCTATGCCCCAAAGAAATAAAGACCCCTTATTTCTACACGGTTCCCAAAATACACACGGGCATCACTCCACCACCAGGGAGACCTATCGTTTCCGGGATAAAGTCACTCTTAGAGCCCCTATCCCGGTTCTGTGACTTCTTTCTAAACCCCCTGGTCCAAAAAACCCCCTCCTACATAAAAGACACCAAACACCTACTAGGTGTCATCCAGGAACTTGATTTTGATCCTACTGCAGAACTCATGGCAGGACTAGACATAGAAAGTCTATACACTAGCCTACCACAGGACGCAACACTACAAGTGTTACATGATGTCCTTATGACAAACCCCTGGGAACATAACACCCCCAGAAGCTTTGTCTTAAACTGCGCTGCCCTGGCTCTTAAAGAGAACTACTTTGAATATGAAGGCACGTACTACTTGCAGACAAATTGAACGTCTATGGGCAGTGTTTTTGCCCCAAGCGTGGCAGGATTGTATGTGGCCCACTTTGAAGACATACACGTACAACAACCAACCAACCCTTTCTCCGCCAACATAAGATTGTGGCGTCGATATATTGATGATATATTTTTAATATGGAAAGGAAACCAAGAATCACTGGACAACTTCATGCTTTGGGTTAACCAACTAGACCCCTATTTACGCTTCACCTGCACCAGCAGTGCCACTGAACTCCCCTTCCTGGACTTGAACATCAGACCTGAGAATGGAAAACTCACTACCACCACCTTCTACAAACCTACAGCAAGAAATTCGTTGTTAAGGTTTGACAGCTTTCACCCCCGACACCTAAGGGAAAACTTGCCCTACGGGCAGTTTTTAAGCATCAGGCGTAATTGCAGCAACATCAAGGATTATAAACAGCAGTCCAACGACCTGGTACACAAACTTAGGGACCGTGGCTACCCCTCCAGGATAATAAACCAAACCCGCAAAAGAGCTAGGAACCAAAACAGGGAGGCACTCCTAGAAACTTTCGAAAAACCTGAGGAAGAACCAGTCCTCACCTGCGTAACAACGTATAATAAGGTATCAAACCAAGTATCAAACATCATACAGCGAAACTGGAGAATCATCAATTCCGGCACCAGACAATGGGAAAAACCGCGGTTTGCCTACAAAAGGGCTACCAATCTAAGGGACCAACTAGTAAACACCAGGCCACGCACGACAACTCAGAGCAAAGACAACACTATTGTCAACGCATGGGGCCTGCCAAAAATCACCAGACACCAACCCTGTAACAACTGCAGTGTATGCCACTTAACATCCCCGACCAAAACACTTAACTTGGAACCAGGCAAAACCTGGACACAGCGACAGTTCACGAACTGTAACTCTACCAACTTGGTATACTTGATTACCTGCAGATGCGGCCTGAGATACATTGGCATGACAACCCGAAAAGTACGCACGAGAATGACAGAACACAGAAGTACAATAAGATGTGGGAAAAATATCAGCAAGCTGACAGACCACTTCCTGACCCACAACCATACTCCAAATGACTTCACCTGGACTGTCATTGAGAAATTTGACAATACCAGAGATGAGAGATTCCTTCTACAAAAAGAACAGCGCTGGATATACCGGCTAGCCACTCACATCCATGGCCTGAACGACGCTATTCCATGGAATAGCCTAACTGCTTAATCACAGCCTGTAATAACACCACTTGACAGAACATCACTACCTGCATTCCATACATTCCACTGGTTTACGTGTGAAAAACAATCTAGTTGTACTAATACCACCAAATATCATTGTAAACCACTTTCCTCACATCACCTATATTAGGTAGATTACTAGTGCCAGTGTACCCCTGCATGAGCGCCCGCTTGCTTGACCCTCCTTCTCCCACAGTGCCCTCCCCCTTGTCCCCCTGTGCACACTATGCACATATGAGATCTCCTCATTTCCTTATTTAAAACCATAGTGGCATTTTGTAATATATTTTAAAATACTTGTTTAACATCCCCACGCGTACTTGGCAGTTCATGTACTGTTTATTAAGCTCAAACCAGCAGTCGCACATCAGAATTAAACAAGCACTCGCTGTGTAAACAGAAACAGCGACCCAGCGCATGCGCGAAGACAACTCTACTACGCGCATGCGTGGAGACGCGCCCGAAAGCATCGCGCATGCGCTATTACGCGCGCTACTCTTTCGCACCTGCGCAGCTAGGACCTCCATGACATGGCGGTCAGAGCGCATCCCTCCCTCTATTTCTATTCCGAACAGGTGAATTAGATTACGAGACGAGTATAAAACACAAACAAGGCGGCCCATTTCCCACATATCGGGCGCCGCGGATGGACTACTAGGTCCCAGGAGGAACCAGACCGAACTACTCGTGAGTAACAGCAAACCTCCTATCCTGCCAATGGGGTAAGAAACTTCTCTCCTCACAGGTTAGATAGCCTTGCATATCTAATTTATCTTCACAGGGTCTCTTTCTCTGCCAGGCGACCCATGAGGCTTTTTACTGAGAAATAACAGAGTGAGGATCTAGTACCTATACTTTCCTGTACCTCACCTTGTGATTTCGTTTTTTAGCCCACCACCCCTCACTAACGGTTCATTATACCCTCACCAGCTCCATGGAGTCTCCATGAGCTCACTCTAGCCGCATATAGGTCGCACACCACCTTAAAAGCCGGCAAACAGTGGTTTTTTAACTCATGCAACCCTAATATGACTCTCCTCTGTACGTCTTGTCCTTGTCCTATGTGTTCCATGTAGAAAAGCTTGAGGGAATCCCCCTCTAACAGTTATAGCGCCTTAGCGTGCGCAACACATAGTAAAAACTCAAACACACACTTAAGTTAAGTTTATTATAATTTTGCACCTTTTCACATCTCTCTATGGTCCTGAGGAAAGCCAGCTTAGAAATAAAAGGCACTGGCTGAAACATGTAGACCACACTGGACGCCGGAGGTCATTGTAACACTCCACTAACGTCCTTTTGCCTTTTTATCCTGCTAACAAAGGCCCAGTTTATTAAATATTGTTAACCCTCGGGTGCTGGGACCTTTTGTATAGCATTTTAAACTTCACATATCACACCCCTTCACTGCACACTCAGCAATATACCAGCTCCGCAGTCACCTGGCGTTGTAGCACACCCGGGGCACATTCGGTGCCACTGTGGTGGGCCCGATGATGAAGCATGCCACCGACTAGGTCGGTGGGTGAGGGCTTTCTAAGGAAAACAGTGCTTTTTCCTTATCTATTTGCTGACGTACCTGAGTCTTTTTAAAGAAAACCTTCCCCCCCTAAAACTAGCTAGTCCACATTGATTTACATTTACCCATGTACAACACCGCCATTTCTGGCGCATAGGGACAGCCCATGGCCGTACCTTTGATCTGAATAAAGAACTCATTTTCGAATTTGAAGTAATTGCTCCTCAAGGAGATTTCAGCCAATGATATAATGAAAGTAGTGGGGACCCTGTGGGGTCTCTCCCGCTGCTCAAGGTAAAATTACATAACTTCAAGGGCTTCGTCTTGGGGAATCTGTGTATATAATGAATTGACATCCATTGTGTCCATCAATTCATTCTCAGCATCTACTGTCATGTCTTGTAATTTATTAATGAAATCGATCGTATCTCTCAGGTAGGATTTAACCTGAGGTAAAAATGGTTTCAAAAAGAAATCAATATATTTGGAAATAGATTCCAATGCTGAGTCACATCCAGAGACTATAGGCCTCCCGGGGGGTGTCTGTTGGTTTTTATGGATCTTTGGCAAAAAGTATAAAACGGGCGTTTGAGGTGACTTTTTATTTAGAAATTCAAACTCCTTAGGACCCAGGAATCCATCGTCTAAGCCTTCTTTTGTTAATTTGGCAATCTTATTTTGAATTTCAAAAACTGGGTCTTCTTTTACAGGTCTGTACCATTCCCTGTTGTCCACATGTGCCCTGCCTTCAGATAAATACATTGTTCGAGGCCAAATTACCACCGCTCCCCCCTTATCTGCCTGCTTGATTATAATTGAGGTATCTGTTTTCAGGTCTTGGATGGCCGTCAATTGATTCTTACTAATGTTGTGATGAATGAAGCTTTTACTTTTTTCCAGTTTTGTGAGTGACGACAGAACCGCCTGTTCGAAGGCGTAGATTTGTTTTGGTATATTTGTCATTGGCAAAAATTTTGATTTAACCCTTAGTCCAGTAGTTTCCCTTTCTGGAGTGGGTTCGGCACCGGCAAAGAAGGCCCTCAACCTGACCTTTCGGCAAAATTCAATTGCCTCTAGCTTGAGTTTAGTGAAGTCAGTTCTTCTGCTAGGTACAAACTTTAAACCCAAGCTCAAAATCAGTTTTTCATCAGTAGTTAAAGTTTTTTCTGAAAGATTAACAATTGTAGACGTATCTAATTGTTGTAATATCTGTTTCTCGTGCGCATCTCCCATGGCTGTTTGAAGCGGACTGGTTGCTGCCCGCCTCTCCCGAAAAAAGGTTGATTTGAACCCTTTTTGTTTTGACCCCCTTGTCTATCTTGTCTTGACTCAGGTGAAGACCCCGATGACGAGGTGGAAGAAAAGGTAGTAAATCTTGTTTTTGATCTTCCTTGATAGGAATTCAAAGCCCTTTTTGACTCTACTGTTGTATAGTAATCCTCCTTTAAGAAAGGATACACTTGGTCAAGCTTGAATGACTTTGAGTCTCTTTCGAATTGGGAGGTTTTTGTATTTATAGTGATATCCTTAAAGGTTTGTATTCCCTTTTCAATCTTCTCTAATAGAGCTTTAGCCTCAGTTTCTGTCTTATTATCGGCAATGGCCTTTATTAAATCCGCAATCTCCTGTTCTTCCTGATTGCATAAACGTTGGGCCGTCTCTATTGTATGAACCATAAGGTCCCTGCTACATTTTGTGTTGATGTAGCTGAAACCTTTTTTATATTCTGTGTCTTCGACAAAAATTACAGGGATGTTCTTAACTTGTAGACCCCACGGTATGGTGCCAGCCTGAAGGTGCTGCAGAAGGAAATACCCATGTAATTCAGTTCTTATATGCTTCTTTTGAAGCCGAGTTAGTTTATCTGCCTCATTTTGGTGTTTAGCAGTAGTGTTCAATGAAAGACCTGGGAAGGGGTTGGAAGCTATTAAATTTTTGATGTGGCTTTCTGTGAAGGACAGCGTCTCATTCTCAGACATACTCTTACAGGAGATTTTCTCCTGACTTTGAATTAATCAACTGATCCGGAAAAAGACCGTGGAGGTCAAAGTCCAGACCCACTCGGGTAACAACCCGCTCAAAACTTTAGGAACTGAGGGGTATGGCCCTGTGGACAGAAGTGGGGTTGGGCCCAATATATTGACAAAAAACAGAATTACCCACACTTCACGTTATTTCAGCAAATCTTACTCAAAAAAAGAAATGAACCAACTTTATCATGTTCATCTCGGCAATTATTTGTGCCTTTTAATCGTTTTTTTAGAATAAACTGTTGCTTTTTAGAAAGAGAAGAAGGAGTTCTTCACAGACATAGCCACACGTTTTTGTTATCTAAATTGTGCAACAACATATGTGCAAAAAAAGTGAAACATACAGTCAATACGATTCATTTCATAGTATGACGTGTTCTAAAACAAACAGGTGGAAAAAGAAATTATTAAAGTGAAAAAAGATGTCAAACTTGTTTCAAATAGACATCAACACATAGATGCAATTATTTCAAAATACTGAAATGTCATCAATTACTGTATAAATTCAGTACGAGGTCACATAACAACATTATTTTCAATAGATAAGGTTCAGTCCCCTTTGTCAACAGTATTTTCAAAATTGTGGGATTTAATCCTTTATGCCGACGCGTTTCGAGTGTGGGTTTCCATTACCCAAACTCTCAGGTTTCTGCAATTTTCCCCATTATATGGTCAGATCACTTTGTTATAACGGCCACTTTAACCAGCCATGCCTCAGGAATAGCTATGGAGAATGATAATAACAGTCAGACCTTCTTGGATTGGAAAAATATTGACAGCAATAGCTTACAATCAGCTCTGATTAAAACTAGCCCGACTTTATCACTTGATCCTAATCTCGCCATTACCCAATATAATGAATGGGTTGCATCTGCTGCCACTCGTCTGGTCCAGTCAAAACAAAGCTCTCGAAACAGATCAACCCCATCTGCCCCTTGGTTCTCGGATACACTAAGGACACAAAAGCAGTTGTGTCGGACGAATGAGAGGGACTGGCGCAGGCACTATTCCGAAGAGGCCAAAATAATTTACAAGCACTCGGTTATCATATACAAAAATATGATCCTAGATGCCAAGAAGAAGTACTTCTCGGAAAAAATTGAACTTTCTAAAAATTCAAATAAAGCATTGTTTGAGACAACTAAACAATTGGCTGGTTGTTTACCTAACCTCCAACCTCCCTCCTCCCAACTGTTCTGTGATGCTTTGGCCAACTACTTTTATGACAAAGTTAATGATATCTATGCTGTCTTTGCTAGCTCCGCAAAAACGCCTGTAAATATTACTTCTGAGAAGGCGAGTCCCTCCACAACCGGTCCTTCTTTATCTCAGTTTAAGGAGGTCTCTATAACTCAGGTCGGGGATTTTTTGTCACCTATTAAATCAGGCTCTGCCCTTGACCCATGCCCTTTTAAAGTATTGCTACCAGTTTTGGAAGTTCTGCTCCCAGCCATCACTAATATATGTAATACTTTGATTACCACAGGAGTCTACCCCGCTGACCTAAAAAAGACATTACTGAAGCCACTGCTGAAAAAACCAAATTTAGACAGGATTGAGCTCAAGAACTATCGACCGATTGCCAATTTGCCCATCTTGGCCAAAGTTGTCGAAAAGGCCTTAAACGCCCAACTGTCAGCCTTTATAGAACTCCATCATTTATTGGATGATTCTCAGTTTGGTTTTCGCCAACATCATGGGACGGAGACGGCCCTGATCAAGGCCACAGAGGATATCCGAATCATTCGTGATGCGGGTGGCACTGCGGTCTTGATATTGTTGGACCTTTCAGCAGCATTCGACACGGTCGATCATGCTATTTTGATCGACCGTGTCGAAGATCTGGGGATTAAGCATAAGGCTAAGACCCTACTAGCATCCTTCCTTGCCGGAAGGACTCAGGTGGTCACCATAGGGCCTTTTCAATCTACCACCCTGTCCCTGCCATGCGGAGTCCCCCAAGGCTCATCCCTGAGTCCGACACTTTTTAGTATATACGTGTCGGACCTTGCCAACACCATCAGAGCTCATCGGATGAGCCTTACTTCCTATGCTGACGATACCCAGTTGGTCTTGGCCATCAGAAATGACGGACAAAAAGTGGCTGATAACTTCAATCTGGGCATGCAGGCTATAGGAAGTTGGATGGCCGCCAACTGCCTCAAATTGAACTCGGATAAGTCCGAGGTGGTCATCTTTGGACACTTATCCCCAGATTGGTCTTCCCGCTGGTGGCCACAGTCCATGGGTTCACCGCCCACCCCAGTCAGCAAGGTGAGGAACCTGGGTGTCATGGTTGATGACAGGCTTACTTTTCTTCCTCATGCAAATCAGATTGCCTCCTCCGCATTTTATAAACTACGAATCATCAAAAAAATCCTCCCTTTTCTCCCTACTTCAGCTGGCAAAACCTTGATCACGTCCTTGGTCTTATCCACCTTGGACTATTGTAATGCTCTATTCTTGAATGCCCAAGAGAGAGTCCTCAACAAGCTGCAGACTATTCAAAATGCCGCTGCCCGACTGTTGGGTAACATCCCCAAATTCCAATCAGTCTCGAGCACTATCAGAGAGTTGCATTGGCTCTCCATTAGGAACAGAGCTAAGTTTAAGGCTCTGTGCATTGTCAATAAGGCACTGCACAACCAGGGACCGGCCTTTCTGACTCAACAACTCATCCCCTACCGGCCCGCTAGGTCCCTGCGGTCCTCTGATCTCTTCCAGCTGGAAGTACCCCATACCAAACTGGTCTCATGGGGTGACAGAAGATTTCTTGTTTCCGCACCCAAGCTCTGGAACTCCTTGCCGCTAATCATAAAGAACAGTCCCTCTTTGTGGTCCTTTCGAAAACAACTCAAAACTTGGTTGTTTGACCAATAAGTAGATCCTCCTTTAGGGCTGAATTTAGCAGATATCAGCGCCGAGATGCCCAAGGGCCTTTGTAGCGCTTTACAAATGTTTAAATAAATAAATAAATAAATAAATCAGGGCCGAGTAAATCGTTTTTCCGATCCTTATCCTAGTGATAAAAAAACACAAAATGTGTATACTTATTAGGACCACCTTCCTTAGGTTTCCCAGTTTCTTTAATCGCTACATGGTTAAAAGCAAGGTGTCTTACCTCAAAGGTGTAGAGGTGAAGGTCACACTTCGAGCTTTAGAATGAAGCTGTGTGCGTGCTTCTAAAAATAAAATCGTTGTATATTTGTTAGATACGAATATCTAACATCGTTTTCTGCTTGCAGTCAAAGTTATACAAAGCCAGGATAGAACGTTTTTTACCTTTCACGGTGTTTCTCAAAAGTTCAGTAGTTTGTGCTATTTTCTCTCATGATTTTTATAAAAAAGCGGGACCACTCGTGTTGTGTAGTTCTGTGAAAAGAGTTACCGACATGCCATTATTATATCTGTCTGCATTTTTAGGATCGTATCAATTACACTGCTTAGTGAGCCGCTAAAACACTCACCGCGAGTTTCCTCACGTGTTTAATGGTGTCTCTCACCAATCTTGTTGAGCGGTGCTCGTTCAATGTTCACGGATCTGTAACATTAAAAGGCCATTTTAGGGACGCTGTACTCAAAGGTAGGGTCGCGAACTTGTTTACAGCGCACTGGAGGTACACGCTCACCTGTTTCTTCCGCTTGTTTCTCCTATCACTCCACTCCTCGATCTGAGTCACCAGTGCTGTTTAGACCGGCAACTGCCTATGCGTTTCTTGAAACTTTCGTAACCAATCAAAGGAGAATATTGCGAAAAAGCCAAAGGAGTGCATTCTGGGAATTGTAGTGAAAACTTATTGGGTATTGTCCCATTCACTACAATTCCCAGAATGCACTCCTTTGGCTTTTTCGCAATATTCTCCTTTGATTGGTTACGAAAGTTTCAAGAAACGCATAGGCAGTTGCCGGTCTAAACAGCACTGGTGACTCAGATCGAGGAGTGGAGTGATAGGAGAAACAAGCGGAAGAAACAGGTGAGCGTGTACCTCCAGTCCGCTGTAAACAAGTTCGCGACACTACCTTTGAGTACAGCGTCCCTAAAATGGCCTTTTAATGTTACAGATCCATGAATATTGAACGAGCACCGCTCAACAAGATTGGTGAGAGACACCATTAAACACGTGAGGAAACTCGCGGTGAGTGTTTAAGCGGCTCACTAAGCAGTGTAATTGATACGATCCTAAAAATGCAGACAGACATAATAATGGCATGTCGGTAACTCTTTTCACAGAACTACACGACACGAGTGGTCCCGCTTTTTTATAAAAATCATGAGAGAAAATAGCACAAACTACTGAACTTTTGAGAAACACAGTGAAAGGTAAAGAACGTTCTATCCTGGCTTTGTATAACTTTGACTGCAAGCAGAAAACGATGTTAGATATTCGTATCTAACAAATATACAACAATTTTATTTTTAGAAGCACGCAGACAGCTTCATTCTAAAGCTCGAAGTGTGACCTTCACCTCTACACCTTTGAGGTAAGGCGCCTTGCTTTTAACCATGTAGCAATTAAAGAAACTGGGAAACCTAAGGAAGGTGGTCCTAATAAGTATACACATTTTGTGTTTTTTTATCACTAGGATAAGGATCGGAAAAACGATTTACTCGGCCCTGATGAGAGTTTGGGTATTGGAAACCCACACTCGAAACGCGTCGGCATAAAGGATTAAATCCCACAATTTTGAAAATACTGTTGACAAAGGGGACTGAACCTTATCTATTGAAAATAATGTTGTTATGTGACCTCGTACTGAATTTATACAGTAATTGATGACATTTCAGTATTTGGAAATAATTGCATCTATGTGTTGATGTCTATTTGAAACAAGTTTGACATCTTTTTTCACTTTAATAATTTCTTTTTCCACCTGTTTGTTTTAGAACACGTCATACTATGAAATGAATCGTATTGACTGTATGTTTCACTTTTTTTGCACATATGTTGTTGCACAATTTAGATAACAAAAACGTGTGGCTATGTCTGTGAAGAACTCCTTCTTCTCTTTCTAAAAAGCAACAGTTTATTCTAAAAAAACGATTAAAAGGCACAAATAATTGCCGAGATGAACATGATAAAGTTGGTTCATTTCTTTTTTTGAGTAAGATTTGCTGAAATAACGTGAAGTGTGGGTAATTCTGTTTTTTGTCAATATATTGGGCCCAACCCCACTTCTGTCCGCAGGGCCATACCCCCCAGTTCCTAAAGTTTTGAGCGGGTTGTTACCCGAGTGGGTCTGGACTTTGACCTCCACGGTCTTTTTCCGGATCAGTTGATTAATTCAAAGTCAGGAGAAAATCTCCTGTAAGAGTATGTCTGAGAATGAGACGCTGTCCTTCACAGAAAGCCACATCAAAAATTTAATTGCTTCCAACCCCTTCCCAGGTCTTTCATTGAGCACTACTGCTAAACACCTAAATGAGGCAGATAAACTAACTCGGCTTCAAAAGAAGCATATAAGAACTGAATTACATGGGTATTTCCTTCTGCAGCACCTTCAGGCTGGCACCATACCGTGGGGTCTACAAGTTAAGAACATCCCTGTAATTTTTGTCGAAGACACAGAATATAAAAAAGGTTTCAGCTACATCAACACAAAATGTAGCAGGGACCTTGTGGTTCATACAATAGAGACGGCCCAATGTTTATGCAATCAGGAAGAACAGGAGATTGCGGATTTAATAAAGGCCATTGCCGATAATAAGACAGAAACTGAGGCTAAAGCTCTATTAGAGAAGATTGAAAAGGAAATACAAACCTTTAAGGATATCACTATAAATACAAAAACCTCCCAATTCGAAAGAGACTCAAAGTCATTCAAGCTTGACCAAGTGTATCCTTTCTTAAAGGAGGATTACTATACAACAGTAGAGTCAAGAAGGGCTTTGAATTCCTATCAAGGAAGATCAAAAACAAGATTTACTACCTTTTCTTCCACCTCGTCATCGGGGTCTTCACCTGAGTCAAGACAAGATAGACAAGGTGTCAAAACAAAAAGTGTTCAAATCAACCTTTTTTAGGGAGAGGCGGGCAGCAACCAGTCTGCTTCAAACAGCCATGGGAGATGCGCACGAGAAACAGATATTACAACAATTAGATACGTCTACAATTGTTAATCTTTCAGAAAAAACTTTAACTACTGATGAAAAACTGATTTTGAGCTTGGGTTTAAAGTTTGTACCTAGCAGAAGAACTGACTTCACTAAACTCAAGCTAGAGGCAATTGAATTTTGCCGAAAGGTCAGGTTGAGGGCCTTCTTTGCCGGTGCCGAACCCACTCCAGAAAGGGAAACTACTGGACTAAGGGTTAAATCAAAATTTTTGCCAATGACAAATATACCAAAACAAATCTACGCCTTCGAACAGGCGGTTCTGTCGTCACTCACAAAACTGGAAAAAAGTAAAAGCTTCATTCATCACAACATTAGTAAGAATCAATTGACGGCCATCCAAGACCTGAAAACAGATACCTCAATTATAATCAAGCAGGCAGATAAGGGGGGAGCGGTGGTAATTTGGCCTCGAACAATGTATTTATCTGAAGGCAGGGCACATGTGGACAACAGGGAATGGTACAGACCTGTAAAAGAAGACCCAGTTTTTGAAATTCAAAATAAGATTGCCAAATTAACAAAAGAAGGCTTAGACGATGGATTCCTGGGTCCTAAGGAGTTTGAATTTCTAAATAAAAAGTCACCTCGAACGCCCGTTTTATACTTTTTGCCAAAGATCCATAAAAACCAACAGACACCCCCCGGGAGGCCTATAGTCTCTGGATGTGACTCAGCATTGGAACCTATTTCCAAATATATTGATTTCTTTTTGAAACCATTTTTACCTCAGGTTAAATCCTACCTGAGAGATACGATCGATTTCATTAATAAATTACAAGACATGACAGTAGATGCTGAGAATGAATTGATGGCCACAATGGATGTAAATTCATTATATACACAGATTCCCCAAGACGAAGCCCTTGAAGTTATGGAATTTTACCTTGAGCAGCGGGAGAGACCCCACAGGGTCCCCACTACTTTCATTATATCATTGGCTGAAATCTCCTTGAGGAGCAATTACTTCAAATTCGAAAATGAGTTCTTTATTCAGATCAAAGGTACGGCCATGGGCTGTCCCTATGCACCAGAAATGGCGGTGTTGTACATGGCCCAGTACGAAGAAAAATTCATTTATAGGAACAACCCTTACAAGAATAACATAAAACAGTGGGCACGGTACATTGACGACATCTGGCTCCTGTGGCAGGGGAGCCAGATTGAACTTGACAATTTTTATGACTGGTTGAATGCAAGACATCCGGACATAAAATTTTCAATTGATTCGAGCAACAAGAAAATGACCTTTTTGGATGTGGAAGTCGGCATCGAAGGAGACAGGTTTTCAACCTCTCTATTCAAAAAGCAGACAGACAAAAATACCATTCTACATTATAATAGTGCGCATCCCCAGTGTCTGAAACAAAATTTACCTTATGGCCAGCTGCTGAGGATAAGAAGAAACTGCTCTGAAATAACTAACTTTGATACACATGCAGCTACATTCTGCGATGAAATGAGCAATAGGGGTTACCCAAAAAAATTGCTAAAGCATTCAATGAAAAGAGCGAGGTATACCCCGAGGGAAGAGCTCCTAAAAATAAAACCGAAAAAGGAACTGAATAAATTGGTTTGCGTTACCACATATGGGGCTCATACCAATAAATTCAGGCAAATAATCCTGCGAAACTGGCACTTACAAGAGGGACTTGAAAACCCTCTGGAGAAACCAATTTTTGCAATGAGAAAAAATCCCAGCATTGGCCAACAAATCATCAGGGCGGACAGTTATGTCCCAAAAACCAAGAGTGATCTCATATCACAGTGGAAATTAAAACCCATAACTGGACACCACAAATGCGGTATGTGTGCCTCCTGCAGCAGTACTGTGGAAGGAAATGAATTTAGTCACAATGGCATCAAATGGAGACATGAGATGCACACAAATTGCAAAAGCAAGAATGTAATTTACGTAGTAATATGTGCCTGCAATAAAATATACATCGGTAAAACCTGCCAACAAGTGAACGCCCGAATCTCACAACACCGATCACGACTAAAGAAAAGAGTCCCGAATGCCCCAATGGTCGACCACTTTGTGGCTCTCGATCATAAAGAGTCCGACTTCACTTGGACGGTCCTATCAAGCATAGACCCAAAACATCGATCACCAAACGTAGAACAAGCGCTGTTACGCAAGGAAGCATACTTAATAATGAGGTTTGATAGTATCAATAAAGGCCTCAACTCAATGAGTGAACTGAACAGACTGTGAAAACTCATTGGGTATTGTCCCATTCACTACAATTCCCAGAATGCACTCCTTTGGCTTTTTCGCAATATTCTCCTTTGATTGGTTACGAAAGTATCAAGAAACGCATAGGCAGTTGCCGGTCTAAACAGCACTGGTGACTCAGATCGAGGAGTGGAGTGATAGGAGAAACCAGCGGAAGAAACAGGTGAGCGTGTACCTCCAGTCCGCTGTAAACAAGTTCGCGACCCTACCTTTGAGTACAGCGTCCCTAAAATGGCCTTTTAATGTTACAGATCCGTGAACATTGAACGAGCACCGCTCAACAAGATTGGTGAGAGACACCATTAAACACGTGAGGATACTTGCGGTGAGTGTTTTACCGGCTCACTAAGCAGTGTAATTGATACAATCCTAAAAATGCAGACAGACATAATAATGGCATGTCGGTAACTCTTTTCACAGAACTACACGACACGAGTGGTCCCGCTTTTTTATAAAAATCATGAGAGAAAATAGCACAAACTACTGAACTTTTGAGAAACACCGTGAAAGGTAAAAAACGTTCTATCCTGGCTTTGTATAACTTTGACTGCAAGCAGAAAACGATGTTAGATATTCGTATCTAACAAATATACAACGATTTTATTTTTAGAAGCATGCACACAGCTTCATTCTAAAGCTCGAAGCGTGACCTTCACCTCTACACCTTTGAGGTAAGGCGCCTTGCTTTTAACCATGTAGCGATTAAAGAAACTGGGAAACCTAAGGAAGGTGGTCCTAATAAGTATACACATTTTGTGTTTTTTTATCACTAGGATAAGGATCGGAAAAACGATTTACTCGGCCCTGATGAGAGTTTGGGTAATGGAAACCCACACTCGAAACGCGTCGGCATAAAGGATTAAATCCCACAATTTTGAAAATACTGTTGACAAAGGGGACTGAACCTTATCTATTGAAAATAATGTTGTTATGTGACCTCGTACTGAATTTATACAGTAATTGATGACATTTCAGTATTTTGAAATAATTGCATCTATGTGTTGATGTCTATTTGAAACAAGTTTGACATCTTTTTTCACTTTAATAATTTCTTTTTCCACCTGTTTGTTTTAGAACACGTCATACTATGAAATGAATCGTATTGACTGTATGTTTCACTTTTTTTGCACATATGTTGTTGCACAATTTAGATAACAAAAACGTGTGGCTATGTCTGTGAAGAACTCCTTTTTCTCTTTCTAAAAAGCAACAGTTTATTCTAAAAAACGATTAAAAGGCACAAATAATTGCCGAGATGAACATGATAAAGTTGGTTCATTTCTTTTTTTGAGTAAGATTTGCTGAAATAACGTGAAGTGTGGGTAATTCTGTTTTTTGTCAATGTATGGTGCAAAGTGGCATCACTCCTCCTCAACTTTCGCCGTGAAGTCGGGGTATAGCGAGACGTCCATCCCCTCGAACTGCAGCTTCCCTTTTTCCCTCGCCAACCTGCAGTGCTGTATCTCTATCTCGGTAGTTGAGCAGTTTCGCAATTATGGGTCTCGGGGTCCAGCGAACGGTGCACCCTCTCCACTATGAACATGTGCGAGGACACTCCTTCTCCCAGCAGCGTAGTCAGCAGCTTCTCCACAAACAGCTCCATTTTACCAGTATGGGTGGTCTCCGCAATTCCCGTAATTCTAATGTTGGAACGTCTTGAGCGCGCTTCCAAATCTTCCGATTTGTCTTGTATCACCTGGAGCAGTTTGTTGAGTTGCGTACGGTCCTTATCCAGCTCAGTTTGCGCTTCTTCCATCTCAGTCAATCGCCTCTCCTACATGTCCAGACGCTCCGCGTGTTTATCCACCCTCTCTGACATGCGGTCCATACGGTAAGTTAGTGCGTCAATTTTAGATCCTATCGACGCCATGCTGTCTTGCAGGCCTTTTTCCATCGTGACTAGCAGGTCTTTAATATTAGAGTAGACTGAGGCTTCCAATCCTCTGGGCTGTTGCGATGATCCGGATTTGGAGGGGTCAGGGGGTCCTGCGTTCTCGATTTCCGTTGATCGAAAGCTAGTTTCATCTGGATTTTATCGCCCTTACCCATCGTGGTGGCTCGCAGGTAGAACTATCCGGCCAGAGTATGGGCCCGCCTCAGCTGCCAGAGTCTGGAAAGTTCTGGCGGGCAGGGGGGACGGGGTAGAGACCAAACGCCAAGCCGCCGCTAACAGTAGTGCACTCCCACAGACTTCCCTCAAGCACACCGTCAGGAAGACTTTTGAAGCAATGGGTGTCCGACGTTGACGCTGCCTTGATACTCCAGATGCGGGGTAAACAGTCCTGTCGGTCACCCCAGAACTGGTCCGCCGTAGGGCCCCCCTCCGCCGGAGCTCCTTCGTGTCAAAGATCTGGGCTTGTGCTAGCCCCTGCTCCAGCTTCTAGCCAGATGCTGCTCCCATGCCTCGCATATAGGTGGGCGCGACTCCTCACCTGTCTCTGCTGGTCGTGTGCTGCATGCAAAGACACTGCGTGAGAACGGATTCACGGAGGGACGCTTAGCATTTTGAAGAGAGGACTGCCCTAGCGCTTCAGGGCTTCAGCGCTTCAGGGCTTCAGCGCTACAACTTGCCGCACCCGCTTCGCGGGTGCCGCTGCACCGCAAAAGACTCTGTGACCAGGTCTGCTGTCACTGAGCGGCTGCACTCGTCATACTGAGGAGCCTGGGTGTCTCGTGAGGCGTGAGGAGCAGCGGAGCAGGGACTCAATCTCCCTAGAGTCCCTGCTCGATTGACATCACCTGGTCCTGCACTGAACTAACACCGAGACCCGCCCATAACCGCCTGATTGCCCTATATATTGACTACAGATCGCCGCTGTGTGGGAGCGCGCAGGTGCGCCGGGCGAAGGGCGGGCCCTCTTAGGCCCTCAGAGGCTGAAGGAGGCCAGGCTGGGCCCATTCTCTTTCTCTTCTCATCTGGCTTACTGATGTCCAGGACTGCATGAATACTCCAACTATAAACCACTAAGTAAGCAGACTCAATCATAACTGTTATTCGGTTCCCTGGTTATAAATGTCTTGTTAGATAGTGGTTTAACACCATTATTGTAAGAATTGAAGTGGGAGTTCAGTCGGTCCCCCTATTTGTTATTTGCCTGCTGTTATAATGTCCTCCACCCAAAAGGAAAAATCGCTTCTCCCTGGAGGAACGAATCGAGGTACACTCGATAACTACATTTTTAGGGTTTAGGGTTGGTAATGACATTGACAGGGAAACAATGCTTGCAGAGCGTCGGGCCGATAGACGCCGCTCAGTGGAGCTTATTAAGAACAAACGTTCGTCTATGGGCGCGTTGCTACAGGCAGTTTCTCCAGTCCCTAATCTTACTTGCGAAAAGGAGGGTTGTGCTGCATCCCTTGACGATAGCATCCCACTAATTTTCCAGGATAGATCCCCTATACTGCCTGTAATTAGTCATCTACCAACAAATGTTTCAACACTCTCTTCTAACTCAATTCCAAAGGTCGAAATATTGCTAGACACCCCACCACCAAAAAACATACCCATTCAAAAGGCTAAAAAGACCCATAAATCCACTCCTGCTTTGGGTCCACCCCCGAAAAATAGGTAGTGGTCAAAATAAAAATAAAAATAAGATTACTAATACTAACTCTGGGAACAATAAAAACACAGTGAATGATCTACCATTAACACCTGCAGTAGCTACACCACCGCATGTACCATTAAAAGATTCATCATCCACTGACTTAATGGGCAATATGGAACATCTAATTAAATCTCTCATATTGCCAGTAACAGAGAGGTTGAAAAGAATAGGCTTGCAATTGGGTAATCTGGAACAAGTCATGGGG
Organism: Lissotriton vulgaris; assembly: GCF_964263255.1. Classification (NCBI taxonomy): domain Eukaryota; kingdom Metazoa; phylum Chordata; class Amphibia; order Caudata; family Salamandridae; genus Lissotriton; species Lissotriton vulgaris. The sequence continues at coordinate 46,506,455 of NC_141693.1, read as the reverse complement.
GACATTAAAGAGGAAGTTAAAGACCTACAAAAGCTTACACCTGCTCTGCTGAAACTTGTCTCATCCTCGAACATTGTAAATCAAAATGTAATTAAATCTGCGAATCCACCTAAAACAAAAGCAGTAAAATTAATCCTCCCTAAAACAATAGTGCCAAATATAAGCACAAAGCAGAAAGACAAGGAGGCTTTGGTAAGTGGAAAATCGAATCCTCCCCGGAGCTATCCAAAAGCGAATGATCGAGAAAAGGTTACAAGGGAAATTCCATCTAAAAGGCTTACTGTGGGATTGCCGCCGGAAGCGGTTCCATACGTGGTGGCTCCTACTAGCGTGCCACCCCTGAAGGAAGGGACCACTGAAGCTGAATACCAACTAAGAAACAAAGTAATCTATTGGCTAAAACAAAATCGTCCTCTTCCTCCACACATAAATGGCAAAATTCTGTATGTCAGGCGTCTTCCCTAGATAGGACAAAGGAAAAAAGACATAAATGGAGATATAATAATAATAAACTTTAAAGATGAAAGAGCTGTTGGTCACATTATTAATTGGATTCCTCATAATGCCAGCAATACCATTAATACATGTGACCTGACATATTTTTATCCAAGAATTCCAATGTTCCAATGGCCTCGGTAACTAACGTTCGACCACTGTTTCAGTCCATTGGAAATCATAGAGAGCCCCCTTCCCGAAATCAGAACGATTGGTTTAGGCATTCGCCTCTAACCATGGAAGGCTATCCCAGGCCCCCGGTAACTAACGCTCGACCATTGTTTCAGTCCATTGGAAATCACGGAGAACCCCCTTTATGAAATCAGAGCGCTTGGTTTAGGCATCCGCCTCTAAACCTGGAAGGCTATCCCAGGCCTTTTTGTTCTCAGCAACCCAAATATCCCATTCCACTTTACAATCGTTATGCTGATTTCTCAGGCATGGAGGGAGTTGACTGACTTGATTCAGGAACTTTAGTTAAAAATAGTTCTGTCAGCCCACAAAAGGTCCCATCAATGACCATCAAGCAACATTTCCCAAATGGCACCTCACTTACCCAATGCCCAAAGCAAGCCTGGTCGAAGGATATAGTGAATGTTCCGGCGACTTTGATCGCAGACCAAAATTATTCTCCCTTAGTTTCCCTTTCCAAACAGGACTACAACTCTAGAACTGATAATAGACTGAAACCAGATAATGGAGTATATAAAGGGGATGAGAATAAACACCGTATTTCTGTCTTATTCTGGAATGTGGCAGGGCAACGGGCGAAAGTGACTAATGATACATGGATAGACTTTATTCCTAATTTTGACATCATAGCATTACAGGAGACCTGGGCATGTGATGTGATACATATGGAAGGATTTAAGACCTATTTCTCACCTGCCAAACCCTCGACCTCAGGCAGAGCGAAAGGAGGCCTAACAATTTATGTTTCAAACCTCCTTAATACGACTAAAGTTGTATCTATCAAACTAGACCCAAACTTCCAGATTTTGAGGTTATGCCTTAACAACAAGGAAAATTTCCTAGTAGTAAATTTTTATAATAATCTCACAGATCTTGATGCACTGAACACGGGAATTCTGATTTGATCTATATTATTAGCTTGCATGAGAAAGGCTGCCAAGGATGTGACAATTATTTGGGGGGGGGGACTTCAACCTGGGTCCATGTATCTCTGGGGGAAATGGCATCTGTGGGATTGTAGATGAAGACAGTAACCCAATCACACACTTTAGGCATTGCACTTTAGGCAACCTCCTTAATGAAATATTGTTTGATTTAGATTTAGTAATAGCAAACAATATCAATAAGGAAGATTTGCTATTCATTCCAACATTTCATGGGAGGGGACACCAAACAGTCAAAGATTATATCTTGGTCTCAAATGGCGATATGCTGAAAGAAGCAGTGTTCACTTCACATAAAATCCCATTAAGTGATCACACTCCAATTAGTATTTCCATGCCACTGTCCCAGAATCCAAGCAGTGGTTATAGTTCCATTCTAGCACAAAATAATCTGGCCCTAAACAGAATAAATGGCTATGCCCTGAAATGGGGGAAAACAGACCCCACAGAAATAACAAAGCAAGTGGTAGTAAGGGCTTTCCCTCATTTCACAAAATGTCTTAGCTCGGACGTATCCGATCAAGGCATTATTACCAACTTTGAGGCAATCTTAAAAATAATAAAAGAGGCGCTGTGGATTGAAATTAAGCAAAAATCCAGACAGAAAAAGGGTTGGTTTAACCACGCATGTAAGGTGGCCTACTCTAATCTACAAACTGCCCTGAGGAAATCAGTTAGGATCCCACAAGAGGTAAAAGATCTAAGAAGATATATAATCTAGCACTCAAATCGAGGGAAAGGGAATTAAAAAAACAACTTTGGGACCAACTGCATGAAAGCTGCATTTTCAAGAACTCGGTTGCTTTCTGGCAAGTGGTCAAATCCCCTTTTTTAAATGATAATAATAAGCTCCCGAAAATTGAGGTAGCAATAGTAGAGAAAGACTGGGTCCAACACTTCACCAAGTTCTTCTCTCTTAGTCCGGACTTTCAAAACTTAAGGGACCCCAGACCTAATGATCTACCCAGCTCTTATCCCATCGGCCTACAGTTCACAACGACACAAGTTGCACAGGATCTGAAAGTCAGCAAAAATGGGAAGGCGCCTGGTCCTGATGGCGTCCCAATTGATCTGTTCAAAGCCCAAATGGATCTATGGACCCCCTTCTCACCAGAGTCCTAAATGCAACTTGTAACGTTGGCTTATTGGAATCCTGGTCGAAATCCGTTTTAGTTCCCATATTTAAAAAAGGGGACAGAGGGTCTGTTTCTTGCTACCGCCCAATCTCACTTTTAGACTCCCTTGGTAAAGTTGCAGGTCGAGTCATTTTAGAACTGTTACAAGATTGGGCAGATGAACGCAGAATTATTTCAGACCTACAATATTGGTTTCGTCAAGGCCTAGGGACCGTTGAGCAGGCCTTAAACCTCTCCCTCCTGATCGATAAATATGTTTTTATCAAAGGCGGAGACCTTTATATGGTCTATGTGGATTTATCATCTGCGTTCGATTGTGTCTCCCACTCCAAACTCTGGTCTCTGTTGATCGATATGGGGGCACCATCGAACGAAGTAAAGTTCCTGAGAGAACTCTACTCAAATGCCACAGCAAAAGTCCGCTATGGGACAGGGGGAGAGCTGACGGAGGAGTTTCCAGTAGAAAGAGGGGTGAGGCAAGGATGTGTCTTGGCACCCTTCCTCTTTACTTTGTATACGAACGGGCTGGAAAGTGAGATGTTGAAGGATTGCCAAGACCTTCCAATGGTGGAAAATTGCCCAATTCCCGCACTCCTTTATGCGGATGATACAGTTATACTAGCCCGCACCCACATTGAATTGCAAAAGAATCTGGATAGATACTCTAAGTTTATGGCTGGTCTGGATTTGAAAGTAAATATCAGTAAAACCTTTGTTATGAGGGTGGGATCAAGTCCTAAAAACAAAATGAGGGGGATTTACCTCAATAATGAAAAAATAGCGATTATTTATTTAGAAGTTTTCTATAGCGCTAACAAGACCCGAAGGTAGCAGAGCGCTTTACAATAGAGGGAATGAAAAGAGAACAACATGACACAAATCCAATAAAGCGATCAGCGAGCAACAATTTGGAATGCGGAAAAGTTCGGACAGCAGGACTTCTTGGTAGCAGGATTCAATGTTACTGCATGGGTTCAGGGGACGCTTGCTGATCCAGGTTACCCGCAACCAAGGGAACGGATCAGGCACAAGGATTTGAGTTGGCTCTTGAATTCTGAATAGGACGGTATAGTTCTGATGTGCGGGGGGATGGCGTTCCATACATTGGGAGCATTTCCTGAGAACGAGCAGTCCGCAGTTCTCTTCTTTCTGGTTTTTGGTAGGATGAGCAGCAGGGAGTTGGAGCTTCTCAAGCTTCTGGCTTGGCCTGCTTTTTTGAGCTTGTTTGCCAAGTATTCCGGTTTGCCGGTGTGGAGGGCCTTGTGGGTGAGGCAGGCCGTTCTGAAGGTGCTCCGCATTTCGGCAGGGAACCATTCGAGTTCTTTGAGTGCCGGGGAGATGTGGTCAGATTTTTTGCAGCCTGTGATCATTCTCGCTGCCGCATGAAGTGTTGTTTTTAGAGGGGCCAGGTGCGATTTGGGGATGCCTGTTAGGATTGAGTTCCCATAGTCCAGTCTTGATAGAACTAGAGATTGCGTGGCTAGTTTGAGGTCCTTGTTAGGAATGTAAGGTTTGATTTTGTTCAGAAGTCTGAGGTTGAGAAATGCGCTTTTCGCCGAGTTCTTAATGTGGTTTGTCAGGGTTAGTTTGGGGCCTAGGGTGAAGCCCAGGGATTTGACGGAGTCAGCTAGCGTGAGGTTACCTTTGAGAGCATCGATCGATTTTAGCCACTCGGTGATTTGAGGGTTGTCTTCTTTGTTTGAGATGAGGAGTGTTTCTGTCTTGTCGGGGTTGAGTTTCAGGTGATTCTTTGTCAGCCAGTCTTGAACTTCATTTAGGACATCGTTAAGTCTGTGGATGTCTTTAAGAGAAGAGGTTTCCAGGTAAATCTGCATGTCATCCGCGTAGAGGTGGAAGTGGATGTTGGCGTTCCTGAGTAACTTGGCGAGCGGTTCCATGTAGATGTTAAAGAGCTGAGGAGAGAGCACTGATCCTTGCGGGACACCCTTGATGACCTGCTGGGTTTCGGAGGTGAAGTTCTTCATTTTTATTATTTGCGTACGGTTATGTAGGAAGGAGGAGAACCACTTGAGAACTACATCGCCGAGGCCGGGTCTTTCTTGCAGGGTCATGATGAGGAGCTTGTGGTCCACCGTGTCGAACGCTGCGGAGAGATCAAGGAGTATGAGGAGGAAGCACTTGTCAGCGTCAAGAGAACCATGAATGTCGTCTATGATGTTCAGCATCGCGGTTTCGGTGCTACGGCCTTGTCTAAAGCCGGATTGGAGGGGGTCCAGGAGGTTGATGTGGTCCAGATGTTACGTCAGTTGCAGGAGTACGCAGCATTCAAGTGTTTTTGAAAGCAAAGGGAGGTTGAATATCGGTCTAAAATTGTTCAAGTCACTTGAGTCAAGACCGGGTTTTTTCAGCAGAGGAGTGACTTGCCCCATTTTTAGACACTCGGGGACCACTCCGCTTTGTAAGGAGCTGTTTATGATTCTTCCCCAGATGGGCGCTAGGGTAAGCTTCATTTTTTTGATTAAAGAAGGGGCAAAAGGGTCTGAGACGTGTGCTGATGGTTTGGAGGTCGAGATCAGCGAGATTATCTCAGTTTCCTGGACGGGGCGAAAGCTTAGCCAGGTGGAAGGAAAGGAGTTGGTTGGGATTGCCAATGGGAAGGCCGGGTTGCTCTTCTGGAGGTGCGGGTTGTTGATGTCTAGAGACAGTTCGATTTTTAAGACCTTATCGTTGAAGAAGTTGGCGAAGTTATCGCAGAGTTCTTTGGATGCCTGCAGGGATGAGGGCCGGGGTTTGGATGTTTGTTGTCTGATTATGTTGTAGAGCTCTTTGGGTCTGTTTTTGGATTTGACCAGTGCCTCACGGAAGAAGCTGGATTTTTTGTTTTTGATATGGTTGTTGTACTTCCTACGGGCAGATTTGTTGGAGGCGGAGAATGGCGGTAGGGTTGTTTCTCCACTTTCTTTCTTTGGCTCTCAAGTTTCTTCTTTCTGCGTTGAGGTCCGCAGTGAACCAGGTTCTAGATGGAGTGGCTCGGCTTCTTTTGAGCTTTAGAGGAGCTAGATTGTCGAGTATGGAGACTAACCCCGCGTTGTAGTGGTCGACGAGATCATTGGTCGAGAGGTGCAGTGTGTTATTTGGAAGAAGTGAACTTAGCTGACCTTCCAGGATATCTTGGGGTACTTGGGAGAGGTTTCTTGACCATTTGGGGGGGTCTTGTGGAGGTTTAAGCGAGATGATGGGGTGATTGATATGAAATAGGATCATGTGGTGATCTGACCAGTCAACGGGTAGTATGTGGTTGACCGTGATAGAATTCTTTTGGGCAATGATGGCATCCAGTGTGGCTCCTTTGTAATGAGTCTCCTCGGTACAGTGTTGGGTGAGGTTGTTATCATCAAGGAGGCTAGATAGCGATCTGATTAGAGGGTTAAGGGTCTCATTCCATCGGAGGTTCAGATCACCAAGAATTAGGATTTTGGAATCGCCAAGTGCGTCTTGAGCAATCAGGTTTGATAGTTGTTCTCCAAACTCATTATTTCTGCCCGGGGGGTGATAGAGTAGGTGGCACAGTAGAGAGTTGTTGTCTTTTGTCTTGATGACGGTGGATAGACATTCAAACGAGTTGTACTCGAAGGAGGAGGTTTCTGTGATGCTCCAGCTATCCTTGTGGATGATAGCGACCCCACCTCCTCGTTGTTGTTTGATCCTGTCTTTGGAGATGAGGGAGAAACCGGGTGGAACGAGCATATCTAGGCAGGGGGGGATGTCTTATTAAGCCAGGTCTCCGTGAGGAACGCAACGTCAATGTCATGAGTGAGGATGGCTTCAGCTAAGTCTGTTGCATGTAGTGAGGCCAATCTGCAATTGATTAGGAGGCAGTTGGTGAATTTCTCCTGATTGCTGGTGGTTCTATCTTTAGTCTCTCTGGGTATAGCGGTGAGGACTGGTAATCTCTGTGGTTTGACAATGGGTAGAACTTTCCGGTGACCTGTGATAACTTGGATTTTGGATTTAGGTGAATCAGCAATGGGGGAGTCGTAGGTGGCGGCTAGTAAGGCTGCTTCCCTGTCTGACATGGGAGCTTCTGATCTAAGCGGCCTGGAGGTTAGGTGTTTTGAGCCCGCTGAAGTGGGAGAAGAAATGGAGAACACGGGTCTGGTGCAGGGGGCTCTTGTTGTTTCGGGTTTTTTTGAATCGGAACCCTGGACCTTGGGGAGGGGATCGAAAGGCTGGGCACTGAGGGCTTTTAAGGGCCCTTGGGAGATGATGGTATTGGCATGCAGGGGGGTCTGGAGAGAGTGTTTATGGGGGTTACAGGCTATACCGAGGTTAGAGAGGATTTCTGATAAACCTAGGGTGATAGTGTCGACCTGATTTTCCAGGGCTGCGAGCCGTTTTGTTATGGACTCAAGGGAGGGGATGTGGGCAGCCGGGGTGGGGCCAAGTGTGGTAGGGTTCGCGAGGGAGGGGTGGGCGAAAGGGGTCAGGGAGAAGGACGAAGGGGGGTTCGGGGGGGGCGGGAAGATGTTTAGACAAAGGGGAGGTAGGGAGGAGGACAGGAGGAGGTTTGGGCATGGATGGATTGAGGATTGTAGGGAGATTCGCGGGGATGAGGCTCGTTGGCTGAAGGCCGACTGTTGGCGTGGGGGTGATTGTCGTAGGAGGCTGTCGGGGACTGAGGCTGGGGGAGGTGAGGTATTTGGAGGAAGGGATAGAGGGAGGGGATTGAGTGTCCTGCTGATGTTGGGTGGCTGTGTGTGGGGGGTGAGGTATGGCTGGGTGGGGGGGGGCCTGTCGGGCTGAATAAGGATCGCGGAAGGGCGTATCAAGGTCTTCTCTGTTAGTTGTGGTCGTGGTCAGAGGCGGCGTTGGGGAGAGGTTAGAGGGGGTTGGGAGGGCTGACCTAAGTGCGGGAAATATGGAGTCGAAAGCTTCCAGGATCTCGTTATTGGCTTGGATGAGGACCGTGCCATTGGTGAAGATGGTCACGGTTATGAAGCCTCTACCAGCTGATCTGAACGGGAGAATCGCGGTTAGTATGCAGCTGTGGAGAGTGGAGGTTGTTTTGGCGATAAGCATCCGCGATCTAATCGTGGAGATCCAGTATTCCGGTCTTTCAGTGTGGAATATTAGGTCCATCTTCGTTGGTCCATTGGAGGCCGAGTGGTAGATGTCAGTGATTAGGGTTTCTTTATGATTGCGAATGAGTTTCTGCTTGAAAGTGCGTCGCAACTTAGTAGAGAGGAGTGGCGGGAAAATGATGGTGAAGGAGTTCCGGCTGTGAGGTTTAAGGTGGGCAAGTGGAACTGGAGGAGGGGGTGGGGGCTGGTCCCGGGCCATCGTGGGTGAGGTGGAGGGGGGGAGCCTGATTAGGTAGCGGTGTGGCGCTAGGAGCTAGGATGGCCTAGGATCCGCGATCTAATCGTGGAGACCCAGTATTCCGGTCTTTCAGTGTGGAATATTAGGTTCATCTTCGTTGGTCCATTGGAGGCCGAGTGGTAGATGTCAGTGATTAGGGTTTCTTTATGATTGCGAATGAGTTTCTGCTTGAAAGTGCGTCGCAACTTAGTAGAGAGGAGTGGGGGGAAAATGATGGTGAAGGAGTTCCGGCTGTGAGGTTTAAGGTGGGCAAGTGGAACTGGAGGAGGGGGTGGGGGCTGGTCCCGGGCCATCGTGGGTGAGGTGGAGGATTAGGTAGCGGTGTGGCGCTAGGAGCTAGGATGGCCCGGAGGGCAAGCGACCGGCCGAAGGGGCGGCTCAGTAGGACACGTGATTTGGAATCATGTGGGGAATTGTAGGTCCTCCTAGTCCGCTATTCTGAGCAACGGCGTGCGGGAGGTGGTCGGGGCAGGGCAGATAGACCAGGTGCCTCTGCCTAGGTGGAGGAGGGAGGGGGGATCTCATTTCCCAATGAAATGCTTCCCCGTGGCAGCCAGTAGTGTAGGGGGGGGAGGCTGAGCTAGTTATCAGCTATTATGGGTAAACACTTTATTAATATGTAAGATGTAGGTTGTAGAAATGACAATTTCTTTATTTTCTTAATTCAACATTTGCTATCCAGTGTTAGTGAGAGTTGATATTCTGTGCCTTTCCCATTATTCAATTCCCCCTCTTCTTTCCCTTCCTTTCCTACTCTCTTCCTTCTCTTTATTTAGTATTTTTTTTTTTTTGTTTTTTTTGTTGGAGTCCTACTTCTATATTTCTGAAGTGTCCCGGTTGTAAGATCTCAGGATTTGGACACACTGGCGATGGGGCACGGGCCCCTGTAACTCCTTGTGCGCCCCGTATTTTCCAGTACCTCTCGGAGTGGAAAGAGGTGATTCCGGTGGAGGCTCTAGTCAGGCGACGTCCTCTTTGGCCGCCATTTTAAAGTCAGGCACGGGGCTGGCGGAGGCAGGAGACAAGGGGCTCTAATGAGGAGGCTTTGATTACTGGAGTAGTCGGGGCAGAAGCTTGGTGGTGCCCAAATAAGAGTCAGTAACTCACGGGGTCGAAGAAGAGCAGCTGTGGAGTGGGCTCCGGTCAGGCAACGTCCTCTTTGGTCGCCATTTTAAGCCAGGCGCAGGTTCGACATCTTTGGGATTCTTGGAGCTCCGGCGGGAGAGTTTATTGACTTCCAGTGATGATCGGGGTTGTTGCTTGGCGCCCTCATCCCTTTTTGAACTTTTGGAACCTCGGCGGGTGGAAGCCGCGGCTCAGGGTGAGGCTCTGGTCAGGCGATGTCCTCTAGTGCTGCCATTTTGGGGACAGGCGCGGAGGGCAGCGTCGGTGGAGAGTCCCTGGGTTCCAGAGCAGGAACTTAGATCTTCCAGGCTGATCAGGACTCTACAGTTCAAGATTCCTCATGCTGGTGTTGCTGCAGGATCCGGAAGCGGTCGGCTGCAATTGCGGGTGAGTGTCCTGGGGTCGCAAGGAGGGCAGTGGGCGCCGATCACCATTGAGCATGATCAGGCGGCAGGTCTCTGCTCTCCTGTAGCGGGACAGGCTGCACTTTTCCGCCACGGATTCCGGTCGCGTTCCTGGTGCTGGGTAGCGCTGGGGGGGCACTGGGGGGGCTCTGTTTAGGTGTTTTTCAAGTGAGCCAGGAGCTCAGTTTCGGAGCTCACTACCCCTGCGGCCATCTTGATAAATATTCATATCTGGGCATAACAATAGACCACAAACTTTCGTGGAGAGCAGCCATCGAAACACGTAAACTCCTCATTTTAAGAACCACAGCTGCCTTAACCAACTTTGTCAGAAAGCTGGGAAAGAGAGCGCCCCCGGAAATGATAAAGATATATAAAGCCAAACGTCTCTCCGTGGCCCTGTATGGGTCTGGTCTTTGGGGTTTTGTTGCTCTTGATATCATTCAAGGGGTAGAAAACTCCTTTTTAAGGTATCTTTTAGGAGTCCCTGGTAGCTCGGGTACTTTTGCCTGTTACATTGAGCTAGGCCTATCATATGTTATGGACCTAGCAAAAACTGAACCACTGTTACTGTGGCATAGGATTTGGACCTCGGATAAGGCAACCTTTACCCAGCTTATTCTTTCTGATTGCTTGAAAATGGATGACGCCAATAACTCAAGGTGGTTGCGATACATAGCGAGATTTTTCCACGATCTGGGGTGGGATCAATACTACTCAAACCCCTCCCTAATTCGCAAGGTACCGAGAAAGGATCTAAAAAAGAAATGCTTGGCCCATCTAGAGGCTTTGAGACTGATGAGTGAGATTACCAAACCTTCTGTTACTCATGCCTTGCTCATACAGGCGGAACCAACTATACAGCCGTACCTCACTTATAACACCACGAGTTATGAACGCCATCTCTTGATAAGGTTCAGAATGAATTCCTTTTATAGATTGGTCGCATTTCCTACCAGAAATAACTGGGCAAAACCACTCCCCCTTTGTCCTTGTGATGGTGTCTCGTTACAATCTACTGCCCATATTTTATTTTTCTGTATTTTTTATCATAATCCTAGGAAAAAATGGCTTATTAAGGAGCACTGGCCTTATACAATACCGTCCAGCATTGCTTTTTTTACAATTATTACAGGGTGAGCGGTTGGTTTTTCTAGTGGCAAGCTTCCTTAAATGTTTTGTCCGCCACCGTTTGACCTTAGATTTCTCCCTGTATAATACTGAATCTTGAATCTTAATATTGCAACAAGTAATGCTCATACATTTGTATAAATTCAATTTGCAGGTTGCCAATCGTTTAATATTTTTATTCTGTAAATATTGTATTTTTTTAAAAAAAATTGTATTATAAATTGCTATTTGATTGTATTTATTCATGTATATATGTATGACTTGTTTTGTATACTTTTATGATTTGCAACCAAAATCGAAATAAAGCAATATTGAACTGAACTGAACACTGCCCCTATGGAAATCTTCGCCAATGGGCGGCAAAACCCACCGTAGGATGTGCAGTTGGTTGCGCGGGCTCTTCAGTATAGGTTCTAGGTCAATTTAACGGTGCCCTCTGGCGGAGGCCAGGGACCCCCGCTGGTCCACACCCTGACGAGATGTTCACTCCACAGCACCGGCCAAATCAATCCCAGGTCCCCGGGGCAGTGAGGCGGCAGCTCCACCTCGTGCTCGTAGCTCCCAATGGGCCTGTGCGCTTATGACCGGGCCTTCACCCGTGTATGGTGTCTGGTACTCTGAGGTGCTTCACCCCTACTGTCACAGGGGCACTTGTGGAGCTGCGGGCCTTGCTGCTGTCTCAAGCAGTCTGTGTGGGTGCCTTGTTTCTTTTGCTTGGTGTTCTAGGCCCGACCGGTCCTGCACTTGGTGTTTGCTGACTAGGTCCAGGCCCTCCGCCGCCTTTGTGGGGCTTTCTACATGCTCCTCACCTCTGGACCAACCGCCGCTCTGTAGACCGATGGCAGAGTACTCAGCGCGAGAGGCTCTTCAGGTGTCGATTTTCGCCTCCACCGGAGGTCCGGAGTGGACCCTGCCTCGGCGGCCACACGTCCCGCGACGCACGCCGGCCAGATGGCTAGGCGAGTCCGGTGCTTGCGGCCTGGTCCGCCGGGAGCCCCCGAGGCTCCTAAAGTCAAATAATTCCGCTGATTTCAGGGCTCCAGCGGTAGCGAGCTGCTGTGTCAGCTCTCCGTAGCAGACTCGGCCACTTTTGGAGTTTGGGCACAGCTGGGACAGGATATATGATGAATAATGCAAGGCTTCGGCCCGGAGCTCGAGGCTGGCACGTCTTACATCGGCGCTTGCCAAGCTCTGCCCCCCCTGCTAGCTAGTTGTGCCTGAGAACTAGGACATTTATCTGTGGGGTCCAGTTCATCTTCCTACCCATAGTCACTCCTAGATAGGTAAAGGAATCTGTTTGCTCCAAAAGCACTTCATTCATTACTACTCTGCCTTTGGTGAGTTTGTATTTATGCAGCTCCATGAACTTGGTTTTTTCAACATTTACTATGGTTTTGTCAACATTTACTACAAGTTCATGGTCATTGCAGAACTCTGTAAACCTGTCAAGGGCCCGTTGCTGACCAGATTGAGTTTTAGATAAAATTAGAGTGCCATCTGCAAACATTAAAAGAGGGACCCTTGATCCGGCAAGAGTTGACGCATCTGTAGGAAAGTTGGTGTAATATGAGATAACCTTATTTATAAACAAGGAGAATAGGGTAAGGGCAAGGACACATCCTTGCCGCACACCCTTATTTACTGGGAAACGATCTATCAATTCACCCTGCTGTTTCCACCTAACGTGGGCATAATTTGCCTCATGCAATTGAATCACAAAGCTTAAGATTTCAGGGGGCATCCCAGCCTCCTTTAGTGCGTCCCACAGCTTATAGTGGGGGACCAAGTCAAATGTGGTTTTAAGTCAACAAATGCTGCGTAGAGAGTTCCCCCGCAAGAATCACTGTACTCCAATATATCAGCATGAATCTTAAGACTTGGTCAATAGTACTGACATGTGGTTGAAAAGAAAACCCACTTGATAGGTAGATAATACATCCTGCTCCACTATCCATTCATTAGTTCTACCTAGCACAAATCTAGCAACTATTTTCTGCATGGTGTCAATTAGGCTTATTGGCCTATAGTTGCTAGGATTGGCACAGTCACCTTTCTTATATATGGGAATAATTTCCGCCCCACGCCAGGTATCAGGTAACTGTGCATTCCTGGCAATGGCATTTATAATGATAAAAATATACTCTGTCCAGATCCTCTTATTTTCTTTAAAGATATCAGCCGGGATAGAGTCTGGGGCCGGAGCCCTCCTTGCTGGAACCCCTTCCAGGACCCTTTCTATCTCCCCTTTATCAAATGTAAAAACTGCCTCAGTAATGACCTCAGGATAAACAATTACGCTGCTCGGCAAGGAAGCGAATTGGGCATGGTAGTATTCCACCCAAAGTTCAGGAGGTACGTTGTTACCTGGAGTGGGCCAAATCGTACTACTGCCCCACTTTATTAATTGCCAACATTTAGTCCAGCTTTCCCTTAAGTATATTCAGTATCAGCAAGAGGACCACCAGCAGGTGCATTCAATAAAGCATTCACAACGGTATTCATCTCAATGCCAACATTAGGCCCAATGGCAGGATCCTGGATCAAAACAGAGTGTCACACCATTGCTGGACATGAAACCGCAGGTGTCAAACTATAAAGAATCGTCCACCCTGTATAGTTTGGCATTGTCAATGGAGATGTACCTGTTCCCCTTTCGACCAGGAAGAGGAGGTAAAATAGACTGTTCTTGTACCCTCGACGTCAAGCACGGGAACTGGAGCTCGATCTTCTCTCGTACCAGTTCTCCAACTTGGGGTAGCCAGTCGACTACCGGAATCTGCAACGCAGCATCAGATGTGGAGGGCAAATGTTCCTTTGCAAGACTGTCTCTGGTCTTTTGTAGGTTCTGCAAAACATTAGAATGCTCATCTACGTCAAAGGATGCGGCTGCCGCCGCCATGTCTAGACCATCAAGGTCCGGGACAAACATTTTGATGCCAAAGAGCATTTCATATGGGGTCCGCCCATCCAGAGACCTTCTATTTATTTATTTATTTATACGCTTGTAACGCGCCTGAATCAGCCCCGAAGGGGTATCTCCGCGCGTAGCTTCTGTAAGGGTTGAAAGACATGTTAGGGGATGACAGTATAGGAAGCAGAAGTAAATTAATCTAGGGTAAATAGGTATGTTTTGAATTTTTTCCTAAAAGAAAAGAGATTAGAAATTTGTCTCAGCTGTGGGGGGAGGGCGTTCCATAGCAAGGGGCCTTTAAGTGAGGGTGCCCGGCCTCCCTGTCTTGCTCTGGTTACTCTGGGTACCTGTATCAACATGGTGTTACTGGAGCGCAAGGCACGTCCAGGAGAATAGGGGACAAAAATGTCTTTCAGGTATTTGGGGCCGGACCCGTAAATACACTTATGCATTATGCAACAAAGTTTGAAGTTGACGCGTTGTCGCACCGGGAGCCAGTGAAGGTGAGAAAGGAGAGGGCGTGACGGGGTTCGGGGGGGGACATTCAAGATGAGTCTTGCTGCAGTGTTCTGCACCACCTGCAGTCTGCACAATTGTTCTTGATTGGCAGAGATGAGTAGACCATTGCAATAGTCTACCCGTCCGAGAACTAGTGCTTGTACCAGCGTTTTCCTGTGGATGTCTGGCAGGAAGGGGAAGATGCGCCGTAGGAGTCCAATTACTCGGAAACACGTTCCCGTGACTTGACTGACATGATCTTTTAAAATCAGTGTTTGGTCTAGGCGCACTCCCAAATTTTTGATGGTCTGTTTAGGCGCAGGGACAGGTCCTAGCTCAAGTAGCCACCAGTCCGGGGACCAGAGCAGGGTGGCCCCTCCAAACAACATGACTTCAGTTTTAGTCACATTGCATTGGAGGAAGTTCTGGGCCATCCAGCCTGCCACAGCTCCATACCATTTTGAAAGGATTGCATGACTGCAGGTGTGATAGTTTGGAAGGGAAACAGCAGCTGGGTGTCATCAGCGTAGGAAATTGGGGAGAACCCGTAAGATCTTATAATGTCCGCCAAGGGGGCCACATATACGTTAAATAACGTGGGGCTCAGGCATGAGCCCTGTGGCACACCCTTGGTGAGCTTCCTACAGATAGATTTGTGGGGGCCTAATTTGACACCTTGTTGCCTATCTGCAAGAAAGCTTTCAAGCCACGCAAGGGCGGTCCCTTTTACTCCCACTCCCCTCAAGCGGCCAAGAAGAATTTTGTGCGACACCGTGTCGAAGGCAGTGGACAAATCCAATAGCACCAGAATCACTGAGCTCCCCCTGTCAAGTGACATCCTGATGTTATCTGTTACTGACAGGAGGGCTGATTCGGTGCTATGGTTGGGCCTAAAACCAGATTGAGAGTGGTCTAGGCCGCCCGCTGCTTCGATGTAATTAGACAGGTGTGCGTTGACATGTTTCTCGGCCAGCTTGCTGAAGTATGGTAGGAGGGAGATGGGCCGGAGGTTGGAAAGCTCCGTCCAGGGAAGAGCCGCATTCTTACGGATGGGGTTCACCACCGCTCTTTTCCATTCAGTTGGTACATATCCCTTCTTCAAAGACTCGTTAATTACATCTTGAATGTGGGGGCCTAACAATGTACTAAGGGAGGTTAAGGTTTTAGCAGGGATAAGGTCATCCGGGGACCCGGATTTTACATGGGTCATTAATGTGAGAAGCTCTCTATTGTTGATAGGAGGGAATGTAGTCAGCACAAAGTTGGTGTTTTCAGTGGGGAGGGGGGCAGTCAGAGTGTCATTGTCTGTTTGAGATGCTAAGATTTTATCGTAAATAGATTCTATTTTATTTTCAAAGTATAGGGAGACTTCTTCGCATAGACTTTGTGAGAAGTCATCTGGACTTAAGAATCCTATAAAGTTCTTTTGGAGAATTACCAGCTTCCGTGAGCTGTTGGGCAATGTTGTTTTTACGGGCAGCTTTAATATGTTTGTAGTAATTTGTTTGAGCTGCACGATGTGCCTTCTTGTTATCCTCTGAGTTGGATTTTCTCCATCTCTTCTCTATCCTCCTACATTCTTGCTTCTCTTTTCTGAGAGCCTCGGTGTACCATTTTTCCTGTTTGGCCACAGGGAATTGCCTAAATGCTTTCAGAGGGGCAATTTTGTCAATGGCTACAGTGAGTGATTCCTGAAACATAGTTAGGCTATGTTCTACTTCATCAGTATCCTTAATATCGGGCTTATCCCATACTTTTTGTAGTGCCTCCAGTGTGAGTTTGTGCCACTGTCTGCGCATAGTAGGGGGTAGGGATTTTTTATAGGAGCCTTTATTAATTTTAAAAATAATGAATTGTAATAAAAAGTGATCAGACCAATCTAATTGGGTTGGTTTATTGCATGATATATTATCAAAGTTGGTATATATCAGATCGATGCAATGTCCGCCTTCATGTGTGGGACCCTGATTTTTTTGTGTTCTAGGGAGATTATTTAGTGCACGTTGAATGCTATTGAGATGGGTTATCCTGTCTCGGCCAGTACCTAATACCTTCGCTGTCAAGGATTGTTTTAAGTCACGGTTCATCTGCTTCACAACTGAATTAACCTCAGGCCTGTATGGACACGAAATTTTTACTTCAACCCCCAAAGAACTCATGGGATCCTTAATGCATTGGGCGGTACAGTCCCCTAATGTCTGTGTATCCACTACATCGGACTTGAATTCACCATCCACCATAGTACCAACCATAATTGCGCAGGCCGAAGAATATGCATGCTTTGAACCCGTAGCAGCTTGTGCGCTCCCATCAGTGTAAATGATACAACAGAAATCCTCAAGTGGGCGCATAGTCAGAGGAGCAGGATGAACAAATTCATACTACAACAACTCCTGAGTCTGCAGTGAGGAATCAAAAATGAACGTGACATCTGGGGATGTCAAGGACGTGGCCCATTGTATCCACCGCAGGTGCAAAGCTTTGGAATTTGATACACTGGCTTTCGTCACTGCCTCCAAGGCAGGATACGGAGTAACAACCAAAATGCGCTTTCCCTGCGACAGTGCACGTTCCTTAAGAATCGCCATTTGTACTGCTGTCAAGCCTTTTTCCACAGTGGAAAACCGCAACTCAGCCGAAGTGTACAAGTGTGTAAGAGATAGGCACTGTGTCACCCTTATAAAAAGTAAGGTACATGAAACCCACTGCACATAAGAAATGGCCTCAAACAGGGCTGCGTGCTCTCTCCAAGCCTTTTTAACATATATTTGGCAGATCTGGAAAGTCATTTGCAGAACGTGAACGGACATCCACCAAAATTGGGCAACGAATGCATCCAGTTCTTACAATATGCAGACGACATTGTAGTTTTAAGACAAACACCGATAGGTCTCCAAAGAATAATATCCATTAACGGACTACTTTGACTGTGAAGGTCTGGAATTAAACATCAAAAAAACAAAAGTGGTGAGATTGGCGGGCTCAAGTAGACGATCATTCAAGTGGTATACAAGGGACAAACATATTGAGGAAATAACATCATACAGATACCTGGGGGTTACAATAAGCAAAAATATGTCCCTTCTATATCTAAAAAGAAACATCGTTGCAAAAGCACAGTCACTGAGTTTCGCGTACAGGACACTTCTAAAGAAATTGCAATGCCCGTCACATGACCATCTCTTAAAAGTAATGGCAGTCCAAGTATTACCATCCCTTTCATATGGACTAGAAATATGGCACAGGAAAGAAATTGACATTTTAAACACCCTCCAGACAAAAATATATAAATCAGTGTTTAACCTTTACAAAGGATCAGCTCCAGCACAAATAAGATTGGAATTTGGCTTGCAAAATCAAATATATCAAAGGAAAGCAGTCCTAGCGAAATGGTGCTGGAAATTGAGATCAGCAGAAATAGGATCATTAAATAACCTATGTTGTCTAGAAATCAAAAAACAATATGATCAACAAGAACCCAATTCTTGGGCTGGCGATTTACGAACATCCTTAGAAACCCTCAAAATAGAGGAGATCTGGAACAGTCAACTAGAAGAAGCATCCTTTAAAAAGATTTGCAAACTAAATGCAAGAGCTCTATCACTGATAGAAGACAAAAAGACCCTGGCTAAACGTCGACATGCAAGGACTGTTTTAAATTCGTATAAACGATTAAAACCGCAACCTTACCTCGTGGCACATTTCCGGCTATCTTTAAAAATGAAATTCATGGCTTTCAGGCTGGGTGACCACTTTTCCAAAGACTTGATTCCGTCATGGAAAGATACACACCAGGGACCAAGATGTAGATTATGTGGGTACCATACGGAAACATTGTGTCATCTTCTGTGTACGTGTGAGTCAACAAAAGACGAGAGAAGAATTTTATTGAAACCAGTCTTAAATATGTTTCCGATCCGTACTTGCAGGCAGGCTGTTATCAGCTGGATGGGAGCTGGTTCGAACATTTTAATATGTCGCGGGGTAAAATTTATGAAAATAGTAGAGACTCTGTTTTTAAAAGCTGAAACAACCTAAAAATGGGGTCTGGAAAATAACGTTTTACTTTAAAGAAATAGAAAATATATTTTAAGAAAATGAATTTTATCTTTTTGCTATTTAATTGAAATTTGTATATGTATACTTTATGGTTGTGATAAACCAAATAAAGTAAATTTTTGACTGACTGACTGAAACCCACTGCCCCTGGTACGATTCTTATAACCAGGTTGGTGTGGTTATCACGAGTCAACAAGAATGTAGATTCAAGAAGATCAGCCTGCAAGGATTGCAAAATGGCTGAATGTTTAGGTAGCTAGCACGATTTGGAGAAAGTAAGTTGTATCAAAGTGTAAAGAGGCTTTATAAGCTGGGCATATTCGGGAATGTAGGTACACCTGAAATTCAAAAAACCCAGTAAAAGTTGTAATTTCTTCAGTGTTGTCGGAGCTCGCAAAAGTGTGCATTTCTGCAGGAAGTGAGGAGCTAAACCTCGACCTTCGTTGTTGAGCTTGTAGCCCAAGAACAACACTGTGTACTCTGCAATGTGTGAATTTGCAAAGTTGAATTTGTATCCGAAGCCTGCAAACTGACAAATTATGCGGTCAACGCAACACAGATGTGGCCATAATTCGTCCTCTGTGAGATAGATATCATCCACATACGAACATGCATCTGCGTCGAATCTCTCCAAGAGAGAGACAATATGGGCGGCAAATACGCCTGGACTGTTCTTATAGCCCATAGTCAAACGGCGAAAGTGAAGCTGTTTGCCCCCACTGGTAAAAGCTGTCCATTGACTACTAAGAGAGGACAGATTGTGGGCAAAAAAACCATTGGATATGTCAAGTGTGGTCTTGAACCTTTTACGCACGAGACTTTCCACAAGAGCAGAACCGTGAGTATTTTGGACCGCACACGTACGACAATGAGAATTTAGGTGGTGCCAATCCAATACCAAACGGTAAAAGCAATCCGGCTTAGTCACAGTGAAAAGAGAGTTATTCATCGGAGACACAAACATTTCAATTACACCTTGATATTCCAATTGCTTAAGGATTTCCGCAATGGAAGCTTTTGCTTCATGCCGCATGGGGTATTGGGTTGAGGCTGTGGCATAGACCGCAAAGGAATCTCATGTTGAGGGGAAAATATGTCCCATCCACAGTGAGTATGGTACAAAGCCGGCGCAAGCGCCTTAGCCCCATCTTCTGCAAACTGCAGCGCCTGCTCTTTCGGCACAGTGTGCGCAAAACTAGGGAAGATCACCTCCTCACCTTGGGGAGCAGCTAAGACAAAGGGTGGGGTCCAGTCGACCTCCGCCAACGAAATATCATAGGTAGTAGAAAGATGTTTCCAAAATACCCTTTTTATGGTACGTTCTATGTCACCTTCAATGATAAGGACAATTTCATAAAGTCTATCGGGAGAGCCACTCTAGTGTCAGCTGTCTCTACTACAACAAAGGTCTCAGTTGCTGTCACCTTCAGTAGTACACGCAACGCCTCTCTAATATGGTAATCTCCGCTGTGCTGTCCAAAAGTGTCAGCACCCATGTCAGATTCCGAAGCTGCGTTCTCACTATCTGTGGCATATCTTGCAGCAACATTCTTCTTCTGAAACTGAGGCCTTTGACGCGGTGACTCGTCCTGCTTTCCTTTTCCGTCAGCCTTGCGAGGCTGCTCACAGCTCTGTTGTGCACCTTGACCTCTGCCGCCGCCTCCTCCACCTGTGGGCGTTACCAATGTTTCCTGCAAAGAGCAAGGAGAACATTGTTCGGGGACCTGAAATCTATCAGGAGACCTAATCGTAGAGGGGTTGCGCAACTCATATGTACGCTAAGTAGAGGCAGGTGTAGGTGTAGCCTCCAGTTGGTCAACTTTCTCGGCAAGCCAGAAGGGCATCTCATCCCTATCTTGGGGACGCTTGCCCATAATCGCTTTAACCATAACCGGACTAACTTTCAGTCCGTTTAGCCCAACCGGATGCGCCGCACCCCCCTGGGGCCCCACCCGGGAGGTTGCGGGAAATGTAATGAACTAGACCCCTTATCACTGACACTGCAGAAGCATAAAGGGGTCTCAGTTGTTGAGCTGTTAATTGCGCCACATTAGGATGCGAGGTATAAGCAGCTAAAACAGGCCAAGTAGTGCCTGGGATTGACAACGGTCCTTGTCTGACCGCCGTTATAATGTGTGGGAGGGTGCCATTAAACCAAACGGCATGCAGCCAAGCAGAAATCAGAACTTCTTGTGTCTGATAAGGAGCCTATGCTGAAGGCACGGCAGCTGGGGTGTAAGTGTGAAAAACACCAGTAGTAGCACCAACCGCAGGAAATGTGACCCATGAGTAAAACAACTCAAACGGGTACACTGCGTCAGCAGATCCAACAAAAACTAATGCCTGTCCTTGCAAAGAAACAAGGAAATCCTGCAAATTATTTCGCACAGCCAAGCGACTGTGTACCGCGATCTCAACCGCAACCATATTGACACAGTGAAAGATAAGTACAATGCAATTCAAAAAGCACAACTGTGTAGTAATTCAAAAGAAAACCATTTTTATATTATCAAGCTTGAACAGACCTGTGGAACTATAGGTAGGTTGTATCCGTCACTACCTACAACCGGAAACTATAGTGAGGGGGTTGTGGACTGATATAAGCACTACTCAAGACCACACCCGTTGGCGGCGCCATGTTGCAAGGATCCTGCTTATACACAGAAATGTGCACAGAGACCCAGGACATCAGTGAATTGTGGTGTACCAGAAACTTACCTCAGTACCTAGAGAACCTCAACCAGTAGCATCAGTGTGACATTAGCTCTTCGTCCTATAGCAAAGTAACCAATGATTAGACAACCTAGAACATGCAACTTAGGACCACCTCAGGAATGGTGGGAAGTGAGAACACTCTTTTTTTATACTCTCATACCAGTCCACAACAGGAGTAAATAGGAAACACAACAAGGTTAAAAATATTTATTTTAACGACGTGATCTCATGTGCAGTATCTTAGCCAACATAAGCAGACATATGATTAAAAATAATATGGTCAGCATGGTTACAATTCCATAAAATACAAAAGGAGAAATCATATTACAATGATGGTGAAAACAGGTCCTATAGTGCCTAGTTTTAATACCCTCCCTATATAGGAACTATGTATTATAGACTATAGAAGGTCTCTTAGGCTTGTGTGGGGGACCCCGTTGTCTTTCCGATCAGTAAGAGTAAATTACATCTGGATCAGCATAGGCTCTCTGCATCCCTGGAAACGGAAATCTTCCAAGTGTGTGAAATCATGGCAAGTGTGTGTATAATAAGGACACCAGAATCTTAGTTGACTCGCAGGTGCCAAATGTTTATGTCTAGAAAGCATTACTCGAACATGCAGAAAAACAGCTAACATGTTTTGATAACCTTGAAGGCTTAAGCACTCACTGTGCAGACTAGAGGCACGATGTAAGTCTAGAGATGTCGAAAACAAAACCTTTTCTCATGTGTAGACCTTTGTGAAGGCTAACTTACAAAAACAGCTATGCAGTGTCATGTGCAAAAGAAGAAAAAGGTAAAATGGAGTTAAAACTTCTTATAAGCCATGCGACATAACATGCACGCAAAGCAGGCCTCAGGCCATACTACACCACTAAGAAAGAGAACATTTACTTTAAATTATTTAATATAAACCACTAACCTAAAACATATAATATGAATGTTACTAAAACAGACTAAAAAAGAAATACTAAGATTCAATTTATGGTCAGCGAAAACAGCAAGAAAAAATCTAACATTTTTATTGTGTCATTATTGTCCTAACTTCCTTATTCTTTTTTATATGTTATATTATCTTCGCTTAAGCTGTATATAGCAAAACTGTACCTTAGATTCTAGGTTGGTTCACCCAACATACTTATAATTTAGTTATAAAATAGCATTTTATCTATTTCCTGTCTTGACTAAGAAGCATGTGTGTGATTGGAACATAAACAGTGACCAGCTGTAAGTATTTCCCCTCACTGTTGCCTCTAACTGAGGTTTGGTTTAAAAACCTGCATGACATTTGCCTCTATAGCTATGTCTGGAAGGCTCTCTCTACCTATAATCCGCTATCTGAAATTCTATTGTATACAATTGCCAAATTGTATCTTATACCTTTCATTTTTTAAACAATTACTGGATATTAAGATAGTAAAGGAAGAATCGAACAAGACAAGAATGGCAGGAAATGTGCCAAATCATTTATCATAGAGATAGAATATAGTTAACCTTCATAAACATTCCTGGATAGCATATGGTGCAGACATTACTACTATTCCTAAACAGCTCTATGACGTTTGTTTACATCTTTATTCTACTATCAAAAGAGGTAGCCATAAAAGTACAATTATAATGCATTCAAAAAGACAGGTTAAGCAGGCAGATACAATCACAATTACTAAAAACAGTTCGTTTCTTGTATTATATCAAAACATATTTTCACAGTAAATATGCTTCAAAATAGACATGACATTAATATTGATTAGAGAAAAATCAACAATGGAATCAGTAAAATCAATTCAGGTCTTTCCTACTATATACTGATATTTTTACTCAAATTAATTGATTTCAGAATAAACAGGGCATCACTGTAAAACATCAGGGGGCCAATTAGTGTCACCAAGAATTTCATTGCTACTTTGTGTGACCTAATTTTATGGGTGACAAACAATGGTTTGAGATAAAAGCATCTAAGATTCAGATAAACGTTGCCAACAACATAAAGGGCAATGTGCTCTGTTTACTTTTATTATCGCACGGACAAGGTACCTCATCAGGCAGATTGATCCTCATTTTAGGGAATGATATAAGGTCATGAACAATGCCAAATCTCAATCTTAATGGCACAAAGCGGTGCTGGGCAGAGGTCACAAAGGTCAAATAACTATTGGCACCTGCCTCTAATTTGTACGATATTTACAAGGCAACAGTAAATGTATTCCTCTCAGCTTTAGATCTCTAATCTGACCTACAATGTAAATAGGGGTCTCTGATCTTCTTCTTTGTGTAGGGCAATATTTTGGATGTCTCTGGCCATACTGATGTTTTGTAAAAATTTTCTCGAGAGCAATTGATATATAGTAACCACGGAAAATTTAATACATGTGCAATTTAAGACAATCTAAAATAATTAATTTAATAAATGCAGTTTCTTCCCTTTTCCAAATTGAGTCCCACAAAAGCAGTGGACTAGCCATTAAAAGATTTTCTAAAAGCTGGAGAGCCACCTCGTGATGTGCAATTGTATTTGGTGCAGATGTCAGTAAATATATAACAGATGTTTCAGAAATCAATTTTCTTGCATTTGCGGTGCCTTGCTATTTGCATGGTCCCAAAGCTCTGCCCCATAAAGAGCTATACTTGTCCCCGTTAGCTTTATATATTGCTACCATCTCTTTTGTTGGGCGATTCCCCAGTGTGGAAGAAAATGTAAATAATTCCCTTAGTTGTAATGTAAAATGTAAATTGATACTTGTATAGCGCACTACTCACCCGCAAGGGTCACAAGGCGCTTGTACGAATACCGCTGTGGAACCCATCCTGGCTTTCCCTGTGAGGTGTCCACTCCTGGGCACCCCCTAGGTGGAGGCCAGGCATCCTTAGCGTTGTGGGGGCCGTTATGGAGATTAAGCAAGCTATTGCCCAGAGTTGCAGAGTGGGACTCTATGATTGGAATAGGCCCTGTGGCGAGAATTATCAGGTCCGTGGAAATTTGAGCCCAAGACCCGCCGAGGTGGGGAATTGAACCCTGGTCCCAGGCTAGACCTCTGCATCAGGGTCTGCCGCTCTAACCATTGAGCCACACTTCTCCACCCTGTTGCCCTGTTCATTTTCGCTCTGGTGCTCAGAATATGTTGTGCCCAAGAGCCATTATCCGCAAATAAAATGACAAGATACCAAAAAGGATTTGACAGTATTGACAGGGCTATTTTCAATAAAAAAAGTTTGGGGCATTTAGGTTTGGGCCCACACATCATGATATATGTTTTGGATTTATTTACAACCATTTTTCTTTGTAACATGAAAGCTGACAATGTATCTATCTGTCTCTGAAGGCCTACCGAAGTTCTTGCTAGTAATACAGCGTCGTCCGCATATAGTAAGACGAGTATCGAACGACCTGCCACCCTGGGGGCATCAGCCTATATTGTCTGAAAATGGTTATCTATCCCTTTGATAAATAAGGAAAATAGTAGAGGCGCTAACACGCATCCTTGCCCAATTCCCCGCCCCACTTTGAATTTAGATGAACATTACCCCCTGAGGGCCAAAACTAACTTGGCTAGTTAGATTATCGTGCAAATGAGAAATAAGGCCAACAATCTCCCTTGGGGCTCCCACAAAGATTAGGGTTGGCCACAAAAGTTAAGGGCTTAAAACCAAGTATTCAGATAGCCATTCCTCGAGTCTCAGCAGCAGGACCCAGCTCATCACTTTTAAGGCAGTATCTAAGAGTGAGATTGGGTGATAATTTCTGGGGTCCATTTTATCCCCTTTTTTAAAAATGGGTATGATAATCGATTCTTCCCATGACTTTGGGATTTCATCAATAGTAGCTGAATTAAACACTCTGGTTAGGATGAGTCCCCATAATATAGGTGCTGATTTAAACACGTCGGCTTGGAAACCATCCGGTCCTGGGGCCCACCCCCGACACTCGCCTGGATTGCCTGGAGGACTTCCTGATTAGTTATATTCAGAGGGAGATTTCTACCCTCTCTTATCAACCCTGCATACTCTCTCATTGTCACCCCATTATTATTAAAAAATCAGAAAATTGTTTCACCCAGTTATCTGAAGAAACAAAAGAACAGAGTTCTGGGATGTTATCGATCTTCAGAAAGGGAGCATTTACTGTATCCCAAAAAAGTTTGTTATTCTTGGTTTTTGATGCCTCGGCCTTGAGTATCCTTCTCCGGGCGGATATAGCTATTTTCTACTCCTGCCGTAGGGTTTGGGTGATTAATAGGTCTTGTGGTGATTTAGACCTTGCCGGATTTATATGATTTACTAAATCAAAAACATCATGCCTGTTGCCCCAGAAGACAAAAGATAGTTTTAACAAGTTATGATCACTGACGAAAGAAGGTACAACACTAAGGATGCCGCACATCCAGGTGGCAGGGCCAGATACTAACACATGGTCTCTAATGGAGTATATGTTTCTCCATATGAAAGTTGAGGCTAAATCCCTGTTCGGACCAACCCCACCTAGTAAGTTGAAAATCATATTGGACACTCATCTGACTAAGTGCTTCCCCATAGTCATTATGACAAAAGTGATCAGTTCCCTCTCCCTCATCATATATGTGACCACATGCCTTATTGTTGGATAATCCGCATGCCTGCAAAGTTAAAATCTCCTGCACACAATAAAACATACTCCGTATTAATTGGAGATAAAAAAGCTTCTAAGCCATAGTCAAGAGCTGCTACCACATTAGCTCTTGAAGAATCAAAAATATTATTGTAAATGTTTACAATTATTAGGTCTTTTGCCCCTTTTTGCTTAACCACAACATTTGTGCTGGAGGCCCACGTTTGCAACCTTTTTAACATTGACGGAAATTTATTGGAAATGAGGGTTTGCATGTCTGGAAGGCTCTCTCTATCTATGATCCGATATCTAAAATTCTATTGTGTACAGTTTCCAATTTTTATTTTATCCTACTTTTTATTTTGCAAGCAATTACTGGATTTTAAGATATTAAAGCAAGAATAGAACAAGACAAGAATGGCCGGAAATGTGCAAAGTCATTTATCATAGAGATAGAATATCGTTAACATTCATAAACATCCTTGCATAGGATGTACATATAGTGGAGACATTTATAATATTCATAAACAGCTCTATAACATCACACATTCTTTAAAAGAAATAGCAAAGACTGGAGAAAACCCTATAATAGAATCCTTAGAGTCTTGAAGGACAAAACAATGGAAATAGAAAATTCTGATCAAGCAAAAATCGTCATTGTGTTCTTGACACATATTTAAACAATTTTAAGGCATTGGGCAGCTCCTGATGGGAAACATCCTTTACAATGAAACTTTTACAACGCAGTGCTATTACAACGCAGGTTTTACAATGAAAACCATTACAACGCATTGCACTGGGGGCGCTGTAGGGTATAGAATAGTTTTAATTTACTATCCAACACCTTCCCTACTATCCATGGGGACTGGAGTTGGAATAGTAAATTAAACTATTCACTATCCAGCACCCCAAAGCCAAATGCGTTGTAACAGCATGCGTTGTAAAAACTGCATTGTAACAGCATGCGTGGTAAAAGCATGCGTTGTAACGTCATACATCCGCTCCTGATAGACCTATTAGCTGCCACTGCAGGATGCCTGTAGGTAAATAAAAAGAGTTTTCAAAGTTGGAAAGGGATTGTGAAACAGTAACTTTTTCCTCTTGGGCTGTACGTGGTCAGACAAACACATTCCTTGCACCTTAGAAGAGGGTGGGTTCTACTTGTTTGTTATGATGGGTTTTCAAATACTGCCCATGTTTACAGTCCTACAGATAAAGTTGTACTTTGACGATTCAAACATTAGAGAGCTTGAGCTTCGGCACTGCTGACACATTGTTACTTCTAGATATAGGTTCCTTGTCTCCATACAGCACACACACGAAGCAATGTATGACTCTCTTGTGAATTTTTTATTACTGGGAGTGTCATTGACAACTCTGCAAGGGCCATCAATGCTCAATGTTGGTTATCCTTTCAGTTTGGACATTTAAAGAATCAAATACTTACAACGCTCTCTATGCATCTCTTAATTTATTGGGTTGATATGTTTCATGAAAGCCTCATAACTCATCAATTGCAATGGCCTTGGCTTCCCTGGTGGATAGCTACTGTTTCTAATTGGAAAAACATCCTTATTCTTCAGTGCATCTCCTGACTGATTGTTAAACTGAAGATAGAGTACTCTACAGAGAGGTAATTATTTATTTAACCTGCTCATGAGAATTTTAGGATTGAAATAAATACCTCCAGAAGTTGAAGTTTGTTAAATAAAAATAACTGTCTATAAGACATATGGAGTTGTTACTCTATGTCCTGGGTTATGAGTGGATTTACGTTTTGTGGACTGTGATGTCTGGCATGAAACATTTTCTAAATGCAGCTATTCTCTAAATATGGCTAACTTTGACAGGATGACCCAATGACAGGCAGGCACTAGACCAAGGGTTTCAACCATGGGAATCACTTCTAAGTCAGAGGGTAGGACAAGATTGTCAGGGTGGAGCATTTCCCAGTTTATAATAATTTTTACTGGTTTCCATTATCTCCACACTGTAAATTACAGCTCCCTGTGTTCTAATCGT
Source organism: Lissotriton vulgaris (assembly GCF_964263255.1). Classification (NCBI taxonomy): domain Eukaryota; kingdom Metazoa; phylum Chordata; class Amphibia; order Caudata; family Salamandridae; genus Lissotriton; species Lissotriton vulgaris. The sequence goes on along the minus strand of NC_141693.1, from coordinate 46,478,901 downwards.
ATGTGCTGTTGGTGACCAGGAAGAAGGTCTTGTACAACAAGCCTGGTAAATGCCAAGTTTACAAGGTTATGGAAATGCCTATTTTAGATATATAGGCAATGCATTTCTAAGACAGATGGGGCTCAGACCAATTCAGATGGCAAATGGAAAATATATTCACAAAGAGGAAGTGTCTTACATAATAAAAAGACAGGGCTGGAAGCTTTCACAAGAAAACTGTAGAACACATAAAGTGAGGTCAATACACCTCAATGTTGTAAAGACTGGAGAGGAAAACAATATAACATTGGTGCCTTTTTCTTTTGGTATGATCTTAAGCAAGAAAACAATAAAAATGTATTTTGTTTTCTTTGAACTCTCAAAAACGAATCTCAAATTTCAGTTCTGATTTCTTAAACTGTTAATATATTTCTAGGCAATATTCCAGAGTCAGAGAATCAAGGAAGAAGTATTTCAAACTTTGAGAACTTTAGACAACAAACCAGTAAAGTTCCTGATTACAATGCCACAAAAACAGTTTCCAGGCTTGAACTGGGATAGAGGATTTACTCTGTACAGTGGCAGCAAAATGCCACTGGAAGAGATCATAATTCATCCAATGCTTCTATATTAAAAGGTAAATTAAAGCACTCACCTTTTTCTTTTTGGAGATTGTCTGTGTACACAAAAACATTCATTATGAACTCACTAGATTTTGTTTTGTATACCATTCATTTATTATTGCTCAATTTAAATACATACCTCTTGCTTTAATTAAATCACCTATCAGATAAATATAGAGAAGTAAAGGTTAATATTGTTTTGAGTACGTGCATTTTATTTCTACATTGCCTGATTTTGAAAGTTACCAGATTAAGGACAACTGACAGAGGGTTGTACTAGCTATCTGGGAATGGTTTTCCAAGTGTTCCAACTACTTTTTGGAAAATGTCTGAAATATCATATATCCATAACATATATTGTTTCGCATAGTCAAAGATAGTTTATGCATTTCAAACTGACCTATCACATTCACATTCATTATACATAAAAAAAACATATCCCTCAATCATTTCGATAATTTTTTTAAAGTATATGACATCAAGTTGCCTAGCACTATTCTGGTTAGGGGTCTTTGACAAGTAATACGTTTATTGCAGATTACAAATGTCTTAAAAAATATTTAATATACAATATGTTGAAATCTTTCAAAACTATTTTGTTTAAAACCAAATAATTATTTGGAAATTAATTCTTTTGATATGTCTGCTCAGAAAGCCTATAATAGATTATGAATTTCATAATGAGCATTTCCTGAGATTTTGAAAATGGAGCAGACGTGTCTAATTGCAGTGAAATCACTTGGTGACAATCTTGGTGTTTTCTACTGCTGTGTCGATTGGGAATTGGCTTTCTGGATGGATGGATGGATAGGTTTTTATATAGTGCAATATCATCACCAGGTCTCAAAGCGCTTTGCATTGGGAACCCATCCTGGTTTTTCCCTGTGAGATAGCCCCTACTGGGCATCTCCAAGGTGAAAGCCAGGCATCCCGCCGCAGGGGGCTGTAGTGGAGATTAAGCAAGCTATTGCCCAGAGTTGCAGAGTGTGAACCTTTGATTCAAGTAGGCACCGAAGCGAGAATTACCGAGTCCGTGGACATTTTGAGCTCAAGACCCTGCCACGTCGGGAATTGAACCCTGGTCCCGGGTCTGATCTCAGCATCCGGGTCTGCCTCCTCTAACCAGTGAGCCACACTTCTCCTTCTTTCTTACTGTGTAGTGCACTTCTGTTTTAGTATAAAGGAGACATAGTCTAGAACATAGCCCCTCTGTAGAGCAAAATATAGTTCCCAACATCATGAAAAGCAAATGATGCAAGACAGGGAGTAACAATCTTCAGACAAGATGTGTAACAGAAGTACTCTACCTTGACTGGATTTGTGCTTGCCCTCACCCTTGTTTTAATGCAATTTCACATACCTTTTTCCTTCTGGAGAGAGTCTGAAATAGCAACGACAAATGTGTTACTTGTGGAGATTCAATACAGACTGTTGCCAAATTTTAAAGGCAACCATTCAAGAGATGTTCCACGTTTGAATATTTTGACAACTGTGCTAGAGTGTAATGCTCTAAATTCAAGCAATTCACACAAATATAATTACAATGTTAAAAATTATGTGGAGGAAAATGTCACAACACAATCATCATTTGACAATTTGAATTAAACAGAAGAATTGAATTTGCATTTGGAACATTACATGAAAAAGAACTGTGAGGCCAACTCTCAGCTGTGTAAAAACTTTGCATTGGTTCATAAAAATTACCTTCATATTAACAGGAAATAAATAATGGAAAAATAATTTTAATGCTCTGCATCACTTTCATGAAGCAAAAACAGTGGTAAAGTGTGAGAAATCTGAGCATTATAAGATGCTATTGAGCTACCTTGAGCAGGAAGGAAATGCTATACTTAAAGTTGGATTGAAATGTAAATCCTGAAATACTTGGCATCCAGTCAGCTAATAAACACAGCAGCATTATGCAATGCCCAAAGGCATAATCCAGATTAGGGTTTCAAATTATACAATCCTAGAGGTGTGTGGGTGCTAAATCATTACAAATGTCACTCAGTCTCCGGAGATGCAGCATTCTCCATGGCCTCTCCTCTGCCATAGAGTCACATCCTTCTCATGTCTCACCTCCAGGTGCAAGAACTCAGTCAAAGTGCCAGCATGAATTAGAAATCACTTTGGACTGCAATTTATATTGGCAATCAATCCCAAAAGGAAAATGGTACATTCAGCAAGATAATGTGTTAATTATTGACATTCCAGGATAATACCACATTTCATAATTTATGCCATTTACAGAACAATCCCCACAAACTTTCCCGCCCTCCTCCCTCTCCACCCCTGTCAGTGCGCCCTCCGTCTCCTCCTAGTAAGCCTATTAAAAGTGGAAATTCTCCCTCCAGTATTGCTGCCAGATACAATCAAACGCGGTGGGGAGACCAACACCCCAGTTCCAATGCCGTGTGTGCGTTAGTCATGTGTGTACTTGGAAGTAGGTTACCCTCTAGAGTGTCAATCCTGCACTGCCGCCCCTTCCTCTTCCTCACTTGATCTACCCTCAGGTCGTTGGAGCGCCATCACCAGGGCCTCCCATGCTCTGGACACCTCCAAGGCTTTGTCGTTGTCTAAGCGCCTAGCCTGTTGCATTCTAAGTGTACACTCAGCTCTCGCCCAGCGCTGAAGAGTGTCCCTCCATCGCAAGTAGCTGGGGCCCTGGCTGGACTTCCAGTGCATGGTTAACTCTCTTTTGGCTAAAATCAGGCCCAAATCATAGAACTTGCTAGTGTCCCGTGTTCGGGGGGTGTGAGGCAACCACAGCAACAAGCAGGTGCCCATATCCACCGCTATCTGCCAGTCCGTGACAGCATTCAGGCAAGCCAGCACCGCTCCCCAGTAACCAGTCAAACCACCACAGGACCAAAACATATGTGCGAAGTCAGCCCTGGTCATCCCACATCGCGGACAGAGCGATGATGCGCCCACAAAATATTGAGAAATCTTAACGGGCGTCAGGTACGCACGGTGCAGTGTAAAGAACTGGACCAACTGGATCCTGGCATTTCTAGTGCCCTTCCAGGTGCGGCGCACTAACTGTGGCCACGTTGTCCCAGGGATCGGTCGCCCTACATCACGTTCCCATTTGGCTCGTAAGCCATCCATGGGCAGTAGGGTTTCAGTCGATAGCCTCCGATAGAGGCAAGTGACGGCCTTGAACGTACCGGCCGCCATGACCACATACTGACAGCCCGCAGATGTTGGCGGCTCGGTGAGCCCCCCCCTTTAGTGTTTCTGAATACTGGCCACCAGAGCGGCGTGTAGCAAGTAGTCTCCTCTCGGGAGGTCATAAGAGTCTTGCAACTCTTGGAATGTGAGCAGCGCACCGTCTTTGTAGAGATCTCCAATCATATGCAGACCCAGTTCCTCCGTGGCTGCCAGTGCCGACCAGTCACCCCCATGCGGGAGGGCCGTGCACATCCCCAACTGAATTTCAGGGGCCTATGGGCGGGCGGTACCCGAGCGCCTGTGGCAACGAAGCCAACAGCTACGGAGGGTACGCTCCTCAAGTGTGAGCTGAGTCAGTTCCAGCTTTTGGCTCAGTATTATAAAAGAGATGATGTGCCTGGGAAACAGTCTGCACTGCATCCCCTCCAGTCCCCGGAATTCCCGAGCCACTGCCTGGGTAAGCCACTGTAGTTGCGCCGCTAGGTAATACGATTCGAAATCTGGGACCGCAAGCCCCCCATCCGCCCTAGGGCGCATCAAAGTGGCCAGCGCAACGCGTCGCCTACCCGATCCCCAGACGAACCCGGAGGTTAAAGAACGGAGTCTGCGAAAAACCATCGCAGGAACCCAGAGTGGCAGGGTGCGGAACAGATACAATAATCGGGGGAGCGCCACCATTTTCAGTAACGCCACCCGCCCTGCGACCGACAAGGGCAGCGTCCGCCAGAATCCCATGGAGCCCTGCAGATTCCTGATCGCTCTATTAACGTTACCCTCTAAGAGAGCCAGTGAGGAGTGATAGATATGCGTGCCCAGGTAGGGGAGGCAACGGTATTCCCAGCGAAGGTCCCCCTCCGGCTGGGATTCGTCCTCCTTCGGTGTTATCGGGAAAAGGCAAGACTTTCCCCAGTTGACTCGCAGTCCCGAGAGGTGGCCAAAGTCAAGGAGCAAGCGCCTGGCACCACGAAGTGAACTGCCGGTATTCGCCAAAAACATCAACAGGTCGTCCGCAAAGAGAGAAATGTAATAGGACTCACCTCTCAGCGATAGACCTTCATAAGCCTGGCGTGAGCCGCAAGTGGCTCAATGGCCAGCGCAAATAATAGAGGGGACAAGGAGCATCCCTGTCGCACCGCACGACCAACCCGGTACGCAGCTGTGTAGCTGCAGTATAAAGCAAGGCAGTCCACTTCACAAACCGCTCACCTAGTCCAAACGTCTCCAGACAAAGGAGCAGGTATGGCCACTCTACGCTGTCAAAGGCCTTCTCGATGTCAATCGAAAGTACAGCGGCCTCCGGGAGGCCTCCAACATCGCCCCCCATGACCCGAAGCAGCCGACGCACACAGGTGGCAGTGGTGCGTTGGGGAATGAAGCCCGCTTGATCGGGGTGTACCAAAGCTCGCATATGAGCAAGAAGCCGCGTCGCGAGGACCTTACTCAGGATCTTGTAGTCAGTCGTGAGCATGGAAAGCGGGCGATAGGCCGAGCGGGAGCTGGCGTCGCCCCCACGCTTCAGTAAGGGTATCACTAAAGCCTCACGAGCAGTCGCAGGTAAAGCCCCGTTATCCCAGGCCTCCCGGTAAACAGCCTGCAACCGCGGGATCAACACATCTGCATAAGTTGCGTAAAACTCAATTGGCAGACCATCCGCGCCAGGAGTTTTGCGGCGAGCCATGTGTTTAATAGCTGCGCGTAGCTCCCCGACAGAGATATCCCCGCCTAATTGGTCCACATGGTCCGGATCGAGCTGGGGAAGCCGTGCCGCAAGCAAGAAGTCATCTAGCTCCGCCGGTGTACTCGGCATTGTGCTCCTATAGAGGTGCTTATAGTATGTGAAGAACTGGGCGTTGATCTCTGACTGAGTGTAGACCAGGCGCCCCTCCGGAGTAGGCAAAGCCACGATTGGAGTATTACGAGTCCCAGAATTGGCTAGCCAGGCCAGTAGGGAGCCCACCTTGTCGTGCTCAGCATGAGCCCTAACAAGAAACTCCTTGTAATCAAAGCAGCAGAGCTTCTCTGTCTGTGACGCAACTTCCTCACGCGCGGCCGAAACGGCCTTGTGAGCCTCAGGGTTCACATGACTAGTTCGCTCCTAAGCGCGCAAGCGATCCTCACTTAGCGCAAGATCCTGCAGGAGGGTCTTGCGGGCCCCCACGGTAGCAGAGATACAAACTCCCCTAATTACCGCCTTAAAGGCGTCCCACTCCAGAGCCCTGCTCGACACCGTACTCTCATTTGCAGTGAAGTAGTTTTCCACCCCAGTTCGCACATCAGCCTTAAAAGCCGCATCCTCCAGCGCCAGCAGGTTCAGCCGCCACATGGGGATAGCTTGGCGCTGTCGAGTCCACTGGACCACCACCAAACAAGGGTTATGGTCAGATATTGTTTTAGCCAAGTACTCGCTGTGGCGGACCAAACACTGAGCGTCCGGCGAGCAGAGAATGCTGTCAAGTCGAACATGCAGAGCATGCGGGGGGAAGTAAAAGGAAAAATCCCTCTCAACAGGGTGTTGTGTGCGCCATGCATCGACCAGGCCCCATCTGCCCTGCCACTCTCGCCTGCTCTTCGCCAGCCTATGAGCCACCGACTGCGCTAATGGTGGGTGTGATCTGTCTAATTCCACATCTAACACTGAATTAAAATCCCCCCCAAGCAAGACCGTGTTAGCTAAAACTGCCGCCAGTTTCCCCGATAAGCGCGTGAAAAAGGCTGGCTGCTCTACATTCAGGACGTAAACACTGCAAAGTGTCAAATCCCTCCCATCCAGTCGGCCCTGCACAGCCACAAATCTCCCCTTGGGATCTACCACTGTCACCAAGGGTTGGAATGGAACCCCTGCTCTCACCCAGATTAAAACCCCCCGTGCAAAGGCCGAGTACGTGGTATAAAACAGCTGGCCCCGCCACCAATGCTGCAAAGCCCGCCCCTCCGTCTGGTCAACATGCGTTTTCTGCAGGAAAGCTACTTGGATCCCCCTGCGAACAAGAAAGGCATGCACTTTATGACGTTTCAGCATGGAGTTCAGTCCCCGTATATTCCAAGTTACACATTTCAGCTCAGGTAGTGTCCCCATTCAAAAAAGCAAATACAGTTCTAGTTAGTGAAAAAACTCCAGGCGCACTGACAGAACCCAAAACCTGAGTCCCGAAACCACCCAACAAACCCTCAACCCACCCACCCCCAGAATAGGCACTAAACCGCAGAAACCCATCCAAATGCAGAATTCCCAATGAAAAGAGCCTCTGGTAACTACCAGAGTCTCACAATAAGTGTGAGATCGTGGGGGGTCGGCACCACATCCCACGGACAGCGAGCCCACACATACCGTTAGCCCGCCTCCCCCATCACTCCCCAGGTGTCCCACATCCCCACTGTGTCAGTGGCAGGAGCCACGGAGTGTACAAGGTATCAGCCCAAGAACCCTCAGCCAGCCCGGAGTAGACATTCCCATTCCCGCCTTATAGCATGAAGCATATCAGCATATACAATACCACAGCAGGGGGGGTACATGAGTCATTCGTCAAGCAAGCCATCTGCAGTCCCAGGAGTGACATGAGGCGGCGCAGGTCCACCATCGCCCGATCCCTCCGATGCCCCATCCTCAGAGCCCCTGCGGGAGCCCGACTCCACCGGCGACATCGACTCCGCCGTTCTGGAAATGGTAGAGACCGCCCTGAGGGCCTCCTTGCGTTCCAGTTCAGTTTGTGACACAGAGGGGGTCCGAGTAGCCGTCGGCCGCCTCCTGGTTCTTCTGCTCCGTCGAGGTTTCGGCGCGGCGTCCCGTGTCACTCCAGGTGTCAGATGAGCGTCCGCACCGGCCCTGTACAGTTCCAGCCAGTCCCACACCTCTTCAGGGGAATTGTAGAAGGAGGAGTTGCCCTCCATCATGATCCGCAGACGGGCTGGGAACAAAAGAGAGTAACGGAGACCTTCCTCACAGAGAGCCTTCTTGACCGCCAGGAAGGTGGAGCGCAGCCTCTGAACCTCAAGGGAATAATCCGGGTAAATGGAAACATGGGCATTGTCCACTTGGTAGGGCCCCAGTGCCCGCGCTCTCTGCAAAATAATGTCAGGGTCCCTGAAGTGCAAGAGACGCGCCACCACCGGCCGAGGAGGCAGACCAACAGCAGGAGGATGGGCCGGCTCGCGGTGAGCTCGCTCCAACGTGTAAAATGGCGTCAGGCCCTCCGGGACAACCACGTCTCGGAGCCAGGTTTCAAGGTAGCCCAGCATATCAGTACCTTAAATTTTTTTCGGCATGCCCACCACGCGTATATTGTTGCGGCGATTGCTTCCCTCCACATCCTCTGCCCTCTTTTCAAGCAAATGTACCCGCTGCTGCAGATCACTCAGGGAGGCCTCAGACGCCTTGTGAGAGGGCTCCAGCGTGTCTAACCGAGCCTCAGTTTGTTTGACCCGGTCTGCTAGTTTGCCGTGATCCGCCCGCTGGAGCCCCAAGTTCATGGACACCTGAGTGATGTCGTGGTGCAAGGCCTCGTTCGTGTCGGTGATGGCTTGCAGGATCTGATCCAGTTGACTCTGGGGAAGGCCCGCCGCCGATTCACCGGACGGGGCAGGGTCCCAACCGCTTGACGAGTCCTCTGCAGGGCCAGGTTCAGGGGTTTCCCCATGGTGGCAGCAGCCTCCCAGCGCTCGGTCAGCAGGCATGGGGCACTCCCCGAGGCAGATCCACCAGGAGCCCCCACCGAGCCGGCGGGCAAGAGCTCAGTCCCACGAACCAAGGTCCGCTTCCTGGGTGGTGCACGTGTCAGCGCCGCCGCGGACCTGCAGGTCAATGATCCCGCTCTCACAGCCAACCAGGTGTGCCGCGCAGCCCAGGCAGACGCCGCAAGAGAGTTCCAATGTCGAGCTGCTCCCGGCACAGAAGCGGGGGCGACCGGGTGTGTGGCGGCAGGCCCCAGTCAGTAGGCGCCAGTGTACTCACTCCGCAATAATCGGCCGCTCCCAGGACCAGGCCCCGCCAGGCCCCTGGGCACCCCACCGGAGCTCCAACATCTCCCGCCAGCAACAGTTGGCGAGTCCACACCGCAGCCCCCAAGCCGGAGAGGAGCGCGGTTCCACAGGTCGCGGCAGATGGTCCACGTCACCACAGGAGCCCGCAGCACCGTCCCTCCAGGTCCTCCGCGGCCGCCAGGGCTCACCAGCGCCTCAGTCCAGCCAGGCAATCCAGTCAAATCACCCCCACAGAGTCACGGTAGAGCCAGGCAGGTTCGAGGGTGCAAGCAACCTCCAGGGCCCGGATGGAGGCCTGCCGAGGATCACAAGCGGCAAAGCGCCGAGCGCACAGCTCTACCACGGTGGCGTCTGTCGGGTCTCAGCCGCAACGGGAGGTGCGAGGCCCCCTCCTTGGAATGCACTCCCCACCGGGCACTACATAGGTCCGCCACTGGATCGGCCCGCCGCCTAATGCCGCTGGTGGGCTGCGAAGTCTGGGCTCTGACCCCCACTGCAACCGGAGACCGGCCGGCCCTCACTGCCAGGCGGCCAGCCAACTAATCGAGGCCAGGGATCAGGCCGGGCACACAGGCCGCAGAAAGATGGCCGGCGCCACCCACGGGAGTCCGTTCGCGGCACGCTGTGTCACTGCCTCCGAGCTGGCCCAGCTGCTCCGGGCCGATCCTAGACATCCACGGCTGGGTAAGTGAACAGTCTCAGGTCGTTAGGGACACCAGGATAAGGAGTAACAGGATAAAGGGGGGAAGGCGGGCACAGAGCGTAGGGCTCACACGTCCATTCTCATTGGTGGCCAAGCCACGCCCCCCGGAAATGCTATTATTAAAGTTGGATTGAAATGTAAATCCTGAAATACTTGGCATCAAGTCAGCTAATAAACACAGCAGAATTATGCAATGCCCAAAGGCATAATCCAGATTAGGGTTTCAAATTATACAATCCTAGAGGTGTGTGGGTGCTAAATCATTACAAATGTCACTCAGTCTCCGGAGATGCAGCATTCTCCATGGCCTCTCCTCTGCCATAGAGTCACATCCTTCTCATGTCTCACCTCCAGGTGCCAGAACTCAGTCAAAGTGCCAGCATGAATTAGAAATCACTTTGGACTGCAATTTATATTTGAAACACTGAGCAATTCTTCATAATAAGTACCTACTGGGAATATTAAAGCCCACAAGAAGAGGTCAAGGACACAGTGGATCTCTAACACCTGATTCATATATGAATATCACATTTAAAGCCACTAAGAATAGGAAATATAATTCAAAATATTTATAATAAACTTCTAACCTAAACCATAAAATATGAATAGTACTAAAACAGAATATAAAAATAAATACAAAGATGCAATTTTTGCACATCGAAAACAGCAAGAAAAATTCTAACATTTTTATTGTGTCTTCACTATCCTAACTGCCTAATGCTTTATTTATACTATCTTTGCTTAAGCATTAAATAGTAAATTGAGTCTGAGATTCTAGGCTGATTCACCCAACATCCTTAAGATTTATTTATAAAATAACAAGTTAGCTATTTCCTGTCATGAAAAAGAAGCATGTAGGTTAAAGGAACATAAACACTGACCAGCTGTAAGGTATTTCCCCCCTCTGTCACGTCCAACTGAGGATTGGGCTACACACGGGATTAACATTTGCCTCTATAGCTATGTCTGGAAGACTCTCTCTTTCTACGATATGATATCTGATATTCTATTGTACACAACTTGCATTTTTTATCTTATCCTACTTTTTATTTTGTAAGCAATTACAGGATTTTAAGATTTGAAAGCAAGAATTGAACACGACAAGAATGGCAGGACATGTGCCAACTCATTTATCATAGAGAAAGAATATAGTTAACATTCATAGACATTCCTGGTTAGCAGGTACCTATGGTGCTGACATTTCTAGAATTCCTAAACAGCTTCATAATATCACACATTCTATAAAGGAAATACTAAAGATTGAAAAATGCCCAAAAGTTGAATTCCTAGAGTCTGAAAGGACAACATGATTTAAAATAGAAATGTCTGAACGTGAATAGTCATAGTGTTCCTGACACATCCTCTAACACCTTTAAGCCACTGGGCTGTTCCTGACGGACCTATTAGCTATCACTGCAGGAAGCCTGTAGGTAAATAAAAAGAGTTTTCAAAGTTGGAAAGGGATTCTGGAGCAGTAACGTTTATGTCTCGGGCTGTGCTTGGCCAGACAAACTCATTCCTTGCACCTTAGAAGAGAGTTGGTTCTACGTGTTTGTCATGATGGGTTCTCACACTGTGCATGTTTACAGTCCTATAGGTAAAGTTGTACTTTGATGATTTGAACATTACAGAGCTTGAACTTTGGCACTGCAGAGACATTGTTACTTCTAGATATAGGTACCTTATCTCCATACAGCAGACACAGAAAGCAATGTACGACTATCCTTGTGTATTTTTAATTACAGTGAGTGTCATGGACAACTCTGCAATGGCCATCAATGCTCAATGTTGGTTAATATATTTTCGGTGTGGGCATTTAAAGAATTAAATACTCACAACACTCTCTATGCATCTCTTAATTTATTGGGTTGATATGTGACATAAAAGCCTGATAACTCATCAATTGATATGGCCTTGGCTTCCCTGGTGGATTGCTACTGTTCCTAATTGGAAAAACATCCTAATTCTTCAGTGCATCTCCTGAGTGATTGTTAAACTGAAGATAGAGTACTCTACAGAGAGGTAATTAATTTATTGAACCTGCTCATGAGAATTTTATGATTTAAATAAATACCTCCAGAAGGTGAAGTTTGTTAAATAAAAATAACAGTCTATATGACATATGGAGTTGTTACTCTGTGTACTGAGCTATGAGTGGATTTACGTTTTGTGGACTGTGATGTCTCGCATGAACCTTCTGAGAAGAAACATTTTCTAAATACAGCTACTCTCTAAATATGGCTAACTATGACAGGATGGCCCAATGACAGGCATGCACTAGACCAAGGTTCTCAACTATGGGAATCACTTCTAAGTCAGAGGGTAGGACAATATTGACAGGATGGAGCATTTGCCAGTTTATAATAATTTTTAATAGTTTCCATTATCTCCACACTGTAAATTACAGCTCCTTGTGTTCTCCTCGTATATGCTGTAGGTGACCAGGAAGAAGGTCTTGTACAACAAGCCTGATAAATTCCAAGTTTACTAGGTTATGGAAATGTTTATTTTAGATATATAGGCAATGCATTTCTAAGACAGACAGGGCTCATACCAATTCAGATTGCAAATGGAAAATATATTCACAAAGAGGAAGTGTCTTACGTAATCAAAAGACAGGATTGGAAGCTTTCACAAGAAAACTGTAGAACACATAAAGTGAGGTCAATACATCTCAATTTTGTAAAGACTGGAGAGGAAAACCATATAACATTGGTTTGCTTTTCTTTTGGTATGATCTTTAGCAAGAAAACAATAACAATGTATTTTGTATTCTTTGAACTCTCAAAAACGAATCTCAAATTTCAGTTCTGATTTCTTAAACTGTTAATATATTTCTAGGCAATATTCCAGAGTCAGAGAATCAAGGAAGAAGTATTTCAAACTTTGAGAACTTTAGACAACAAACCAATAAAGTTCCTGATTACAATGCCACAAAAACAGTTTCCAGGCATGAACTGGGATAGAGGATTTACTCTGTACAGTGGCAGCAAAATGCCACTGGAAGAGATCATAATTCACCCATTGCTTCTATATTAAAAGGTAAATTATAGCACACACCTTTTTCTTTTTGGAGATTGTCTGTGTACACAAAAACATTCATTATGAACTCACTAGTTTTTGTTTTGTATAAAATTCATTTATTATTGCTCAATTTAAATACATACCTCTTGCTTTAATTAAATCACCTATCAGATAAATATAGAAAAGTAAAGCTTAATATTGTTTTGAGTACGTGCATTTTATTTCTACATTGCCTGATGGTGAAAGTTACCAGACTAAGGACAACAGGCAGAGGGTAGTATTATCTATCTGGAATGTGTTTCCAAGTGTTCCAACTACTTTTTGGAAAATGTCTGACATATCATATATCCATAACATATATTGTTTCGAATAGTGAAAGATAGTTTATGCATTTCAAACTGACCTATCACATTCACATTCATTATACATAAAAAAATATCCCTCAATCATTTCGATAATTTTTTTAAAGTATATGACATCAAGTTGCCTAGCACTGTTCTGGTTAGGGGTCTTTAAAAAGTAATACGTTTATTGTAGATTACAAATGTCTTAAAAATATCTAATATACAATATGTTGAAATCTTTCAAACCTCAAAACTATTTTGTTTAAAACCAAAGAATTATTTGGAAATTAATTCTTTTGATATGTCTGCTCAGATAGCCTATAATAGATTATGAATTTCATAATGAGCATTTCTGAGAGTTTTAAAAATGGAGTAGACGTGTCTAATTGCAGTGAAATTACTTGGTGACAATCTTGGTGTTTTCTACTGCTGTGTGGATTGGGAATTGGCTTTCTTACTGTGTAGTGCACTTCTGTTTTAGTATAAAGGAGACATAGTCTAGAACATAGCCTCTCTGTAGAGCAAAATATAGTTCCCAACATCATGAAAAGCAAATGATGCAAGACAGGGAGTAACAATCTTCAGACAAGATGTGTAACAGAAGTACTCTACCTTGACTGGATTTGTGCTTGCCCTTACCCTTGTTTTAATGCGATTTCACTTACCTTTTTCCTTCTGGAGAGTGTCTGAAATAGCAACGACAAATGTGTTACTTTTGGAGATTCAATACAGACTGTTGCCAAATTTTAAAGGCAACCATTAAAGAGATGTTCCACGTTTGAATATTTTGACAACTGTGCTAGAGTGTAATGCTCTAAATTCAAGCAATTCACACAAATATAATTACAATGTTAAAAATTATGAGGATTAAAATGTCACAACACAATCATCATTTGACAATTTGAATTAAACAGAAGAATTGAATCTGCATTTGGAACATTACATTAAAAATAAACTGTGTGACCAACTCTCAGCTGTGTAAAAACTTTGCATTGGTTCATAAAAATTACGTTCATATTAACAGGAAATAAATAATGGAAAAATAATTTTAATGCTTTGCATCACTTTCATGAAGCAAAAACAGTGGTAAAGTGTGATAAATCCGAGCATTATAAGATGCTATTGAGCTAACTTGAGCAGGAAGGAAATGCTATACTTAAAGTTGGATTGAAATGTAAATCCTGAAATACTTGGCATCCAGTCAGCTAATAAACACAGCAGAATTATGCAATGCCCAAAGGCATAATCCAGATTAGGGTTTCAAATTATACAATCCTTGAGGTGTGTGGGTGCTAAATCATTACAAATGTCACTCAGTCTCCGGAGATGCAGCATTCTCCATGGCCTCTCCTCTGCCATAGAGTCACATCCTTCTCATGTGTTACCTCCAGGTGCAAGAACTCAGTCAAAGTGCCAGCATGAATTAGAAATCACTTTGGACTGCAATTTATATTTGAAACACTGAGCAATTCTTCATAATAAGTACCCACTGGGAATAATAAAGCCCACAAGAAGAGGTCAAGGACACAGTGGATCTCTAACACCTGATTCATATATGAATATCACATTTAAAGCCACTAAGAATAGGAAATATAATTCAAAATATTTATAATAAACTTCTATTCTAAACCATAAAATATGAATAGTACTAAAACAGAATATAAAAATAAATACAAAAATGCAATTTTTGCACATCGAAAACAGCAAGAAAAATTCTAACATTTTTATTGTGTCTTCACTATCCTAACTGCCTTATGCTTTATTTATACTATCTTTGCTTAAGCATTAAATAGTAAATTGAGTCTGATATTCTAGGCTGATTCACCCAACATCCTTAAGATTTATTTATAAAATAACAAGTTAGCTATTTCCTGTCATGAAAAAGAAGCATGTAGGTTAAAGGAACATAAACACTGACCAGCTGAAAGGTATTTCCCCCCTCTGTCGCGTCCAACTGAGGATTGGGCTACACACGGGATTAACATTTGCTTCTATAGCTATGTCTGGAAGGCTCTCTCTTTCTATGATATGATATCTGATATTGTATTGTACACTACTTGATTTTTTATCTTATCCTACTTTTTATTTTGTAAGCAATTACAGGATTTTAAGATTTGAAAGCAAGAATTGAACACGACAAGAATGGCAGGACATGTGCCAACTCATTTATCATAGAGATAGAATATAGTTAACATTCATAGACATTCCTGGATAGCAGTTACCTATGGTGCTGACATTTCTAGAATTCCTAAACAGCTTCATAACATCACACATTCTATAAAGGAAATACTAAAGATTGAAAAATGCACACAAGTTGAATTCCTAGAGTCTGAAAGGACAACATGATTTAAAATAGAAATGTCTGAACGTGAATAGTCAGAGTGTTCCTGACACATCCTCTAACACCTTTAAGCCACTGGGCTGATCCTGACGGATCTATTAGCTATCACTGCAGGAAGCCTGTAGGTGAATAAAAAGAGTTTTCAAAGTTGGAAAAGGATTCTGGAGCAGTAACGTTTACCTCTCGGGCTGTGCTTGGCCAGACAAACTCATTCCTTGCACCTTAGAAGAGAGTTGCTTCTACTTGTTTGTCATGATGGGTTCTCACACTGTGCATGTTTACAGTCCTATAGGTAAAGTTGTAGATTGATGATTTGAACATTACAGAGCTTGAGATTTGGCACTGCAGACACATTGTTACTTCTAGATATAGGTACCTTATCTCCACACAGCAGACACAGAAAGCAATGTACGACTATCCTTGTGTATTTTTAATTACTGTGAGTGTCATTGACAACTCTGCAATGGCCATCAATGCTCAATGTTGGTTATTATCTTTTCGGTGTGGGCATTTAAAGAATTAAATACTTACAACACTCTCTATGCATCTCTTAATTTATTGGGTTGATATGTGGCATAAAAGCCTCATAACTCATCAATTGAAATGGCCTTGGCTTCCCTGGTGGATGGCTACTGTTCCTAATTGGAAAAACATCCTAATTCTTCAGTGCATCTCCTGAGTGATTGTTAAAATGAAGATAGAGTACTCTACAGAGAGGTAATTAATTTATTGAACCTGCTCATGAGAATTTTATGATTTAAATAAATACCTCCAGAAGGTGAAGTTTGTTAAATAAAAAAACCTGTCTATAAGATATATGGAGTTGTTACTCTATGTACTGAGCTATGAGTGGATTTACGTTTTGTGGACTGTGATGTCTCGCATGAATCTTCTGAGAAGAAACATTTTCTAAATACAGCTACTCTCTAAATATGGCTAACTATGACAGGATGGCCCAATGACAGGCATGCACTAGACCAAGGTTTTCAACTATGGAAATCACTTCTAAGTCAGAGGGTAGGACAAGATTGACAGGGTGGAGCATTTGCCAGTTTATAATAATTTTTTATAGTTTCCATTATCTCCACACTGTAAATTACAGCTCCTTGTGTTCTCCTCGTATATGCTGTAGGTGACCAGGAAGAAGGTCTTGTACAACAAGCCTGATAAATGCCAAGTTTACTAGGTTATGGAAGTGTTTATTTTAGATATATAGGCAA
Source organism: Lissotriton vulgaris (assembly GCF_964263255.1). Classification (NCBI taxonomy): domain Eukaryota; kingdom Metazoa; phylum Chordata; class Amphibia; order Caudata; family Salamandridae; genus Lissotriton; species Lissotriton vulgaris. Next base: position 46,462,516 of record NC_141693.1, on the reverse strand, counting down.
TGCATTTCTAAGACAAACAGGGCTCAAACCAATTCAGATTGCAAATGGAAAATATATTTGCAAAGAGGAAGTGTCTTACATAATCAAAAGACAGGATTTGAAGCTTTCCCAAGAAAACTGTAGAACACATAAGGTGAGGTCAATACATCTCAATTTTGTAAAGACTGGAGAGGAAAACAATATAACATTGGTGTGCTTTTCTTTTGCTATGATCTTAAGCAAGAAAACAATAAAAATGTATTTTGTATTCTTTGAACTCTCAAAAACGAATCTCAAATTTCAGTTCTGATTTCTTAAACTGTTAATATATTTCTAGGCAATATTCCAGAGTCAGAGAACCAAGGAAGAAGTATTTCAAACTTTGAGAACTTTAGACAACAAGCCAGTAAAGTTCCTGATTACAATGCCACAAAAACAGTTTCCAGGATTGAACTGGGATAGAGGATTTACTCTGTACAGTGGCAGCAAAATGCCACTGAAGAGATCATAATTCATCCAATGCTTCTATATTAAAAGGTAAAATATAGCACTCACCTTTTTCTTTTTGTAGATTGTCTGTGTACACAAAAACATTCATTATGAACTCACTAGATTTTGTTTTGTATAAAATTCATTTATTATTGCTCAATTTAAATACGTACCTCTTGCTTTAATTAAATCACCTATCAGATAAATATAGAGAAGTAAAGGTTAATATTGTTTTGAGTACGTGCATTTTATTTCAACATTGCCTGATGGTGAAAGTTACCAGATTAAGGACAACTGACAGAGGGTAGTACTAACTATCTGGAATGTGTTTCCAAGTGTTCCAACTACTTTTTGGAAAATGTCTGAAATATCATATATCCATAACATATATTGTTTCGCATAGTCAAAGATAGTTTATGCATTTCAAACTGACCTATCACATTCACATTCATTATACATAAAAAGAATATATCCTTCAATCATTTTGATAATTTTTTTAAAGTATATGACATCAAGTTGCCTAGCACTATTCTGGTTAGGGGTCTTTGAAAAGTAATACGTTTATTGCAGATTACAAATGGCTTAAAAAATATCTAATATACAATATGCGGAAATCTTTCAAACCTCAAAACTATTTTGTTTAAAACCAAAGAATTTTTGGGAAATTAATTCTTTTGATATGTCTGCTCAGATAGCCTATCATAGATTATGAATTTCATAATGAGCATTTCCGGAGATTTTGAAAATGGAGTAGACGTGTCTAATTGCAGTGAAATCACTTGGTGACAATCTTGGTGTTTTCTACTGCTGTGTGGATTGGGAATTGGCTTTCTTACTGTGTAGTGCACTTCTGTTTTAGTATAAAGGAGACATAGTCTAGAACATAGCCCCTCTGTAGAGCAAAATATAGTTTCCAACATCATGAAAAGCAAATGATGCAAGACAGGGAGTAACAATCTTCAGACTAGATGTGTAACAGAAGTACTCTGCCTTGACTGGATTTGTGCTTGCCCTTACCCTTGTTTTAATGCGATTTCACATACCTTTTTCCTTCTGGAGTGTGTCTGAAATAGCAACGACAAATGTGTTACTTGTGGAGATTCAATACAGACTGTTGCCAAATTTTAAATGCAACCATTCAAGAGATGTTGCACGTTTGAATATTTTGACAACTGTGCTAGAGTGTAATGCTCTAAATTCAAGCAATTCACACAAATATAATTACAATGTTAAAAATTATGAGGATGAAAATGTCACAACACAATCATCATTTGACAATTTGAATTAAACAGAAGAATTGAATCTGCATTTGCAACATTACATGAAAAACAACTGTGTGACCAACTCTCAGCTGTGTAAAAACTTTGCATTGGTGCATAAAAATGACCTTCATATTAACAGGAAATAAATAATGGAAAAATAATTTTAATGCTTTGCATCACTTTCATGAAGCAAAAACAGTGGTAAAGTGTGATAAATCTGAGCATTATAAGATGCTATTGAGCTAACTTGAGCAGGAAGGAAATGCTATATTTAAAGTTGGATTGAAATGTAAATCCTGAAATACTTGGCATCAAGTCAGCTAATAAACACAGCAGCATTATGCAATGCCCAAAGGCATAATCCAGATTAGGGTTTCAAATTATACAATCCTAGAGGTGTGTGGGTGCTAAATCATTACAAATGTCACTCAGTCTCCGGAGATGCAGCATTCTCCATGGCCTCTCCTCTGCTATAGAGTCACATCCCTCTCATGTCTCATCTCCAGGTGCAAGAACTCAGTCAAAGTGCCAGCATGAATTAGAAATCACTTTGGACTGCAATTTATATTTGAAACACTAAGCAATTATTCATAATAAGTATGTACTGGGAATAATAAAGCTCACAAGAAGAGGTCAGGGACACAGTGTATCTCTAACACCTGATTCATATATGAATATCACATTTAAAGCCACTAAGAATAGGAAATATAATTCAAAATATTTATAATAAACTTCTAACCTAAACCATAAAATATGAATAGTACTGAAACAGAATATAAAAATAAATACAAAGATACAATTTTTGCACATCGAAAACAGCAAGAAAAATTCTAACATTTTTATTTGTGTCTTCACTATTCTAACTGCCATATGCTTTATTTATACAAATTTGCTTAAACATTAAATAGTAAATTGAGTCTGAGATTCTAGGCTGATTCACCCAACATCCTTAAGATTTATTTATAAAATAACAAGTTAGCTATTTCCTGTCATGAAAAAGAAGCATGTAGGTTAAAGGAACATAAACACTGACCAGCTGTAAGGTATTTCCCCCCTCTGTCGCCTCCAACTGAGGATTGGGCTACACACGGGATTAACATTTGCATCTATAGCTATGTCTGGAAAACTCTCTCTTTCTGTGATATGATATCTGATATTCTATTATACACTACTTACATTTTTTATCTTATCCTACTTTTTATTTTGTAAGCAATTACCGGATTTTAAGATTTGAAAGTAAGAATTGAAGACGACAAGAATGGCAGGACATGTGCCAACTCATCTATCATAGAGATAGAATATAGTTAACATTCATCGACATTCCTGGATAGCAGGTTCCTATGGTGCTGACATTTCAAGAATTCCTAAACAGCTTTATAACATCACACGTTCTATAAAGGAAATAGTAAAGATTGAAAAATGCCCAAAAGTTGAATTCCTAGAGTCTGAAAGGACAATATGATTTAAAATAGAAATGTCTGAACGTGAATAGTCATAGTGTTCCTGACACATCCTGTAACACCTTTAAGCCACTGGGCTGTTCCTGACGGACCTATTAGCTATCACTGCGGGAAGCCTGTAGGTAAATAAAAAGTGTTTTCAAAGTTGGAAAGGGATTCTGGAGAAGTAACGTTTACCTCTCGGGCTGTGCTTGGCCAGACAAACTCATTACTTGCACCTTAGAAGAGAGTTGGTTCTACGTGTTTGTCATGATGGGTTCTCACACTGTGCATGTTTACAGTCCTATAGGTAAAGTTGTACTTTGATGATTTGAACATTACAGAGCTTGAGCTTTTGCACTGCAGACACATTGTTACTTCTAGATATAGGTACCTTATCTCCATACAGCAGACACAGAAAGCAATGCACGACTATACTGGTGTATTTTTAATTACTGTGAGTGTCATTGACAACTATGCAATGGCCATCAATGCTCAATGTTGGTTATTATCTTTTTGGTGTGGGCATTTAAAGAATTAAATACTTACAACACTCTCTATGCATCTCTTAATTTATTGGGGTGATATGTGGCATAAAAGCCTCATAACTCATCAATTGAAATGGCCTTGGCTTCCCTGGTGGATGGCTACTGTTCCTAATTGGAAAAACATCCTAATTCTTCAGTGCATCTCCTGAGTGATTGTTAAACTGAAGATAGAGTACTCTACAGAGAGGTAATTAATTTATTTAACCTGCTCATGAGAATTTTATGATTTAAATAAATACCTCCAGAAGGTGAAGTTTGTTAAATAAAAATAACTGTCTATAAGACATATGGAGTTGTTACTCTATGTACTGAGCTATGAGTGGATTTACGTTTTGTGGACTGTGATGTCTCGCATGAATCACTTGAGAAGAAACATTTTCTAAATACAGCTACTCTCTAAATATGGCTAACTATGACAGGATGGCCCAATGACAGGCATGCACTAGACCACGGTTTTCAACTATGGGAATCACTTCTAAGTCAGAGGGTAGGACAAGATTGACAGGGTGGAGCATTTGACAGTTTATAATAATTTTTATTAGTTTCCATTATCTCCACACTGTAAATTACAGCTCCTTGTGTTCTCCTCGTATATGCTGTAGGTGACCAGGAAGATGGTCTTGTACAACAAGCCTGACAAATGCCAAGTTTACTAGGTTATGGAAATGTTTATTTTAGATACATAGGCAATGCATTTCTAAGACAGACAGGGCTCAGACCAATTCAGATTGCAAATGGAAAATATATTCACAAAGAGGAAGTGTCTTACATAATCAAAAGACAGGATTGGAAGCTTTCACAAGAAAACTGTATAACACATAAAGTGAGGTCAATACATCTCAATTTTGTAAAGACTGGAAAGGAAAACAATATAACATTGGCGTGCTTTCCTTTTGGTATGATCTTAAGCAAGAAAACAATAAAAATGTATTTTGTATTCTTTGAACTCTCAAAAACGAATCTCAAATTTCAGTTCTGATTTCTTAAACTGTTAATATATTTCTAGGCAATATTTCAGAGTCAGAGAATCAAGGAAGAAGTATTTCAAACTTTGAGAACTTTAGACAACAAACCAGTAAAGTTCCTGATTACAATGCCACAAAAACAGTTTCCAGGCTTGAACTGGGATAGAGGATTTACTCTGTACAGTGGCAGCAAAATGCCACTGGAAGAGATCATAATTCATCCAATGCTTCTATATTAAAAGGTAAATTGAATTGAATTGAAAAGGTTCTTCTATAGCGCATGGCTACTCGGAAGCATCCCAGCGCTTGATATTAAAACAGAAGAAGTTAGCAGGAAACTAACGAATAAGAGGCAGCTTATCTATGTCTTGTGGAATAATGCTGTTTTTAGTTTTTTTCTGAATGGGGGCAGGCTGGGTTATTGACGAAGTGGAAGAGGGTGGGCATTCCACAGCCTGGCTGCATTTCGCGAAAAGAGACGGTCCCCTGATCGCGCTCTGTTGGTCCTGGGGATTATGAGAAGGTTCTGCTGTTTTAAACGAAGATCCCTAGATGGTTTGTATGGTCTAACCATATCGTTTAAGATGGAGGGGCCATTCCCATAAAGAGTTTTATGGACCAAACAGAGGGTCTTGAAATGGATCCGCTCCTTTATTGGGAGCCAGTGCAAGGTCCTTAGCGAAGGTGCCGCTGAAGTACGATGGCTGGTACCAGTGAGTAGCCTTGCTGCGGAATTTTGGGCAATCTGAAGTTGTCGGGTAACTGAAGTGGGGGCTCCTAGGTAGAGTGCATTCCCATAGTCCAGCCTTCACAGGATAAGGGACTGCACTATGGTTTTCCTAGCAGTTTCAGGTAGCTGGGGAAGAATTTTGCGGATTGTTTTCATTAAACCAAAGCAAGAGCCACTCTCTTTCTTGCCTGAATTTTGAAAGACAGTTCCGTATCGAGCCAGAACTCGAGGCACTCACCTTTTTTTTTGGAGATTGTCTGTGTACACAAAAACATTCATAATGAACTCACTAGATTTTATTTTGTATAAAATTCATTTATTATTGCTCAATTTAAATATATACCTCTTGCTTTAATTAAATCACGTATCAGCTAAATTTTGAGAAGTAAAGGTTAATATTGTTTTGAGTACGTGCATTTTATTTCTACATTGCCTGATGGTGAAAGTTACCAGATTAAGGACAACTGACAGAGGGTAGTACTAACTATCTGGAATGTGTTTCCAAGTGTTCCAACTACTTTTTGGAAAATGTCTGAAATATCATATATGCATAACATATGTTGTTTCGCATAGTCAAAGATAGTTTATGCATTTCAAACTGACCTATCTTATTCACATTCATTATACATAAAAAAAATATCCCTCAATCATTTCGATAATTTTTTTAAAGTACATGACATCAAGTTGCCTAGCACTGTTCTGGTTAGGGGTCTTTGAAAAGTAATACGTTTATTGCAGATTACAAATGTCTTAAAAAATATCTAATATACAATATGTTGAAATCTTTCAAACCTCAAAACTATTTTTGTTTAAAACCAAAGAATTATTTTTATATTCATTCTTTTGATATGTCTGCTCAGATATCCTATAATAGATTATGAATTTCATAATGAGCATTTCCGAGGGTTTTGAAAATGGAGTAGACGTGTCTAATTGCAGTGAAATCACTTGGTGACAATCTTGGTGTTTTCTACTGCTGTGTGGATTGCGAATTGGCTTTCTTACTGTGTAGTGCACTCCTATTTTAGTATAAAGGAGACATAGTCTAGAACAAAGCCCCTCTGTAGAGCAAAATATAGTTCCCAACATCATGAAAAGCAAATGATGTAAGACAGGGAGTAACAATCTTCAGACAAGATGTGTAACAGAAGTACTCTACCTTGACTGGATTTGTGTTTGCCCTTACCCTTGTTTTAATGCGATTTCACATACCTTTTTCCTTCTGGAGAGTGTCTGAAATAGCAACGACAAATGTGTTACTTTTGAAGATTCAATACAGACTGTTGCCAAATTTTAAAGGCAACCATTAAAGAGATGTTCCACGTTTGAATATTTTGACAACTGTGCTAGAGTGTAATGCTCTAAATTCAAGCAATTCACACAAATATAATTACAATGTTAAAAATTATGAGGATTAAAATGTCACAACACAATCATCATTTGACAATTTGAATTAAACAGAAAAATTGAATCTGCATCTGGAACATTACATAAAAAACAACTGTGTGACCAACTCTCAGCTGTGTAAAAACTTTGCATTGGTTCATAAAAATTACGTTCATATTAACAGGAAATAAATAATGGAAAAATAATTTTAATGCTTTGCATCACTTTCATGAAGCAAAAACAGTGGTAAAGTGTGATAAATCTGAGCATTATAAGATGCTATTCAGCTAATAAACACAGCAGCATTATGCAATGCCCAAAGGCATAATCCAGATTAGGGTTTCAAATTATACAATCCTAGAGGTGTGTGGGTGCTAAATCATTACAAATGTCACTCAGTCTCCGGAGATGCAGCATTCTCCATGGCCTCTCCTCTGCCATAGAGTCAAATTCCTTCTCATGTCTCACCTCCAGGTGCAAGAAGTCAGTCAAAGTGCCAGCATGAATTAGAAATCACTTTGGACTGCAATTTATATTTGAAACACTGAGCAATTATTCATAATAAGTACCTACTGGGAATAATAAAGCCCACAAGAAGAGGTCAGGGACACATTGGATCTCTAACACCTGATTCATATATGAATATCACATTTAAAGCCACTAAGAATAGGAAATATAATTCAAAATATTTATAACTAGCAGCCCGTCCCGACGTTGTCCGGGGGAGAAAAGTAATGTGTGAAAAAATATTATGAAGCTTTTAATATTTCTCGGTACTGCCCCCTGTTGAATGTGCCTATTTATTTTCCCTGTCTGCCCCCTGTGCAGGCCCTTGCAAATGTAACTGTTGGTTGGTTGCCCCCTGTTCAATGTGCTTTTTTTTTCCTGGCTGCCCCCTGTGCAGGCCCTTGCAACAGCTTTATACGGCCTTGTTGTGGAATGTAAAAGAGGCTTGTGGAATTGAGCGTTTGGATGTTCCCCTGGCCTCTGAGTATTTTTTGTGTGAAAGTAGTGCTGATTTATTTATTATCGCGTTCGTGGCCCTGCCAGCAATGTTTACAGGGAGTGTTCTGAGCACGTTTTTTTAGCTTCCCCCTTGCAAGAACGTTAGACGGTAGTAAAGCGCCGTGAATTAATGTGCAGTGAGACTTGTTCTTTTCCTGAATATTTCCCTGGCCGCCCCCTGTGAAGCACCTTCCAACAACAGTGCGCGAGTCCGGTAATGGCTTTTAATGAGCGTAGAAGATGCCTCGTTGTAGAATGTGAAAGCATAGCTGCCAAGGTTTCAGATTGCCATGTGTGATATTTTCATAATTTCAGTGTAATTATGAGTGACATTTCAATGACTATGAGTGACACTTTCTTGCGGACAAAATTAAGCAATGAAGACGATCAACACATGTGAATATCAGAAATAACACCACAAAGAGTGTTCCAATCGAAACACATCAGTCTTTCGAATAAACTACTACGGCAACTATATCTCACAATGCAAGCTTTCCTCTGTGTGTGACCACGACGCTCTCGCTCTATCTATCCCTCTCCTCTCTCTCTTTTTATCCCTCTCCTCTCTCTCACACGCTCTCTATCCCTCTCCTGCCTTTATCCCTCCCCCTCGCTCTCTCCCTCTCTTTATTGCTTTCTTTATTCCTCTCCTCTCTCTTTATCCTGCTCCTCTCTTTTTATCCCTCTCCCCTCTCTCACACACTGTCTGTCTCTTTTTATCCCTCTCCTCTCTCACGCGCTCACTCTCTAGACCTCTCTTGTCTTTATTCCCCTCCCCCCTTGCATGCTCTCTCTCTCCCTCTCCTCTCTATCCTTTCATCCCTCTCCTATCCTTTTATCCCTCTCCTGTCTCTGTCTCTTTTTATCCCTCTCCTCTCTCACGCGCTCACTCTCTAGACCTCTCCTGTCTTTATTCCCCTCCCCCCTTGCATGTTCTCTCTCTCTATCCCTCTCCTCTCTATCCTTTCATCCCTCTCCTATCCTTTTATCCCTCTCCTGTCTCTGTCTCTTTTTATTCCTCTCCTCTCTCATGCGCTCATTCTCTAGCCCGCTCCTCTCTGTCATTATCCCTCTTTCCCTCTCTCACCAGGTTGCACTGTTTGCTTTGATCGGAAAACGTTAATTTTGAGTCATTTTACTCGATAGAGGCCGCCTTGCAAATACAGATTAAGCACCATTTTCACACAGTTGTGAAAAATTTCACCTTGCCTTTAAATATCCGTCATGAAAAATGAAAACATTTTTGGCAAACAGCTACGCACCTGCACTCACTCAGCCTTAGCTTGCGCAGTGTAAGTTGCTGTTCCAAAAATCCCAACAACGCTCTGTACTACCCGCTTCTCTTGGGCCTACCTTCCTTCCACAGAGGCACCTGCTCCGGTCTGTTTTTCACTGGTCACGACTTACTGCGCACTTTTAATTGTTGCGCATGACTGACATTAGTGGTCCTGCTCTTTGATTCTCTGAGGGTGTTGTCTCGGCACTTATACTCAATTTTTTTAAAGGCTCGAGTCTCTGTATACCAAGACAGAAAAGGGGCCCATTAGTACTGCAGAGACCTGTCCAGCTGCAATGAGCAGCAGCCTCACTCTGCCTGTACCTTCCGTTAGACACAGGCTCCAGCACGATCCCTCGACCGGCCCCGGGTCGGAAATAATTATTTACTGTCAGGGGAGATATTTTAGCCCCACTGCAACAGACTGAAGGTGCGATCTGTAGTGCTGACAGCCAGCCGAGCACCATGATTCCGGTGAACCTGCCGCCCTCAAACCAGTGAGCTCTGCAGCCAGCCTCTACCTCTCATTAGGACGGACCCCGGGCCCCCTGCGGCCGGCCCGGCCGGCCTGGTGCCAACAGCCATGATGACAGAGGCTTGTGATTTCTCGTGTATTATGTTGCTGGCCGCCCCCTGTGTAGCCCCTTGCAACAACAGTGTGCGCCTACGGAATTCGCGTGTAAAGAGCGTACTTGAAACCTCAATGGCTTGTGGAACTCGGCGTGCAAATTTGTCCATCGCCTGTGCCAATGTGTATCTGCCCGCGTTAGTGTCCCCGACAGCAATATTGCTTGCACCAATGGGTGAAGTTTTTCCGTATTGTTCTTTACAATGAATGTGATACATGTGTGTTTGCTTGCGTGATTGGTTGTTTGTGTAATGTATGTGTCGCCATTGGTTGTTTGCAGGAAGGCGCGGCCAATGAATGTGGTACTTGCGTGTTTGTGTGTGTGGCGCCATTGGTAGTTTTGTGGAAGGCGTGGCCAACAGTGTGCCATGATTGGATGGTTGTTTTTTGGAATGCGCGGGTGAATGTTGCGCGATTGGATGTTACTGTTCCTTTTCTGGTCGAAGCCGCGCCCCTTTGTTTATCTGGGCTCTGATCCCTGCGGAGTACCGTATTTTCCGACCTCTTCTTGTGCACATATTGAAAAAAACGATGTTTATGCTCATCAAGCAAAACGATGTTTATGCTCCAGAAGGCTACATGTATAAAACGGTGTGGGAAGGTTTTGTGCTGCGATTGGATGGTTGTTTGGTGGAAGGGGCGGGCAAGAGTGTTGCGCGATTGGATGTTACTGTTCCTTTTCTGGTCGAAGCCGCGCCCCTTTGTTTATCTTGGCTCGGAACCCTTACGGAGGCAGTGATTACCGAATTTGCCGACCTCTTTTAGTGCACATTTGTGGAAAACTACGTTTATGCTCCTGAAGGAAAACGATGTTTATGCTCTAAAGGCTATGTGCATAAAACGGTGTTTATCGCTCCTGAAGTGGACGTGCATGCAGAAGTAGCTGTGTTGTGTGTGTGCTTGTGTGTGGTTGCAGTGGTGAAGTTGCCGTGTTGTGTGTGTGCTTGTGTGTAGTTGCAGAATCTGTTGCTTTGGGTGTGCTTGAGTGCTTGAAACCGAGCGAATGGGACATGCCCCTCTGCCAATGTTACCGCCCACATTGAGAACAACGCCCACAAGGAACTACTTTCTCCGGAATGTTGTTTGCCCTTCGTAATGTATATGTTGTACAAATGTATAGCCTATGTCCTTCTGCTGCAACTGCCCTTTCCAACGCTGTATTGGGTGTTGTGATTGGTGCTGTGGTTCCCGAGTTTACCTGGCCAAAAGGTGCAAGTTCTCTCTTTATAATAGTAGTATAGATAAACTTCTAACCTAAACCATAAAATATGAATAGTACTAAAACAGAATATAAAAATAAATACAAAGATGCAATTTTTGCACATCAAAAACAGCAAGAAAAATTCTAACATTTTTATTGTGTCTTCACTATCCTAACTGCCTTATGCTTTATTTATACTATCTTTGCTTAAGCATTAAATAGTAAATTGAGTCTGAGATTCTAGGCTGATTCACCCAACATCCTTAGGATTTATTTATAAAATAACAAGTTAGCTATGTCCTGTCATGAAAAAGAAGCATGTAGGTTAAAGGAACATAAACACTGACCAGCTGTAAGGTATTTCCCCCCCCCCTGTCGCGTCCAACTGAGGATTGGGCTACACACGGGATTAACATATGCCTCTATAGCTATGTCTGGAACTCTCTCTCTTTCTATGATATGATATCTGATATTCTATTGTACACAACTTGGATTTTTTATCTTATCCTACTTTTTATTTTGTAAGCAATTACAGGATTTTAAGATTTGAAAGCAAGAATTGAACACGACAAGAATGGCAGGACATGTGCCAACTCATTTATCATAGAGATAGAATATAGTTAACATTCATAGACATTCCTGGTTAGCAGGTGCCTATAGTGCTGACATTTCTAGAATTCCTAAACAGCTTCATAACATCACACATTCTATAAAGGAAATACTAAAGATTGAAAAATGCCCAAAAGTTGAATTCCTAGAGTCTGAAAGGACAACATGATTTAAAATAGAAATGTCTGAACGTGAATAGTCATAGTGTTCCTGACACATCCTCTAACACCTTTAAGCCACTGGGCTGTTCCTGACGGACCTATTAGCTATCACTGCAGGAAGCCTGTAGGTAAATAAAAATAGTTTTCAAAGTTGGAAAGGGATTCTGGAGCAGTAACGTTTACGTCTCGGGCTGTGCTTGGCCAGACAAAATCATTCCTTGCACCTTAGAAGAGAGTTGGTTCTACGTGTTTGTCATGATGGGTTCTCACACTGTGCATGTTTACAGTCCTATAGGTAAAGTTGTACTTTGATGATTTGAACATTACAGAGCTTGAACTTTGGCACTGCAGAGACATTGTTAGTCCTAGATATAGGTACCTTATCTCCATACAGCAGACACAGAAAGCAACGTACGACTATCCTTGTGTATTTTTAATTACTGTGAGTGTCATGGACAACTCTGCAATGGCCATCAATGCTCAATGTTGGTTAATATCTTTTCGGTGTGGGCATTTAAAGAATTAAATACTCACAACATTCTCTATGCATCTCTTAATTTATTGGGTTGATATGTGGCATAAAAGCCTCATAAATCATCAATTGATATGGCCTTGGCTTCCCTGGTGGATTGCTACTGTTCCTAATTGGAAAAACATCCTAATTCTTCAGTGCATCTCCTGAGTGATTGTTAAACTGAAGATAGAGTACTCTACAGAGAGGTAATTAATTTATTTAACCTGCTCATGAGAATTTTATGATTTAAATAAATACCTCCAGAAGGTGAAGTTTGTTAAATAAAAATAACAGTCTATATGACATATGGAGTTGTTACTCTGTGTACTGAGCTATGAGTGGATTTACGTTTTGTGGACTGTGATGTCTCACATGAATCTTCTGAGAAGAAACATTTTCTAAATACAGCTACTCTCTAAATATGGCTAACTATGACAGGATGGCCCAATGACAGGCATGCACTAGACCAAGGTTCTCAACTATGGGAATCACTTCTAAGTCAGAGGGTAGGACAATATTGACAGGATGGAGCATTTGCCAGTTTATAATAAATTTTAATAGTTTCCATTATCTCCACACAGCTCCTTGTGTTCTCCTCGTATATGCTGTAGGTGACCAGGAAGAAGGTCTTGTACAACAAGCCTGATAAATGCCAAGTTTACTAGGTTATGGAAATGTTTATTTTAGATTTATAGGCAATGAATTTCTAAGACAGACAGGGCTCATACCAATCCAGATTGCAAATGGAAAATATATTCACAAAGAGGAAGTGTCTTACGTAATCAAAAGACAGGATTGGAAGCTTTCACAAGAAAACTGTAGAACACATAAAGTGAGGTCAATACATCTCAATTTTGTAAAGACTGGAGAGGAAAACCATATAACATTGGTGTGCTTTTCTTTTGGTATGATCTTTAGCAAGAAAACAATACAAATGTATTTTGTATTCTTTGAACTCTCAAAAACGAATCTCAAATTTCAGTTCTGATTTCTTAAACTGTTAATATATTTCTAGGCAATATTCCAGAGTCAGAGAATCAAGGAAGAAGTATTTCAAACTTTGAGAACTTTAGACAACAAACCAATAAAGTTCCTGATTACAATGCCACAAAAACAGTTTCCAGGCATGAACTGGGATAGAGGATTTACTCTGTACAGTGGCAGCAAAATGCCACTGGAAGAGATCATAATTCATCAATTGCTTCTATATTAAAAGGTAAATTATAGCACTCACCTTTTTCTTTTTGGAGATTGTCTGTGTACACAAAAACATTCATTATGAACTCACTAGTTTTTGTTTTGTATAAAATTCATATATTATTTCTCAATTTAAATACATACCTTTTCCTTTAATTAAATCACCTATCAGATAAATATAGAGAAGTAAAGGTTAATATTGTTTTGAGTACGTGCATTTTATTTCTACATTGCCTGATGGTGAAAGTTACCAGACTAAGGACAACTGACAGAGGGTAGTACTAACTATCTGGAATGTGTTTCCAAGTGTTCCAACTACTTTTTGGAAAATGTCTGAAATATCATATATCCATAACATATATTGTTTCGCATAGTCAAAGATAGTTTATGCATTTCAAACTGACCTATCACATTCACATTCATTATACATTAAAAAAACATATCCCTCAATCATTTCGATAATTTTTTTAAAGTATATGACATCAAGTTGCCTAGCACTATTCTGGTTAGGGGTCTTTGAAAAGTAATACTTTTATCGCAGATTACAAATGTCTTAAAAATATCTAATATACAATATGTTGAAATCTTTCAAACCTCAAAACTATTTTGTTTAAAACCAAAGAATTATTTGGAAATTAATTCTTTTGATATGTCTGCTCAGATAGCCTATAATATATTATGAATTTCATAATGAGCATTTCTGGGGGTTTTAAAAATGGAGTAGACGTGTCTAATTGCAGTGAAATCACTTGGTGACAATCTTGGTGTTTTCTACTGCTGTGTGGATTGGGAATTGGCTTTCTTACTGTGTAGTGCACTTCTGTTTTAGTATAAAGGAGACATAGTCTAGAACATAGCCCCTCTGTAGAGCAAAATATAGTTCCCAACATCATGAAAAGCAAATGATGCAAGACAGGGAGTAACAATCTTCAGACAAGATGTGTAACAGAAGTACTCTACCTTGACTGGATTTGTGCTTGCCCTTACCCTTCTTTTAATGCGATTTCACATACCTTTTTCCTTCTGGAGAGTGTCTGAAATAGCAATGACAAATGTGTTACTTTTGGAGATTCAATACAGACTGTTGCCAAATTTTAAAGGCAACCCTTAAAGAGATGTTGCACGTTTGAATATTTTGACAACTGTGCTAGAGTGTAATGCTCTAAATTCAAGCAATTCACACAAATATAATTAGAATGCTAAAAATTATGAGGATGAAAATGTCACAACACAATCATCATTTGACAATTTGAATTAAACAGAAGAATTGAATCTGCATTTGGAACATTACATGAAAAGCAACTGGGTGACCAACTCTCAGCTGTGTAAAAACTTGGCATTGGTTCATAAAAATTACGTTCATATTAACAGGAAATAAATAATGGAAAAATAATTTTAATGCTTTGCATCACTTTCATGAAGCAAAAACAGTGGTAAAGTGCGATAAATCTGAGCATTATAAGATGCTATTGAGCTAACTTGAGCAGGAAGGAAATAAAATACTTAAAGTTGGATTGAAATGTAAATCCTGAAATACTTGGCATCCAGTCAGCTAATAAACACAGCAGCATTATGCAATGCCCAAAGATTAGGGTCACTGCAATCCAGATTAGGGTCACTGCAGGAAGCCTGTAGGTAAATAAAAAGAGTTTTCAAAGTTGGAAAGGGATTCTGGAGCAGTAACGTTTACGTCTCGGGCTGTGCTTGGCCAGACAAACTCATTCCTTGCACCTTAGAAGAGAGTTGGTTCTACGTGTTTATCATGATGGGTTCTCACACTGTGCATGTTTTCATTCCTATAGGTAAAGTTGCACTTTGATAATTTGAACATTACAGAGCTTGAGCTTTGGCACTGCAGAGACATTGTTACTTCTAGATATAGGTACCTTATCTTCATACAGCAGACACAGAAAGCAATGTACGACTATCCTTGTGTATTTTTAATTACTGTGAGTGTCATGGACAACTCTGCAATGGCCATCAAGGCTCAATGTTGGTTAATATCTTTTCGGTGTGGGCATTTAAAGAATTAAATACTTACAACACTCTCTATGCATCTCTTAATTTATTGGGTTGATATGTGGCATAAAAGCCTCATAACTCATCAATTGATATGGCCTTGGCTTCCCTGGTGGATTGCTACTGTTCCTAATTGGAAAAACATCCTAATTCTTCAGTGCATCTCCTGAGTGATTGTTAAACTGAAGATAGAGTACTCTACAGAGAGGTTATTATTTTATTTAACCTGCTCATGAGAATTTTATGATTTAAATAAATACATACCTCCAGAAGGTGAAGTTTGTTAAATAAAAATAACTGTCTATATGACATATGGAGTTGTTACTCTGTGTACTGAGCTATGAGTGGATTTACGTTTTGTGGACTGTGATGTCTCGCATGAATCTTCTGAGAAGAAACATTTTCTAAATACAGCTACTCTCTAAATATGGCTAACTATGACAGGATGGCCCAATGACAGGCATGCACTAGACAAAGGTTCTCAACTATGGGAATAACTTCTAAGTCAGTGGGGTAGGACAATATTGACAGGGTGGAGCATTTGCCAGTTTATAATAATTTTTAATAGTTTCCATTGTCTCCACACTGTAAATTACAGCTCCTTGTGTTCTCCTCGTATATGCTGTAGGTGACCAGGAAGAAGGTCTTGTACAACAAGCCTGATAAATGCCAAGTTTACTAGGTTATGGAAATGTTTATTTTAGATATATAGGCAATGCATTTCTAAGACAGACAGGGCTCATACCAATTCAGATTGCAAATGGACAATATATTCACAAAGAGGAAGTGTCTTACGTAATCAAAAGACAGGATTGGAAGCTTTCACAAGAAAACTGTAGAACACATAAAGTGAGGTCAATACATCTCAATTTTGTAAAGACTGGAGAGGAAAAAATATAACATTGGTGTGCTTTTCTTTTGGTATGATCTTAAGCAAGAAAACAATAAAAATTTATTTTGTATTCTCAAAAACGAATCTCAAATTTCAGTTCTGATTTCTTAAACTGTTAATATATTTCTAGGCAATATTCCAGAGTCAGAGAATCAAGGAAGAAGTATTTCAAACTTTGATAACTTTAGACAACAAACCAGTAAAGTTCCTGATTACAGTGCCACAAAAACAGTTTCCAGGCTTGAACTGGGATAGAGGATTTACTCTGTACAGTGGCAGCAAAATGCCACTGGAAGAGATCATAATTCATCCAATGCTTCTATTTATTTTATTTATTTATTTTATTTGTGGGTATTTATAGAGCGCGACCTATCGCTCCGGAAGGAGCATCTTGGCGCTGAGCGTGTGTATGAGATTTGGTGGAACATCTAGATAGCTGCCATCACGAAACTGTCAGATTGCTGATAAATCCATGTTTTCAGGTGTTTCCTGAATATACTTTCAGAGTCGATAAGTCTTAGGTTTAGTGGTAAGCTGTTCCATGCCCTTGCTGCCAAGACTGTGAAAGTTTTTCCCTCTCCTAGTTTTATATTTATACCTCGGGATTTTGGTGAGGTTGCCACTAGAAGATCTCAGGCAGCGCACTGGGTCATAATGCACAAAACGCTTAGCGAGATACTTTGGTCCTGTGTTTTTCAAAGCTTTAAAAACTGTTAATAGAAGTTTGTAGAGATTCCTCTAATGCAGCGGTAACCAATGAAGAATATTTAGTGCTGCGGAAGCTGAGGATTTCCTGGGTAGTTTTAGGACTAGTCTTGCCGCAGCATGTTGTACACTCTGCAATTTCTTCAGAGTGGCCCTTTTTACTCCCGCCATCAACCCATTGCAATAGTCGAGTCGTGAGAGTATTAGAGCGACCACTACAGATTTCCTAGCTGCAATGGGGAGAAAATCGAAGAATTTCTTAAGGGATTTGATGAGGCCGAAGCAATGACCAGCTGTGATTCTAACATGCTCATCGAAAGAGAGGGCCGTATCAAATTGAACTCCCAGGTTTCGCGCAGAGACCACTGAGCTAGGTGGGGCCGCTGAATCCTTTGGCCACCAGTCCTTAGGGCAGAAGAGATGGTCTTTGCCTAGTGGGAGGATTTCTGTTTTTCCGCTATTGCATTTCAGATGGTTCTTCCTTAACCACTGAAACACCTCCTTGAGGCAATTCTGGAACCTCTGGTCTACGTCCGTACAATTTTTGTCGATCGAGACGACAAGTTGGGTGTCGTCCGCGTGTGACGTGACTAGGATCCCATGCGACTCTATCACAGCTAAGAGGGGTGCCATATAGATGTTATAAAGCAATGGGCTTAAAATGGACCCCTGCGGCACGCCGGATGAGATGGTTTTCTCGCTGGATAGATGGGAACCCAAAGATACAGTTTGGGACCTATTAGTCAGGAAGGATATTATCCAAGCCAACGCTGTATCTGTCACGCCGATCTCTCTCATCCTATCAATCAGGATGACATGAGAGATGGTGTCGAACGCTGCCGTTAGATCAAGCAGGATGAGGACAGCTTTCCTGCCCTCATCCTGTAGGAACTTGATGGAGTCAGTGAGTTCAATCAGGGCAGTTTCGGTGGAATGTCTGGGACGAAAACCTGACTGTTGTGGGTGGAGGATGTTGTGTTCGTCTACAAAAGTTTTTAACTCATGATACACCATCTGTTCCGTGATCTTACCCAGCACTGGCAGGAGTGATATTGGGCACATGTTCGACAAGTCCGTTGTTGCTTTGTTGGGTTTCTTCATCAGGGGCTTCACAATGGCTTTTTTCCATTCATTTGGAACTTCCCCTGTGTTTAGAGACGCGTTTATGATCGCATTGATGTTGGGGTTGACTGCGTCAATTAAATGATGCAGTATACGGGGAGGGCATGAGTCCATAGGTGCCCCGGATTTACAGGCCAGGATGGCTTTTCGGGTCTGTTGGAGAGAGACAGGTTGGAAACAGCCCAGAGTGTGTTGAGTATTGCCGTCCTGATTAAGTGGTTCTAAGATCAAAGTGGCTGAGGGCGGAAGGAAATCCTTTTGGATGATTGTGATCTTTTCCTCGAAAAAATCTGCAATTTGGTTGCATAGAGTTTCCGACGGAGGAATTTCGGGTTGGAGGGCCTTGGGGTGGGTGAATGATTTTACGATAGAGAAGACCGTACTTTGCTTCTGATGGGCGTCATTAATGACTTTGATATAGTAGTCTTTCTTGGTGGCTTTTATACTTGAGAGATATAATTTTCTCTGGTGGATATAGATGATTTTAGATGCCTCATCGTATGTTTTCCTCCATTTCCTTTCTTTTATTCTGCAAAGCAGGTGACTCTCTGTTAAAGCCTGTGTGTACCACGGAGCACTCAGTTTCCTTCTGGAGGACTGAGCATGGCCACTTTTAGGATTTGAGTTTTCTAGGATGATTTGATCCATCCAGTCATGGAAATTGCGTGAGTCTACAGACGCATTCCCCACCGGCTTTGGTGCCTGCGCCAATAGCTGAGAGTCCAACTTAATGCAATCAGTAACCTTTTTCCAATTTACCGCAAAAGTTGGTGAAGAACGCTTTTTTGTTGGAGGTATTTGCTCTCGTTGGTGGATTTCAAAGGGGATAAAACTATGATCCGTCCAAATTTGGGGAATGGGTGCGGACGTGGTGATAGTGCCTAAATTGGAGCAAATGCCATCAAGCGTGTGGCCGGCTTGATGGGTAGGGGCAGTCAACAGTTGTTTCAGGCCGAAGATGTTCAGGGTGTGCTGAAAGCAGATGGCATGTGGGTCATCGGGCGACTCCAATTGTAGGTTCATGTCTCCCATCAAAGTAAAGTGGGGATAACTTAACATGAGTGCCTCTAGGATGTCACCCAGGGAGTCTAGGAAGGGGGTGGCGTTGCCTGTTGGGCGGTATATTAAGCCCCCCGAGAAAGAGGTAGAGGCATTAAGCTTGATCGAGAATCCAATACTCTCGCCTCCCTTATGTATGCCCAGGTCAAATGTGTGGCATGGGAAGGACTCTTTTATGATAAGTGATATTAAAAGGTAAATTATAGCACTCACTTTTTTCTTTTTGGAGATTGTCTGTGTACACAAAAACATTCATTATGAACTCACTAGATTTTGTTTTGTATAAAATTCATTTATTATTGCTCAATTTAAATACATACCTCTTGCTTTAATTAAATCACCTATCAGATAAATATAGAAAAGTAAAGGTTAATATTGTTTTGAGTACGTGCATTTTATTTCTACATTGCCTGATGGTGAAAGTTACCAGACTAAGGACAACTGACAGAGGGTAGTACTAACTATCTGGAATGTGTTTCCAAGTGTTCCAACTACTTTTTTGGAAAATGTCTGACATGTCATATATCCATAACATATATTGTTTCGAATAGTGAAAGATAGTTTATGCATTTCAAACTGACCTATCACATTCACATTCATTATACATAAAAAAAAATATCCCTCAATCATTTCGATAATTTTTTTAAAGTATATGACATCAAGTTGCCTAGCACTGTTCTGGTTAGGGGTCTTTAAAAAGTAATACGTTTATTGTAGATTACAAATGCCTTAAAAAATATCTAATATACAATATGTTGAAATCTTTCAAACCTCAAAACTATTTTGTTTAAAACCAAAGAATTATTTGGAAATTAATTCTTTTGATATGTCTGCTCAGATAGCCTATAATAGATTATGAATTTCATAATGAGCATTTCTGGGGGTTTTAAAAATATAGTAGACGTGTCTAATTGCAGTGAAATTACTTGGTGACAATCTTGGTGTTTTCTACTGCTGTGTGGATTGGGAATTGGCTTTCTTACTGTGAAGTGCACTTCTGTTTTAGTATAAAGGAGACATAGTCTAGAACATAGCCTCTCTGTAGAGCAAAATATAGTTCCCAACATCATGAAAAGCAAATGATGCAAGACAGGGAGTAACAATCTTCAGACAAGATGTGTAACAGAAGTACTCTACCTTGACTGGATTTGTGCTTGCCCTTACCCTTGTTTTAATGCGATTTCACTTACCTTTTTCCTTCTGGAGAGTGTCTGAAATAGCAACGACAAATGTGTTACTTTTGGAGATTCAATACAGACTGTTGCCAAATTTTAAAGGCAGCCATTAAAGAGATGTTCCATGTTTGAATATTTTGACAACTGTGCTAGAGTGTAATGCTCTAAATTCAAGCAATTCACACAAATATAATTACAATGTTAAAAGTTATGAGGATGAAAATGTCACAACACAATCATCATTTGACAATTTGAATTAAACAGAAGAATTGAATCTGCATTTGGAACATTACATTAAAAAAACTGTGTGACCAACTCTCAGCTGTGTAAAAACTTTGCATTGGTTCATAAAAATTATGTTCATATTAACAGGAAATAAATAATGGAAAAATAATTTTAATGCTCTGCATCACTTTCATGAAGCAAAAACAGTGGTAAAGTGTGATAAATCTGAGCATTATAAGATGCTATTGAGCTAACTTGAGCAGGAAGGAAATGCTATACTTAAAGTTGGATCGAAATGTAAATCCTGAAATACTTGGCATCCAGTCAGCTAATAAACACAGCAGCATTATGCAATGCCCAAAGGCATAATCCAGATTAGGGTTTCAAATTATACACTGCTGGAGGTGTGTGGGTGCTAAATCATTACAAATGTCACTCAGTCTCCGGAGATGCAGCATTCTCCATGGCCTCTCCTCTGCCATAGAGTCACATCCTTCTCATGTCTCACCTCCAGGTGCAAGAAGTCAGTCAAAGTGCCAGCATGAATTAGAAATCACTTTGGACTGCAATTTATATTTGAAACACTGAGCAATTATTCATAATAAGTACCTACTGGGAATAATAAAGCCCACAAGAAGAGGTCAGGGACACATTAGATCTCTAACACCTGATTCATATATGAATATCACATTTAAATCCACTAAGAATAGGAGTAGCCCCTCCTATCCAGGAAGGGGCCTTGACCGCCTTTCCTTTCCTTCCAGCGGCCCATCCTTAGAAGGGACCGCCTCCCCGTTGAGGGGCCAATGGCCACCTCCCCCGAGCGCTCCCATCCGTAATGGGTGACGCCCCCCCATAGGGATCTTCCAATTACTGCTCACCGATCATGACCTTACCGCCCGACCAAAATAAATACGACAAGTGACTAAAATAACGAACTTAAAGAAGGCAACCATAACTAGTTACGTATGATTACTGATCAACACTAGTGCAACATTACTTTATTTAAACAAACATACTGTAAATGACCATTCTCTTTATTGCATACTCAAAATAACACGACAATCATCACAACCTGTAAGAAATAGGGTTACCACATCCAAACTTTATTTAAAAAACAACTGGCTGTCCTCAGGGGCTGGTGGGTGGGTCAAAATTGGCTCTTCGTTCCGTCTCGAGCTCACGTGCAGCGGGGAGGTGCAGCTTCAGAGCACAGGAACAAGAGGATGCTTTCTCGGTTTGTTGCTCCTTTTATCCGTCTTCGGGCGGGCGTAAACCCGCCTCCGCCTGCCTACGGGGCGTGGCCGGCCGCGTCAGTGTCTAGGACAACCCACTCCAGGGCGGGAAAAGGCGCGCCCCGGCTACGCCGCTTCGGGCATACCAGCCGAGACTCGCCTCCCGCCCAAGATGGCCTCCCGGGGGGATTGGGGTACTCCACCATACGTTCGGGGGGACCGAATGGTCGCCCCTTTCCATATGGCTGAGATACCCGCCACCCCCTCTCGACACAATCCCCAAGGATGGGAAACCGGAAACGGTTCTGAACTTTTGGAAGGCGGGAGGGAGTGACCCTCCCGGCCGTATTTATTAAAATATGAAACAAAATCAAAACATTAAAATAACAGTTTCATATTATGTACAATTTCATTTCCACATTACGATGTTTGGCTAACCTTAACATATTTTTAATACAAAGGTTCTCCTAGCCGAACTAACATCCTACAAAAACATTTAACTTGAAATTGTACATCCTAACGTTAAGGGCCAACGGCAAGGTCGTAACCGGTGTCAGATCCCTAAACCAGAAATACCCCCCTCACTTGTGAGGGGCGACCGCACAGAGGCGTACCTCAAGTGCATCTACCAATTTCCCTTGACTTGACGGGGGCCCCAATGAACTCGACGCCATTTAAAGGTCGTCCGAGGACTCGTGTGAGGTGTCTAAAAGGTAGCGTAAACCCCCTCCCGAACCCCACACAACTTACCACATCTGACGTCGCAGATGTCCTGGCCCCGGGAAATTCCCCAGGAGGGGCCCGTAGCCCCTCCTATCCAGGAAGGGGCCTTGACCGCCTTTCCTTTCCTTCCGGCGGCCCATCCTTAGAAGGGACCGCCTCCCCGTTGAGGGGCCAATGGCCACCTCCCCCGAGCGCTCCCATCCGTAATGGGTGACGCCCCCCCATAGGGATCTTCCAATTACTGCTCACCGATCATGACCTTACCGCCACAGGCCGGATAGTTGACCGGCTATCCGGACCCCCCACAACAACTCCTGCCTAAAGGTCATGTTTTAAACTCTTTAGCCAAGCTATGAGGTCACCTATGAGTAACTCATTGCCCACCGGGGACAAATGGACCCCGTCCCCCAAATGCATACTGTCCCCCTTGATACAACCATGCGGAATAGAATGCAATGTACTGGAACGAAACAATCTACCCAATTTGTTATTTACTTTCTTCACTGAGTGATTCAGAGCAGAAACCGAAATCGCCCCCCGCCACACTTTCCGTGGAATCATATGGGACCATGCAATTGTGCACCCTGGAACTCTTCTTGCCAACCAACTTACTGTGGAGAGCACTGCCTCAAGAAGAAGTCGTCTACCAGTGGCCACCAAATCGTTGCCCCCAAGATGGACTATGATTATAGACGGCGGTGACCTTGTCCGCCCTAACAAACCCTCGAAAAAGGATTGAAACTGGTCAATACAGAGCCCGCCCCTTCCGTAGAAGGTCACCCTGTACCCGTATTCCCCAGCCATGTGAATCATGTCACCTGCTTTGAATACGTCCGCGGCACGCCTCACGTATGAGTGGCCCACGACCGCCACCTCTTTTTTCGCAGCCGGTGATGTCTGACCGCTGGTTCCCAGGTGTCGGGTCGACTGCACAGTCCGCCCCGCCTCGTAAGCTTGCGAAACTGTAAACCAAACAAAAAACAAGAAGCGTGAGTACATCATTACAGCTTCACAACATGTGCAACCGCACATACCTTTTGTAACAGTTCGAGGACCAACGCCCCAAACGTTTCACTTTTTCAACACTCAGACCCCTGGCTGTAGCCTCAGTAGCAGCCCCTATCCGAAAGGAATGGGTCCCAAACTCACCGGGGTTCAAGCCCGCGGCCGAAATTGACATCGCAAGCACCCGCTGGAACTGAAACCTCGTCAGTGGCGTGGCGTCAGCGTGTCTCAACAAGGTCCCCCCCATGATGCCACCCTCTGCGCTAAATATTTCTCTACGCACATAACAGGGCACATGGGAGACCCGGGAATCCTCTGTATAATTATGCAGTCCCCAATCGCACCCTGATCGGTTTTGGACCTGACAAACGAGACAGTCATCGTCTCCATCTTGACCTGGATGTGCTCTCGGCACAGTCCCCCCATTGTATCCTGCTTGTTCTTCGCCACCAGTTCGCTTACCCGCATAGCCCCATGGAATGCCAGCGCAAAAGTGGCTCGGAATAACACTGTTTCATACTGGGATGAACACGTTGCAGGGAGTACAGAAAATAAAAGGGTCAACCTATCCAAACCTATCGGGTGTCTCTCATCTACTCTGTGGCCCTCCAGGCGTTGCCACCCACGTAGCGCTTTCTGCACAACGAAAGACGCTGTCGGGTCCTGGATCCCATGAGCCCTTGCCATAAAGGAAATGGCGGCCCGATGCCTCTGGGCCGTAGCTACTGATTTGCCTGCCTGACGTAAAGACAGCAAAAATTTAACGACAAGCTCTTCCTGACCCCAAAGCTCTCCCCTAGCAAGACCCAAAAAGGACCTTGTCCTGGGTGCTAAACTCTCTCCCACGAGGTTTTGTAGTTCGGGGCACCGAGAGACCAGAGAGCTTCGGGAAAGGGTGCCGCCACCGGGTCCGCTGTGGGCAGAAAACCTCAGAAGGCCTGCATACGGAAACGAGAAAGCGCATCAGCTGCTTGGTTCAGTACCCCCGGGATATGTCGCGCCCTAAAGAGCACATTCAACTGCATACACAATAACACAATTTCCTTGAGCAATCTCAGGATCCATTTACAACGTGCTGCCTGGCTATTGATACACTCAACCACGGTCATGTTATCAGACCAGAACACCACAGAGTGATCCCGGAACCCCTCTGGCCATGTTTTCAGGGCCACCAAAATAGGGAAGAGTTCGAGAAACGCAATGTTACTCGTCAGCCCGCACTCGTGCCACCATGATGGCCATTTTTGAGCCGACCATTGTGTACCGAATATGGCACCAAAACCTATACTCCCCGCCGAATCTGTCCACAGCCCCAGCTCCTCGGAAGACACCGCCGGTTTGTTCCAGACAATTCGACCATTGAAATCCGCCCGGAATGCTAACCAAATGCGCATGTCCTGGCGAACCTCTGCCGAGAGCCTCGTGCGGTGATGTCCCTCCTTCAGGCCGACCATGGCTTGTGCAATCGAGCGGGAAAAGGGGCGGGCCATTGGCATTACTCTCAGGGCAAAATTCAACTGGCCCACCATTTGTTGCAATTGATGCAGGTTTACCTTAGTCTCACTAATACATGTTTCAAGGGATGCCCTGAATTTTAACACTTTTTCTCTTGGTAATCGAAAACAACCTTCTTCCGAGTCGAGCTCGATCCCCAGAAACTCGAGTGAAGTCGAGGGACCCACAGTCTTACCTGGCGCCAATGGCACACCAAAATGTTTCATTAAGACACAAAATTCATTTAAAGCCTGTCCACATTCCGGACCCCCGGCTGCCCCCAGGAACAGAAAGTCATCGAGATAATGCATAACATGCTGAAAACCCGTCTTCCGTGTAAATACCCATTGCAGAAAACAACTGAACTTTTCAAAATAAGCACAAGATATAGAGCATCCCATTGGCATACATCTATCCATGTAATTGCGACCCTGAAACATGAAACCAAGGAGACGCTGATCGTCTGGGTGTACCGGGAGCAACCGGAACGCTGACTCGATGTCTGATTTTGCCATCAGCGCCCCGGGCCCCAGGCGATTCAACATGGCGACGGCCTCATCGAAAGATGCGTACCGCACCGAACACACTTCCGGGTCTATCGCATCATTTACGGAAAGACCACATGGGGCTGACAAGTTATGTATTAGCCTAAACTCACCCGGGTCCTTCTTGGGGACCACCCCTAAGGGGGAACAAACAAAGTTAGCAACTGGTGGTAAATCGAATGGACCGGCAACCCGCCCTCGAGTGACCTCTTTCCCAATCTTTACCTGTACCACCGCCGTATGCTGCAGGACCGACAGTTGGTTCTTACAACTTGCTACACCCCGGAAATCCCCCACTGGGATGCGGAAACCATATGAAAAACCGTCTCGCAACACCCCAGCGGAAACATGATCCGGGTATTCGTTGAGCCAAGGAATCATTGCCATGGTATCAATCGGGGTAGGTAAAGGCGCCCCTCGGACTATTTCAGACCTGTTTGGCGCTTCCCCTACCACCGTTATCACCCGTCTTGGCTCTGCACATGGTCTCAGGATGGGAGGACTGTCCACACCCCCCACATTCATGTCTAAACTTGCATGACCCCTGGGGCCTCGTACATTTTCCCCTGTTAAAATTCCAACAAATCCCCCTTTTACCTGTGTTGCCACTCGACTTCGAGTGGTGCTCGTTACCTGCACCCGTCCGAAAGGGTGTCCCAGAGGAATGGCGGGAAGACTCACCCCCGTTACTCCCCGACAACGGTACTTTTAACATGCCTGAATTCTCCATTTTTTGCCAAGAAATGGAGTCATAACAATCCCATGTTATAGCTGGGTCGTGCTCCTTAGCCTTCCTAAAATTATTGTCGTAACAAAACCACTGATTGCCCTCGTACGCTAGAGAATACTCCATGATACGTGTCTGATAAATAGGCAACTCCGTCAACAACTCAGGCCTACGCTCACCCATGATGGAGGTGAAAATGCCAAACGCTCTGCCCCAAGTACCTATGTTTTCGTCGACCTTAAAGGCGGCCATTTTTGCGCGCCAAACACTCGGAGGCATGAGCTCTTTTTGGCCCTTCACATGCTCCATCTCGTAATGGTCAGTAAGCAACGAAAACATGTTCACATACTTATCAGCCCAAATCTTTTCCTTAATTTCAAGTGGAACATGCTGGGACACTTTCTCCCTTCGTGAGGGTACAGACCCCTCCCCCGCAATCAGCAGTAGCCGCTTACCTGAACTAGGTGCTGTACTTGCTGCTGGACTCGCGCCTGCTGCAGTCTCAGCCACCGGAACCTGTGGGGGAACAGAAGATGGTGCTATCGCAGCCTCTCTAGATTCCCGCAGTTGTCTCAGTACGGCCCTGGCGTCGTCAGCCGTGGTGCCCTCACTATCTTTTCCCAACCACGCTGCCAGTTGCGCCGCCAATTCGGGAGGCATATCCTCCCCGTTCACGGGGGTGACCACCACGGGGATCGGATGTCCCTCCTTCGGAACCGAGATTGGTTCCTCTATCGGTGTATCGGGAACCGGGGCCTCCCCCCCAGGTGCCCCCCTCTTGGACCTCTTGCCTCTCCCGCTAGGGACTACTCCCGGCAATGCTGGTCCAACGATTCGCTTCGGACTTCCCTCCCCGTTTTTAGCCGCCATCTGCTTCTTCAAATTGGCTACCTCCTTTATGAGCATGCGGAGCATCTGATCGGTCCCGACCCGCTTTCCGACCTTCTTGCCCGGCATTCTCAAACGAAGATATCTGTAAAACAAAGAGAAAAATTACAACGCTCAAAATTGGCTCTTCGTTCCGTCTCGAGCTCACGTGCAGCGGGGAGGTGCAGCTTCAGAGCACAGGAACAAGAGGATGCTTTCTCGATTTGTTGCTCCTTTTATCCGTCTTCGGGCGGGCGTAAACCCGCCTCCGCCTGCCTACGGGGCGTGGCCGGCCGCGTCAGTGTCTAGGACAACCCACTCCAGGGCGGGAAAAGGCGCGCCCCGGCTACGCCGCTTCGGGCATACCAGCCGAGACTCGCCTCCCGCCCAAGATGGCCTCCCGGGGGGATCGGGGTACTCCACCATACGTTCGGGGGGACCGAATGGTCGCCCCTTTCCATTATCTCCATACAGCAGACTCAGAAAGCAATGTACGACTATCCTTGTGTATTTTTAATTACTGTGAGTGTCATGGACAACTCTGCAATGGCCATCAAGGCTCAATGTTGGTTAATATTTTTTCGGTGTGGGCATTTAAAGAATTAAATACTTACAACACTCTCTATGCATCTCTTAATTTATTGGGTTGATATGTGGCATAAAAGCCTCATAACTCATCAATTGATATGGCCTTGGCTTCCCTGGTGGATTGCTACTGTTCCTAATTGGAAAAACATCCTAATTCTTCAGTGCATCTCCTGAGTGATTGTTAAACTGAAGATAGAGTACTCTACAGAGAGGTAATTAATTTATTTAACCTGCTCATTAGAATTTTATGATTTAAATAAATACCTCCAGAAGGTGAAGTTTGTTAAATAAAAATAACTGTCTATATAACATATGGAGTTGTTACTCTGTGTACTGAGCTATGAGTGGATTTACGTTTTGTGGACTGTGATGTCTCGCATGAATCTTCTGAGAAGAAACATTTTCTAAATACAGCTACTCTCTAAATATGGCTAACTATGACAGGATGGCCCAATGACAGGCATGCACTAGACCAAGGTTCTCAACTATGGGAATCACTTCTAAGTCAGAGGGTAGGACAATATTGACAGGGTGGAGCATTTGCCAGTTTATAATAATGTTTAATAGTTTCCATTATCTCCACACTGTAAATTACAGCTCCTTGTGTTCTCCTCGTATATGCTGTAGGTGACCAGGAAGAAGGTCTTGTACAACAAGCCTGAAAAATGCCAAGTTTACTAGGTTATGGAAATGTTTATTTTAGATATATAGGCAATGCATTTCTATGACAGACAGGGCTCCTATCAATTCAGATTGCAAATGGAAAATATATTCACAAAGAGGAAGTGTCTTACGTAATCAAAAGACAGGATTGGAAGATTTCTTTTTTTTTTCATTTTTTTTTTTCAAATATTTTTTTTATTTTCACCTGGTATAAAGTTACAAAAACATTCAGATATTATTTCAAATTAAGCAAGTTCATCATATACATACATAGTCTGTTCTCATCTTATAAAATAACAGTACTAAACATAAATCAAAGCTAAATGTCAATTCAATTCAATTCTAATTTCCCCCAGATTTTCTCATATTTCTGCATCGATTTGACACCTCTAAGTTCTGCTAACATGCATTCCATAGTTTTAATTTCATTAACCAGATACCACCATTCCAAGGCGTTGGGTGGGTTAGGGCTGATCCAGGCTCTAGCTAAAGTTAGTTTAGCACAAGAGAGTAAGATAGATAACAATACGGAGTGTGGTTGATTTGTGGTATGTAGACCTAGTATTACCATAGGGGCTGTTATTGGTATGCTGGAAACATTTTTTATAGCTAAAATTTTCCCCACTTCTTCCCAGAACTTCCCTAATTGTTGGCATGTAAACAACATATGTATAAGATCTGCTGCATATTCATCACATTTTGGGCACTTGGTTTTCTCTCCCACAGTGTTATTTGGAGTCCATTTAGAGATCTTTTCTGGGGTATAGTATAGCATATATATGGTTCTGTATTGCTGTAGTCGTAGGCTAGAGGATCTTACATAATATTGAATATTAGTGTACGAATTGCTTATTTGTTTTCCTGTTATGTTAGTTCCCAGTTTTACGTTCCATTTATTAGCTAATTTTTCGTTATCATCCGTTCTTAAATCTATAAAGATCTTATATGCCAAACTGATTATTGATTTCTCCTTTTTAGAGTTTAAAATATCCCAGATACTCCCGCTCGATAAGATTTTAATTCTGTTCTTCCGCACTAAAAAGTCGTATATTTGCCTATATTTAAACTCATGTGTGTCGGACAATCCATATATGTGTTTTAAGGTGCGGAAATCCATTATGCCTTGAGAAGTATATATGTCCCCTAGTACCTCGATTCCTTTCGATTGCCACCTTCGGGATTCCCCATCGCTAAATATGTTAGGTAGTCCAGGATTGTCCCATAGGGTTAATTGGGTGTGAAATATTGTGCTTTTACAATGGATAAGTATATCTTTCCATATCTTTACCAAATCCCGTGCAGTCTTAAATTTAACCCTTTTGTAGAAGTTGGGGTCTGTAATGCGAAGTAAAAATTGTTTGGAATCACCTTTTAAAAGTAGATGGTGGTAGAAAAGCAGATTCTCTGTATCTAATAAGGATCTGATACGCCTTATAAATGAGGCCCAGAAGTAGAGTTTCAGATCGGGAAAATTAAGGCCACCTGATCCGATTTGATTTTTTAAAATCTTTAGCGATCTCCTAGCTTTCTTATATTCCCAAATAAAGTTACAAAAGACACTATCTAGTTGTTTAAAAAAAAGCCTATTTTGTGCCAAAGGGATTGCTCTAAATAAATATAAGTATTTGGGTATGATTTTCATTTTTATTAAATTTATTCTGCCAATTAAATTTAGTGGGAGTTGGTGCCATTTTTTTAAGTTCGAAGTAGTAGTTTTCATTAGTTTATTATAATTAATCATATTTACCTCTTTGATATTTGAGGTGATTTGTACACCTAGATAGGTCGCAGTCTTACAAATTTCAGGCATTGATTGTGGGGATCAAAATTAGCTATTATTTGAGTTTTATGAGTGTTTAATTTGTAGCCAGATACACTGCCAAATTTGGAAGCTTCCAGATTAATTGCTTTCAGAGAGTCAATGACTTCAGTCGAATAAATAGCGATGTCATCCGCGTATGCAGTTATTTTTAAGCTCTGCCTGCTGGTTTTAAAGGATATTATTTCTGGTTGGTTATCCAATGCCTTTAAAAACGGCTCTAATGATAAGGCAAATAATAAAGGTGATAAGGGGCACCCTTGACGTGTGCCTCAACCTGATTGCGAAATATTTTGACGTAAGGCCGCAATAGCTAATGCATGCGGATGGATTGTCATAAAGTGCCCGGATCCCATTTAAAAAGTTTCCGCCGAACCCCATATGTCCCATTATATGCCACAGATAGTCCCACCCCACCCGATCAAATGCATTTTCAGCATCAAGCATTATCATAGCTAAGGGAGTAGACTCTACCTCTGCTATGTCGAAAGCTGTTCTTGCTGTATTTACATGGGCTGATGTGTCCCTCCCCATTACAAACCCGTGTTGTTGTGTGCTTACTATTTTAGGCAGTAGTGGTGCGAGTCTTCTGGCTAAACATTTTGCGAATATCTTAGCGTCGGCATTAATTAAGGAGATAGGTCTATATGAGCCCATCTCCTCTTTAGGTTTGCCCTTTTTGTGAAAAAAAACAATTTTCGCCTTATTCCAAGAGTGCGGAGCGGACCCTGTTTTACTTATATGATTGACTACTTCTAGAAGAAGGGGTATTAGCTCTTCCAGGCATGATTTATACAATTCCAAAGGGATAGTGTCCTCCCCAGCAGCTTTACCTAATGGTAATGATTTTATAGCTTCTTTTAGTTCTTCTCTAGTTATTTCTAAAGCCAGATTTTCTGCTTCATAAGTTGTTATTTTATTCGTTGGGTTTTCTTTTAGGTAGTTATCAATTGTATTGCCATTAGGCGAGTTCTCCGGTGTATACAGAATTTCATAGTATTTGGCAAATTGTTGTATTATATTGTCTGTCCGGTTATATCTCTTATTGTCGACCCCTATGATTTGTGAAACCGTAGATTCAGCTCTATCCTCTGCTACCTTAAATGCTAAAATTTTGCCAATTTTGTCGCCCCCCCTCATATTGTGTGAATTTGTATTTGTGAATCTGTGCACTCCTTTTTTTTAGTAAAGTTTCTTTGGTCTTACATTTTAGCTGGCTAAGGTTTGTATTAATAGCCAGAGTTGACAGATTTCCACTTAAAGCCTCTACTAGTTTCGTCTCTTCTGCAGCAATATCCGAAGTCAGGGTTAAATTACATTTGCGTCTTTCTTGATTTTGTTTTAGGACATACGTCTGTACAAACCCTCTAATACTGGCTTTACATGTGTCCCATACTGTTAAGCAAGAGGCAGTGTTTCTATTAAAGATCAAAAATTCTATAATATGTTGTTTCAGTTGTGTAATGAAAATCATATTTGATATTAAATTCCTTGGAAACGTAAAGGCTCTAGGAGGATTGCGTTTTTGAAAGGTAGTTAGTTCAACCATAATAGGGTTGTGATCAGATGCAATACGTAGGTGTATGACCATTGTTGTTATAGAACTCATCAACGAATCTGATATTAAAGCCATATCTAAACGTGAACATAGTTTGTGAGGAGCAGAATAGTATGTATAGCCTGGGGTGTTTGGATATAGTGAACTCCAAACATCCCTAACATTATGTAGCTTACATAAATTTAAGATAGATGTTCTATTTCTGGGCATTCGGATATGATTACCTGGGCTTGTTGTATCCGTCTGACAATTCATAATACAATTAAAATCACCCATAATTATAACTTCTCCTTCCCAGTCTAATAGGGCTATATTTAATTGTTCAAATATTCTAGGGTCTTCTCTGTTTGGTCCATATACGACACATGCGACAAGTTTCACATTGTTATGACATAATTGAGTGATTGCCCATCTCCCCCGTTTGTCAGATTGCGTCCTAGTTATTTCTACCTTGAATCTTTTGTCTTTTAATATAGCCACCCCTCTAACATGAGAGGCAGCTGCTCAGTTGATTATCATCTCGAACCCCAATTGATTCAACAACTTCTTATCGCAATCTATGATATGGGTTTCTGACAAAAATACTAGATAGGGATTATATAAGTTTAATTCTTCAGTGACTAAATGTCTCTTACGCTTATTGTTTAGCCCTGAGACGTTCCATGCCAAACATCTAATACTTTGCATCTTTAAAGTAGTAGGTATAGTCAATGGTACTTATTATCAGCATAGTTTGGTGTTCTCCCACATAGAAAAAAAAGTACTTTGCAAACATAAATCTCTTCTCGAGTCTTTCTACCAGGTTGAAAAAAATATATATATATATTTTCAACCTGGTTGGATTGGAAGCTTTCACAAGAAAACTGTAGAACACATAAAGTGAGGTCAATACATCTCAATTTTGTAAAGACTGGAGAGGAAAACAATATAACATTGGTGTGCTTTTCTTTTGGAATGATCTTAAGCAAGAAAACAATAACAATTTATTTTGTATTCTTCGAACTCTCAAAAACGAATCTCAAATTTCAGTTCTGATTTCTTAAACTGTAAATATATTTCTAGGCAATATTCCAGAGTCAGAGAATCAAGGAAGAAGTATTTCAAACTTTGAGAACTTTAGACAACAAACCAGTAAAGTTCCTGATTACAATGCCACAAAAACAGTTTCCAGGCTTGAACTGGGATAGAGGATTTACTCTGTACAGTGGCAGCAAAATGCCACTGGAAGAGATCATAATTCATCCAATGCTTCTATATTAAAAGGTAAATTATAGCACTCACCTTTTTCTTTTTGGAGATTGTCTGTGTACACAAAAACATTCATTATGAACTCACTAGATTTTGTTTTGTATAACATTCATTTATTATTGCTCAATTTAAATACATACCTCTTGCTTTAATTAAATCACCTATCAGATAAATATAGAGAAGTAAAGGTTAATATTGTTTTGAGTACGTGCATTTTATTTCTACATTGCCTGATGGTGAAAGTTACCAGACTAAGGACAACTGACAGAGGGTAGTACTAACTATCTGGAATGTGTTTCCAAGTGTTCCAACTACTTTTTGGAAAATGTCTGAAATATCACATATCCATAACATATATTGTTTCGAATAGTCAAAGATAGTTTATGCATTTCAAACTGACTGATCAAGTTGCCTAGCACTATTCTGGTTAGGGGTCTTTAAAAAGTAATATGTTTATTGTAGATTACAAATGTCTTAAAAAATATCTAATATACAATATGTTGAAATCTTTCAAACCTCAAAACTATTTTGTTTAAAACCAAAGAATTATTTGGAAATTAATTCTTTTGATATGTCAGCTCAGATAGCCTATAATAGATTATGAATTTCATAATGAGCATTTCTGGGGGTTTAAAAAAAATGGAGTAGACGTGTCTAATTGCAGTGAAATCACTTGGTGACAATCTTGGTGTTTTCTACTGCTGTGTGGATTGGGAATTGGCTTTCTTACTGTGTAGTGCACTTCTGTTTTAGTATAAAGGAGACATAGTCTAGAACATAGCCCCTCTGTAGAGCAAAATATAGTTCCCAACATCATGAAAAGCAAATGATACAAGACAGGGAGTAACAATCTGCAGACAAGATGAGTAACAGAAGTACTCTACCTTGACTGGATTTGTGCTTGCTCTTACCCTTGTTTTAATGCGATTTCACATACCTTTTTCCTTCTGGAGAGTGTCTGAAATAGCAACAATAAATGTGTTACTTGTGGAGATTCAATACAGACTGTTGCCAAATTTTAAAGGCAACCATTAAAGAGATGTTCCACGTTTGAATATTTTGACAACTGTTCTAGAGTGTAATGCTCTAAATTCAAGCAATTCACACAAATATAATAACAATGTTAAAAATTATGAGGATGAAAATGTCACAACACAATCATCATTTGAAAATTTTAATTAAACAGAAGAATTGAATCTGCATTTGGAACATTACATGAAAAACAACTGTGTGACCAACTCTCTGCTGTGTAAAAACTTTTCATTGGTGCATAAAAATTACCTTCATATTAACAGGAAATAAATAATGGAAAAATAATTTTAATGCTTTGCATCACTTTCATGAAGCAAAAACAGTGGTAACGTGTGATAAATCTGAGCATTAGAAGATGCTATTGAGCTAACTTGAGCAGGAAGGAAATGCTATACTTAAAGTTGGATCGAAATGTAAATCCTGAAATACTTGGCATCCAGTCAGCTAATAAACACAGCAGCATTATGCAATGCCCAAAGGCATAATCCAGATTAGGGTTTCAAATTATGCAATCCTAGAGGTGTGTGGGTGCTAAATCATTACAAATGTCACTCAGTCTCCGGAGATGCAGCATTCTCCATGGCCTCTCCTCTGCCATAGAGTCACATCCTTCTCATGTCTCACCTCCAGGTGCAAGAACTCAGTCAAAGTGCCAGCATGAATTAGAAATCACTTTGGACTGCAATTTATATTTGAAACACAGAGCAATTCTTCATAATAAGTACCTACTGGGAATAATAAAGCCCACAAGAATAGGTCAGGGACACAGTGGATCTCTAACACCTGATTCATATATGAATATCACATTTAAAGCCACTAAGAATAGGAAATATAATTCAAAATATTTATAATAAACTTCTAACCTAAACCATAAAATATGAATAGTACTAAAACAGAAAATAAAAATAAATACAAAGATGCAATTTCTGCACATCGAAAACAGCAAGAAAAATTGTAACATTGTTATTGTGTCTTCACTATCCTAACTGCCTTATGCTTTATTTATACTATCTTTGCTTCAGCATTAAATAGTAAATTGAGTCTGAGATTCTAGGCTGATTCACCCAACATCTTTAAGATTTATTTATAAAATAACAAGTTAGCTATTTCCTGTCATGAAAAAGAAGCATGTAGGTTAAAGGAACATAAACACTGACCAGCTGTAAGGTATTTCCCCCCTCTGTCGCGTCCAAATGGGAATTGGGCTACACACGGGATTAACATTTGCCTCTATAGCTATGTCTGGAAGGCTCTCTCTTTCTATGATATGATATCTGATATTCTATTGTACACTACTTGCATTTTTTATCTTATCCTACTTTTTATTTTTTGTAAGCAATTACAGGATTTTAAGATTTGAAAGCAAGAATTGAACACGACAAGAATGGCAGGACATGTGCCAACTCATTTATCATAGAGATAGAATATAGTTAACATTCATAGACATTCCTGGTTAGCAGGTACCTATATTGCTGACATTTCTAGAATTCCTAAACAGCTTTATAACATCACACATTCTATAAAATAAATAGTAAAGATTGAAAAATGCCCAAAAGTTGAATTCCTAGAGTGTGAAAGGAGAACATGATTTAAAATAGAAATGTCTGAACGTGAATCGTCATAGTTTTCCTGACACATCCTCTAACATCTTCAAGCCACTGGGCTGCTCCTGACGGACCTATTAGCTATCACTGCAGGAAGCCTGTAGGTAAATAAAAAGAGTTTTCAAAGTTGGAAAGGGATTCTGGAGCAGTAACGTTTACCTCTCGAGCTGTGCTTGGCCAGACAAACTCATTCCTTGCACCTTGGAAGAGAGTTGGTTCTACTTGTTTGTCACGATGGGTTCTCACACTGTGCATGTTTACAGTCCTATGGGTAAAGTTGTACTTTGATGATTTGAACACTACAGAGCTTGAGCTTTGGCACTGCAGACACATTGTTACTTCTGGATATCGGTACCTTATCTCCATACAGCAGACACAGAAAGCAATGTACGACTATCCTTGTGTATTTTTAATTACTGTGAGTGTCATGGACAACTCTGCAATGGCCATCAATGCTCAATGTTGGTTATTATCTTTTCGGTGTGGGCATTTAAAGAATTAAATACTTACAACACTCTCGATGCATCTCTTAATTTATTGGGTTGATATATGGCATAAAAGCCTCATTACTCATCAATTGAAATGGCCTTGGCTTCCCTGGTGGATGGCTACTGTTCCTAATTGGAAAAACATCCTAATTCTTCAGTGCATCTCCTGAGTGATTGTTAAACTGAAGATAGAGTACTCTACAGAGAGGTAATTAATTTATTTAACCTGCTCATGCGAATTTTATGATTTAAATAAATACCTCCAGAAGGTGAATTTTGTTAAATAAAAATAACTGTTTATATAACGTATGGAGTTGTTAATCTGTGTACTGAGCTTTGAGTGGATTTACGTTTTGTGGACTGTGATGTCTCGCATGAATCTTCTGAGAAGAAACATTTTCTAAATTTAGCTACTCTCTAAAAATGGCTAACTATGACAGGATGGCCCAATGACAGGCATGCACTAGACCAAGGTTTTCAACTATGGAAATCACTTCTAAGTCAAAGGGTAGGACAAGATTGACAGGGTGGAGCATTTGCCAGTTTATAATAATTTTTAATAGTTTCCATTATCTCCACACTGAAAATTACAGCTCCTTGTGTTCTCCTCGTATATGCTGTAGGTGACCAGGAAGAAGGTCTTGTACAACAAGCCTGATAAATGCCAAGTTTACTAGGTTATGGAAATGTTTATTTTAGATATATAGGCAATGCATTTCTAAGACAGACAGGGCTCAGACCAATTCAGATTGCAAATGGAAAATATATTCACAAAGAGGAAGTGTCTTACATAATCAAAAGACAGGATTGGAAGCTTTCACAAGAAAACTGTAGAACACATAAAATGAGGTCAATACATCTCAATTTTGTAAAGACTGGAGAGGAAAACAATATAACATTGGTGTGCTTTTCTTTTGGTATGATCTTGAGCAAGAAAACAATAAAAATTTATTTAGTATTCTTTGAACTCTCAAAAACGAATCTCAAATTTCAGTTCTGATTTCTTAAACTGTTAATATATTTCTAGGCAATATTCCAGAGTCAGAGAATCAAGGAAGAAGTATTTCAAACTTTGAGAACTTTAGACAACAAACCAGTAAAGTTCCTGATTACAATGCCACAAAAACAGTTTCCAGGCTTGAACTGGGATTGAGGATTTACTCTGTACAGTGGCAGCAAAATGCCACTGGTAGAGATCATAATTCATCCAATGCTTCTATATTAAAGGGTAAATTATAGCACTCACCTTTTTCTTTTTGGAGATTGTCTGTGTACACAAAAACATTCATTATGAACTCACTAGATTTTGTTTTGTATAAAATTAATTTATTATTGCTCAATTTAAATACATACCTCTTGCTTTAATTAAATCACCTATCAGATAAATATAGAGAAGTAAAGGGTAATATTGTTTTGAGTACGTGCATTTTATTTCTACATTGCCTGATGGTGAAAGTTACCAGACTAAGGTCAACTGACAGAGGGTAGTACTAACTATCTGGAATGTGTTTCCAAGAGTTCCAACTACTTTTTGGAAAATGTCTGAAATATCATATATCCATAACATATATTGTTTCGCATAGTCAAAGATAGTTCATGCATTTCAAACTGACCTATCACATTCACATTCATTATACATAAAAAAAAATATCCCTCAATCATTTCGATAATTTTTTTAAAGTATATGACATCAAGTTGCCTAGCACTATTCTGGTTAGGGGTCTTTAAAAAGTAATATGTTTATTGTAGATTACAAATGTCTTAAAAAATATCTAATATACAATATGTTGAAATCTTTCAAACCTCAAAACTATTTTGTTTAAAACCAAAGAAATATTTGGAAATTAATTCTTTTGATATGTCTGCTCAGATAGCCTATAATAGATTATGAATTTCATAATGAGCATTTCTGGGGGTTTTAAAAAAATGGAGTAGACGTGTCTAATTGCAGTGAAATCACTTGGTGACAATCTTGGTGTTTTCTACTGCTGTGTGGATTGGGAATTGGCTTTCTTACTGTGTAGTGCACTTCTGTTTTAGTATAAAGGAGACATAGTCTAGAACATAGCCCCTCTGTAGAGCAAAATATAGTTCCCAACATCATGAAAAGCAAATGATGCAAGACAGGGAGTAACAATCTTCAGACAAGATGAGTAACAGAAGTACTCTACCTTGACTGGATTTGTGCTTGCTCTTACCCTTGTTTTAATGCAATTTCACATACCTTTTTCCTTCTGGAGAGTGTCTGAAATAGCAACGATAAATGTGTTACTTGTTGAGATTCAATACAGACTGTTGCCAAATTTTAAAAGCAACCATTAAAGAGATGTTCCACGTTTGAATATTTTGACAACTGTTCTAGAGTGTAATGCTCTAAATTCAAGCAATTCACACAAATATAATAACAATGTTAAAAATTATGAGGATGAAAATGTCACAACACAATCATCATTTGAAAATTTGAATTAAACAGAAGAATTGAATCTGCATTTGGAACATTACATGAAAAACAACTGTGTGACCAACTCTCAGCTGTGTAAAAACTTTTCATTGGTGCATAAAAATTACCTTCATATTAACAGGAAATAAATAATGGAAAAATAATTTAAATGCTTTGCATCACTTTCATGAAGCAAAAACAGTGGTAACGTGTGATAAATCTGAGCATTATAAGATGCTATTGAGCTAACTTGAGCAGGAAGGAAATGCTATACTTAAAGTTGGATCGAAATGTAAATCCTGAAATACTTGGCATCCAGTCAGCTAATAAACACAGCAGCATTATGCAATGCCCAAAGGCATAATCCAGATTAGGGTTTCAAATTATACAATCCTAGAGGTGTGTGGGTGCTAAATCATTACAAATGTCACTCAGTCTCCGGAGATGCAGCATTCTCCATGGCCTCTCCTCTGCCATAGAGTCACATCCTTCTCATGTCTCACCTCCAGGTGCAAGAACTCAGTCAAAGTGCCAGCATGAATTAGATATCACTTTGGACTGCAATTTATATTTGAAACACTGAGCAATTCTTCATAATAAGTACCTACTGGGAATAATAAAGCCCACAAGAATAGGTCAGGGACACAGTGGATCTCTAACACCTGATTCATATATGAATATCACATTTAAAGCCACTAAGAATAGAAAATATAATTCAAAATATTTATAATAAACTTCTAACCTAAACCATAAAATATGAATAGTACTAAAACAGAAAATAAAAATAAATACAAAGATGCAATTTCTGCACATCGAAAACAGCAAGAAAAATTGTAACATTGTTATTGTGTCTTCACTATCCTAAGTGCCTTATGCTTTATTTATACTATCTTTGCTTCAGCATTAAATAGTAAATTGAGTCTGAGATTCTAGGCTGATTCACCCAACATCTTTAAGATTTATTTATAACATAACAAGTTAGCTATTTCCTGTCATGAAAAAGAAGCATGTAGGTTAAAGGAACATAAACACTGACCAGCTGTAAGGTATTTCCCCCCTCTGTCGCGTCCAAATGGGAATTGGGCTACACACGGGATTAACATTTGCCTCTATAGCTATGTCTGGAAGGCTCTCTCTTTCTATGATATGATATCTGATATTCTATTGTACACTACTTGCATTTTTTATCTTATCCTACTTTTTATTTTGTAAGCAATTACAGGATTTTAAGATTTGAAAGCAAGAATTGAACACAACAAGAATGGCAGGACATGTGCCAACTCATTTATCATAGAGATGGAATATAGTTAACATTCATAGACATTCCTGGTTAGCAGGTACCTATATTGCTGACATTTCTAGAATTCCTAAACAGCTTTATAACATCACACATTCTATAAAATAAATAGTAAAGATTCAAAAATGCCCAAAAGTTGAATTCCTAGAGTGTGAAAGGAGAACATGATTTAAAATAGAAATGTCTGAACGTGAATCGTCATAGTTTTCCTGACACATCCTCTAACACCTTCAAGCCACTGGGCTGTTCCTGACGGACCTATTAGCTATCACTGCAGGAAGCCTGTAGGTAAATAAAAAGAGTTTTCAAAGATGGAAAGGGATTCTGGAGCAGTAACGTTTACCTCTCGAGCTGTGCTTGGCCAGACAAACTCATTCCTTGCACCTTGGAAGAGAGTTGGTTCTACTTGTTTGTCACGATGGGTTCTCACACTGTGCATGTTTACAGTCCTATAGGTAAAGTTGTACTTTGATGATTTGAACACTACAGAGCTTGAGCTTTGGCACTGCAGACACATTGTTACTTCTGGATATCGGTACCTTATCTCCATACAGCAGACACAGAAAGCAATGTACGACTATCCTTGTGTATTTTTAATTACTGTGAGTGTCATGGACAACTCTGCAATGGCCATCAATGCTCAATGTTGGTTATTATCTTTTCGTTGTGGGCATTTAAAGAATTAAATACTTACAACACTCTCGATGCATCTCTTAATTTATTGGGTTGATATATGGCATAAAAGCCTCATTACTCATCAATTGAAATGGCCTTGGCTTCCCTGGTGGATGGCTACTGTTCCTAATTGGAAAAACATCCTAATTCTTCAGTGCATCTCCTGAGTGATTGTTAAACTGAAGATAGAGTACTCTACAGAGAGGTAATTAATTTATTTAACCTGCTCATGCGAATTTTATGATTTAAATAAATACCTCCAGAAGGTGAATTTTGTTAAATAAAAATAACTGTCTATATAACGTATGGAGTTGTTAATCTGTGTACTGAGCTTTGAGTGGATTTACGTTTTGTGGACTGTGATGTCTCGCATGAATCTTCTGAGAAGAAACATTTTTTAAATTTAGCTACTCTCTAAATATGGCTAACTATGACAGGATGGCCCAATGACAGACATGCACTAGACCAAGGTTTTCAACTATGGAAATCCCTTCTAAGTCAAAGGGTAGGACAAGATTGACAGGGTGGAGCATTTGCCAGTTTATAATAATTTTTAATAGTTTCCATTATCTCCACACTGTAAATTACAGCTCCTTGTGTTCTCCTCGTATATGCTGTAGGTGACCAGGAAGAAGGTCTTGTACAACAAGCCTGATAAATGCCAAGTTTACTAGGTTATGGAAATGTTTATTTTAGATATATAGGCAATGCATTTCTAAGACAGACAGGGCTCAGACCAATTCAGATTGCAAATGGAAAATATGTTCACAAAGAGGAAGTGTCTTACATAATCAAAAGACAGGATTGGAAGCTTTCACAAGAAAACTGTAGAACACATAAAATGAGGTCAATACATCTCAACTTTGTAAAGACTGGAGAGGAAAACAATATAACATTGGTGTGCTTTTCTTTTGGTATGATCTTGAGCAAGAAAACAATAAAAATTTAT
Source organism: Lissotriton vulgaris (assembly GCF_964263255.1). Taxonomy (NCBI): domain Eukaryota; kingdom Metazoa; phylum Chordata; class Amphibia; order Caudata; family Salamandridae; genus Lissotriton; species Lissotriton vulgaris. The sequence goes on along the minus strand of NC_141693.1, from coordinate 46,420,973 downwards.
TTAGTATTCTTTGAACTCTCAAAAACGAATCTCAAATTTCAGTTCTGATTTCTTAAACTGTTAATATATTTCTAGGCAATATTCCAGAGTCAGAGAATCAAGGAAGAAGTATTTCAAACTTTGAGAACTTTAGACAACAAACCAGTAAAGTTCCTGATTACAATGCCACAAAAACAGTTTCCAGGCTTGAACTGGGATAGAGGATTTACTCTGTACAGTGGCAGCAAAATGCCACTGGAAGAGATCATAATTCATCCAATGCTTCTATATTAAAGGGTAAATTATAGCACTCACCTTTTTCTTTTTGGAGATTGTCTGTGTACACAAAAACATTCATTATGAACTCACTAGATTTTGTTTTGTATAAAATTAATTTATTATTGCTCAATTTAAATACATACCTCTTGCTTTAATTAAATCACCTATCAGATAAATATAGAGAAGTAAAGGTTAATATTGTTTTGAGTACGTGCATTTTATTTCTACATTGCCTGATGGTGAAAGTTACCAGACTAAGGTCAACTGACAGAGGGTAGTACTAACTATCTGGAATGTGTTTCCAAGAGTTCCAACTACTTTTTGGAAAATGTCTGAAATATCATATATCCATAACATATATTGTTTCGCATAGTCAAAGATAGTTCATGCATTTCAAACTGACCTATCACATTCACATTCATTATACATAAAAAAAATAACCCTCAATCATTTCGATAATTTTTTTAAAGTATATGACATCAAGTTGCCTAGCACTATTCTGGTTAGGGGTCTTTAAAAAGTAATATGTTTATTGTAGATTACAAATGTCTTAAAAAATATCTAATATACAATATGTTGAAATCTTTCAAACCTCATAACTATTTTGTATAAAACCAAAGAATTATTTGGAAATTAATTCTTTTGATATGTCTGCTCAGATAGCCTATAATAGATTATGAATTTCATAATGAGCATTTCTAGGGGGTTTTAAAAAAATGGAGTAGACGTGTCTAATTGCAGTGAAATCACTTGGTGACAATCTTGGTGTTTTCTACTGCTGTGTGGATTGGGAATTGGCTTTCTTTTAATGTGTAGTGCACTTCTGTTTTAGTATAAAGGAGACATAGTCTAGAACATAGCCCCTCTGTAGAGCAAAATATAGTTCCCAACATCATGAAAAGCAAATGATGCAAGACAGGGAGTAACAATCTTCAGACAAGATGAGTAACAGAAGTACTCTACCTTGACTGGATTTGTGCTTGCTCTTACCCTTGTTTTAATGCGATTTCACATACCTTTTTCCTTCTGGAGAGTGTCTGAAATAGCAACGATAAATGTGTTACTTGTGGAGATTCAATACAGACTGTTGCCAAATTTTAAAGGCAACCATTAAAGAGATGTTCCACCTTTGAATATTTTGACAACTGTTCTAGAGTGTAATGCTCTAAATTCAAGCAATTCACACAAATATAATAACAATGTTAAAAATTATGAGGATGAAAATGTCACAACACAATCATCATTTGAAAATTTGAATTAAACAGAAGAATTGAATCTGCATTTGGAACATTACATGAAAAACAACTGTGTGACCAACTCTCAGCTGTGTAAAAACTTTTCATTGGTGCATAAAAATTACCTTCATATTAACAGGAAATAAATAATGGAAAAATAATTTTAATGCTTTGCATCACTTTCATGAAGCAAAAACAGTGGTAACGTGTGATAAATCTGAGCATTATAAGATGCTATTGAGCTAACTTGAGCAGGAAGGAAATGCTATACTTAAAGTTGGATCGAAATGTAAATCCTGAAATACTTGGCATCCAGTCAGCTAATAAACACAGCAGCATTATGCAATGCCCAAAGGCATAATCCAGATTAGGGTTTCAAATTATACAATCCTAGAGGTGTATGGGTGCTAAATCATTACAAATGTCACTCAGTCTCCGGAGATGCAGCATTCTCCATGGCCTCTCCTCTGCCATAGAGTCACATCCTTCTCATGTCTCACCTCCAGGTGCAAGAACTCAGTCAAAGTGCCAGCATGAATTAGAAATCACTTTGGACTGCAATTTATATTTGAAACACTGAGCAATTCTTCATAATAAGTACCTACTGGGAATAATAAAGCCCACAAGAATAGGTCAGGGACACAGTGGATCTCTAACACCTGATTCATATATGAATATCACATTTAAAGCCACTAAGAATAGGAAATATAATTCAAAATATTTATAATAAACTTCTAACCTAAACCATAAAATATGAATAGTACTAAAACAGAAAATAAAAATAAATACAAAGATGCAATTTCTGCACATCGAAAACAGCAAGAAAAATTGTAACATTGTTATTGTGTCTTCACTATCCTAACTGCCTTATGCTTTATTTATACTATCTTTGCTTCAGCATTAAATAGTAAATTGAGTCTGAGATTCTAGGCTGATTCACCCAACATCTTTAAGATTTATTTATAAAATAACAAGTTAGCTATTTCCTGTCATGAAAAAGAAGCATGTAGGTTAAAGGGACATAAACACTGACCAGCTGTAAGGTATTTCCCCCCTCTGTCGCGTCCAAATGGGAATTGGGCTACACACGGGATTAACATTTGCCTCTATAGCTATGTCTGGAAGGCTCTCTCTTTCTATGATATGATATCTGATATTCTATTGTACACTACTTGCATTTTTTATCTTATCCTACTTTTTATTTTGTAAGCAATTACAGGATTTTAAGATTTGAAAGCAAGAATTGAACACAACAAGAATGGCAGGACATGTGCCAACTCATTTATCATAGAGATAGAATATAGTTAACATTCATAGACATTCCTGGTTAGCAGGTACCTATATTGCTGACATTTCTAGAATTCCTAAACAGCTTTATAACATCACACATTCTATAAAATAAATAGTAAAGATTGAAAAATGCCCAAAAGTTGAATTCCTAGAGTGTGAAAGGAGAACATGATTTAAAATAGAAATGTCTGAACGTGAATCGTCATAGTTTTCCTGACACATCCTCTAACACCTCCAAGCCACTGGGCTGTTCCTGACAGACCTATTAGCTATCACTGCAGGAAGCCTGTAGGTAAATAAAAAGAGTTTTCAAAGTTGGAAAGGGATTCTGGAGCAGTAACGTTTACCTCTCGAGCTGTGCTTGGCCAGACAAACTCATTCCTTGCACCTTGGAAGAGAGTTGGTTCTACTTGTTTGTCACGATGGGTTCTCACACTGTGCATGTTTACAGTCCTATAGGTAAAGTTGTACTTTGATGATTTGAACACTACAGAGCTTGAGCTTTGGCACCGCAGACACATTGTTACTTCTGGATATCGGTACCTTATCTCCATACAGCAGACACAGAAAGCAATGTACGACTATCCTTGTGTAATTTTTAATTACTGTGAGTGTCATGGACAACTCTGCAATGGCCATCAATGCTCAATGTTGGTTATTATCTTTTCGTTGTGGGCATTTAAAGAATTAAATACTTACAACACTCTCAATGCATCTCTTAATTTATTGGGTTGATATATGGCATAAAAGCCTCATTACTCATCCATTGAAATGGCCTTGGCTTCCCTGGTAGATGGCTACTGTTCCTAATTGGAAAAACATCCTAATTCTTCAGTGCATCTCCTGAGTGATTGTTAAACTGAAGATAGAGTACTCTACAGAGAGGTAATTAATTTATTTAACCTGCTCATGCGAATTTTATGATTTAAATAAATACCTCCAGAAGGTGAATTTTGTTAAATAAAAATAACTGTCTATATAACGTATGGAGTTGTTAATCTGTGTACTGAGCTTTGAGTGGATTTACGTTTTGTGGACTGTGATGTCTCGCATGAATCTTCTGAGAAGAAACATTTTCTAAATTTAGCTACTCTCTAAATATGGCTAACTATGACAGGATGGCCCAATGACAGGCATGCACTAGACCAAGGTTTTCAACTATGGAAATCACTTCTAAGTCAAAGGGTAGGACAAGATTGACAGGGTGGAGCATTTGCCAGTTTATAATAATTTTTAATAGTTTCCATTATCTCCACACTGTAAATTACAGCTGCTTGTGTTCTCCTCGTATATGCTGTAGGTGACCAGGAAGAAGGTCTTGTACAACAAGCCTGATAAATGCCAAGTTTACTAGGTTATGGAAATGTTTATTTTAGATATATAGGCAATGCATTTCTAAGACAGACAGGGCTCAGACCAATTCAGATTGCAAATGGAAAATATGTTCACAAAGAGGAAGTGTCTTACATAATCAAAAGACAGGATTAGAAGCTTTCACAAGAAAACTGTAGAACACATAAAATGAGGTCAATACATCTCAATTTTGTAAAGACTGGAGAGGAAAACAATATAACATTGGTGTGCTTTTCTTTTGGTATGATCTTGAGCAAGAAAACAATAAAAATGTATTTAGTATACTTTGAACTCTCAAAAACGAATCTCAAATTTCAGTTCTGATTTCTTAAACTGTTAATATATTTCTAGGCAATATTCCAGAGTCAGAGAATCAAGGAAGAAGTATTTCAAACTTTGAGAACTTTAGACAACAAACCAGTAAAGTTCCTGATTACAATGCCACAAAAACAGTTTCCAGGCTTGAACTGGGATAGAGGATTTACTCTGTACAGTGGCAGCAAAATGCCACTGGAAGAGATCATAATTCATCCAATGCTTCTATATTAAAGGGTAAATTATAGCACTCACCTTTTTCTTTTTGGAGATTGTCTGTGTACACAAAAATATTCATTATGAACTCACTAGATTTTGTTTTGTATAAAATTAATTTATTATTGCTCAATTTAAATACATACCTCTTGCTTTAATTAAATCACCTATCAGATAAATATAGAGAAGTAAAGGTTAATATTGTTTTGAGTACGTGCATTTTATTTCTACATTGCCTGATAGTGAAAGTTACCAGACTAAGGTCAACTGACAGAGGGTAGTACTAACTATCTGGAATGTGTTTCCAAGAGTTCCAACTACTTTTTGGAAAATGTCTGAAATATCATATATCCATAACATATATTGTTTCGCATAGTCAAAGATAGTTCATGCATTTCAAACTGCCCTATCACATTCACATTCATTATACATAAAAAAATATCCCTCAATCATTTCGATAATTTTTTTAAAGTATATGACATCAAGTTGCCTAGCACTATTCTGGTTAGGGGTCTTTGAAAAGTAATACTTTTATTGCAGATTACAAATGTCTTAAAAAATATCTAATATACAATATGTTGAAATCTGTCAAACCTCAAAACTATTTTGTTTAAAACCAAAGAATTATTTGGAAATTAATTATTTTGATATGTCTGCTCAGATAGCCTATAATAGATTATGAATATCATAATGAGCATTTCCGGGGGTTTTAAGAATGGAGTAGTCATGTCTAATTGCAGTGAAATCACTTGGTGACAATCTTGGTGTTTTCTACTGCTGTGTGGCTTGGGAATTGGCTTTCTTACTGTGTAGTGCACATCTGTTTTAGTATAAAGGAGACATAGTCTAGAACATAGCCCCTCTGTAGAGCAAAATATAGTTCCCAACATCATGAAAAGCAAATGATGCAAGACAGGGAGTAACAATCTTCAGACAAGATGTGTAACAGAAGTACTCTACCTTGACTGGATTTGTGCTTGCCCTTACCCTTGTTTTAATGCGATTTCACATACCTTTTTCCTTCTGGAGAGTATCTGAAATAGCAACGACAAATGTGTTACTTGTGGAGATTCAATACAGACTGTTGCCAAATTTTAAAGGCAACCAATAAAGAGATGTTGCACGTTTGAATATTTTGACAACTGTGCTAGAGTGTAATGCTCTAAATTCAAGCAATTCACACAAAAATAATTACAATGTTAAAAATTATGAGGATGAAAATGTCACTGGAGTTCTGGACTTTTTGGTTCCGTCCAGAGGTGTCAGGGAACAACACCCGAAGACCCCGGAGTTCCACCTGCCTTGGTGCACAAATAAACAGAAACACGGGCTTCTCGATGGTGGCGTCAAAGACCAAAGGTTTATTACTGCAGGGACACAGAAGTCACAGAAACCACGCATGGGCAGTATCTAGGAGCCTGTTCAATTTGTACAAAGAGGGTTGCTCCTTATATACTGAATTTTAAGCTGGAGGCAAATTCTTCACATGTAATACATTCCCAAAACCTTTGTGTCCTAAACAATAAATATTTGGCGTTACACAGGAACCGTTGATAATATCTGATGCCAAACATTACGAAGAGGGGTTCCCACTAGTTCATCACAATCCCTTGTCAATATTGCATTCAAGAGTCGGACCGCCTCATCGTAAATTTCGTTACCTCCCCCTAATAAAGATTCTGAAAGAAAGGAACGGAGCCAGGTGTGGAAGATAGGAAAGTGGGATAAGAGATGTTTGTGGGTTGTAAATGGGCAAGGCTACCGGCTTCGGCCGCCTAATCGTGATCAGGACAATGGACGCAAAGACCAGTTTAGCAGGACTGGCCTCGGGCAGAGGAGGCAGCCTTTGTCGAGTCATGCAGCTACAGCGTGTTCTGGTCTAAGGAGCACGTGTCACTAGAGAGGTGAATCTCCGGCTAAGGCTACGTGTCCTTAATCGAAATGAAGTGATCAGAGGTTATTGCGTATGTGAGGGCAAGAAACACAAAATGGCTGCCATGATCTAATATGGATGCCATGGGTAGATCAGAAATGTGTCGATTACAGGAGTACTCTTGCTCGTAGCATAGCGAAAACACCAGGATATGCTAAATGGATCATTTGCGGTTCGCTGATACCAATATTATGTATTTCCGACAATATTGAAAACACGGGTTCAAATTGTCACGGAACCTCAGCCCCTCCTATTGCCCTTACATAGGCAATTACTCAGTCTATGTCAGAATCTAGTTCGATGCTCATCAGGTCAGTGACATGTTGTTGTATCATCATCCTCTCTCGTGCCTTTTCTCCAAACGCAGGTGGTTTTCTAAAACAAGTTGCAGCACAAAGACTACATAGACCAGGACCACACTGGATAATCAGGCAGCATGAGAATAGGAATACTAAGATGACACCAATGACCATTAGAACCTTCCATCCCCACGCTGATATTAGAGTCCAAAACCACTCCATGAAGGACCAGTTTCCCTTGTCTACATGAATAGAGTCGGAAATCTTGTGTAGCTTCGAGATCGCCTCGTAGACTGTTGGAGCATTATTAGGAATAAAAACACAGCAGCTCGATTGGATCATTCCACCTCGATCTGCAAGTATTACGTCTAGAACCATACGGTTCTGCAACGTCATGAGTCTATCCGCCTGAAGCTCAGCTGTCAAATTGCTAAGGGCACCAGCAGTTTCGGTAATAGTAGATTCAACTACCCGTGTTAGCTGACGTATGTTTCTACTATTGGCCATAGGCCCCCAGAATGGAAGGAAACCTTTGAAGAAGTCTCCAGCTTCCTGACCAGCGGTATCTTCCTTGCTGAAGACAACTCTTGCTACTCTGGTCTTGTGATAATCAGATGAAGCAGTGTATGTTGGAGGCAATAATCGAGCAATATAACATGATCCTGAAAAGTCGGCAGGCAACCATGTATACGCTCTGTCCAGACAGATGAAGTAAGTACCCCTAGCAGTAAGAAAAGCAGGGGAAGAGTTAGCCGGAAACACGTAAGTCTCTACGCACTCACTCCTCCCTAGCTGAGCTCTCGGATTTCTCCCATTACCTTGCAAACAGACCTGACCTCGGTGAGGTACGACCCAGATTGGAGTTGAGCTTTTACGCTTGCTTTCTCCCAAACTAAGGCGATACTCTGAAGAGTTCCAACTCAAATATACTCGCAATTCGTCTCTAGGGTAAGATGGAGTATTATTGACGTCCTTGATCATGTCAATAATTCCCTGGACTAAAGCTTTGTTGGCAGAGTTATATTTAGTAGAACGTGGTGGACGCGGAGGATAGGTTTCAAGGGCATAAGCAAAGATGGTTTGAAGGGCCTGAAATGATCCATTGTAGCTAAAAGGCAAAACCAGATAGGGAATACCTTTATCCATAGTGTGGGGTATCAAGCCACACACCCAGCAGTCTGTACTGTTAACTACCAGTTGGTGTTGGTGCAAGAGCTGTACAAAAGTGTTGTTGATGAATTCTGAGCGTCGAGCTTGCTCATGTTCAGGAAACGAGTGAAAAGAGTGTATAGAAGAAACAGTAGAAGTAGCAGGATCAAGGGGAGGTACTGTAGTTACTGGCATAAAAATCAAACTCATACCAAAGACGATTCCACCCACCAACGTTATCAAAACAATTAAAAATGTAATCGCACATTGTATCAAAAAGCATTTGCTGTGAAGAATTCTGTAAAGTCTGTTTCTGCGAACATAAATCACATTTTCTCGTTGCAGCGCAGGAAGTTCCATCTTCTACAATCCGCTCGCGACCACTGATGATGTATACGTAGATGAAAATGCCTCTATCAGCCCTGGGAGTTCCCAGAACCAACAGAAAGATCGACCTTGTGTCTGACCCCCGCAGATTCAACTAGGTACACAGCCACGACCCTAAAGCTACCCAGACGGCAAGGCAATTTAAAAAAAAACAATAAAACAATAGCAAACTTCCTGGCTGATTTCAAATATCACAATAGGCAGTTGCCTGCTTTATTTGTCCATATTACGAGATCGTAAGTTGTATCTTTGTTTTGCAGGAACTGTTTGATCGGCAAATAACGTATCACTAGTAGCTGTTGCAGTGTTCAGGTTCGCAGATGACAGAGTCTTTTCTGATGCAGAGGACAAATGTTCAGAGTTCAAAGGAGTCTTTTCAGGAGGAGAGTCAGAGTTCAGAGTGTCGGTAATCAGTTCGGCATCGCTGAAAGGGATGAACTTTGGCGTTTGTTCAAATTCAGAGGCACCAATTCCCTTCTTCACCCAGTCGTCGTAAGGAAGTGGTAGGGGCACACGTTTGACATGAGACGCATGTACCCAGTGCTTGCGACCAGCTACACGAACAGCGGTTCTTGTCGCAAGCAATACCTGGAAGGGGCCAACAAACTTCGGTTGAAGGTTCTTTGTCCTCGCGAAGTTTCTGACCACAACGTGGTCGCCGGGTTTCAGCTGATGCCCTGGACTCTCCGGAGGCTTTGGCAATGCATCGAAAACCTGTTGGTGAATAAGACTCAATTTAGCAGTCAAGTCGTAAAGGTAATCGATCAACATAGGATATTCTAGAGAACAAAACTCCTTCGGCCTAGGCACTCCCCACACATTGGCCGGACGGCCAAAAACAATTTCATAAGGACTAAGCCCTACTCTAGAATGTACAGTTGCTCTCGTAGATAACAAAGCCAAAGGTAGTGCGTCTGGCCAGGACAAACCCGTGGATGCCTGTATTTTAGCAAGTTTTAGTTTGAGGGTGCCATTGTAACCCTCAACTAAACCAGCAGACTGGGGATGGTTTGCACTGTGGAACTTCTGTTTGATGCCCAGACCTGCACACACACTCTGCATAACTTTCCCTATAAACTCACTTCCGTTATCTGACCATACAATCCGTGGCATTCCATATCTAGGGAAATATTCTTTGAGAAGGATTTTGGCAGTTGATAGGGCAGTATTGTCCTTTAGTGGATATGCTTCGATCCATCTGGAGAAAGCACAGACTACCACCAGGACGTATTTTAAATTATTACACCGATCCATGTGTATGAAATCTAACTGAATTACTTCAAAGGGGCAGGAAGGAGGAGCAAAGTGACCAGCATGAGTTGGGGTTCCCTTGCCAGGATTATGCATCAGGCATACCATACAATTTTTCACCACTCTCTCTGCACATTTACTGATCCCATCATTCTTCCAGACTGGAGCCAACATCTTACAGATTCCTTTAGAACTTATATGTGCTACTCCATGCGCCATCGTCACCACTGCAAGCACATACGCATCAGGCAACATCCAACGCTGTTGTTCTGACAAGACAATCCAACACCCACTCGAATCCAACTTGCTCGTACTTTCTCTCCATACACGTTTCTCTTCCTCAGTTGCCTCTTTCTGAATCTCTTTCACACTTTCCACTGTATCCTCACACATTCCAGACTCAGAAATCCATCTTGCAGACGTAGCAACATACATTCTACTCATCATATTTCTAGCTGTCTGTTTAGCAGTTTCATCAGCAAAAGCATTCCCACGACCAACATCATCCGTGATTGCTTTATGAGCACTGCATTTCACAATTGCAACTTCAGTCGGCAAGGTTAGAGATTCCAACAAGTCGTTAACTAGCTGACCATGTTGAATCTTAGTCCCATAGGACGTAATGAAACCTCTTTCTTTCCACAAACGGCCGAAACTATGGGCCACGCCAAACGCGTACTGACTATCTGTGAACACATTCACTCTCTTTCCCTCAGCTAAAACACACGCTCTTGTTAGAGCGATCAATTCTGCAGCTTGGGCAGAATTCTGACTCACTCTTGCAGTCTCCACAATCGTCTTCAAAGTCGTTACTGCATAAGCAGCAGTCACATCACCATTCTCCAATTTAAAACATGACCCATCCACATACAACGTGCCATCTGGATCTAACAATGGTGTGTCTTTTAAATCAATTCGTCCTTTTGTCTCTTCCTCCGTTCTAAAACAGCAATCATGGGGCTCGGAATCACTCGACTCTTGATTAGTTGGCAACAATGTTGCTGGATTCAATACATTGCATCTTTTAATCTGACAAGTGATGCAATAGCGAAATCGTAGCTGCTTTGCAAGTTTCCTTGTCATCGGCAGCCACTAGAAGATCATCTACATACTGCACTAAAGCAGAACCTAGAGGAAGGACAAAGGAATCTAACTGACTTTTTAATGCTTGACTGTAAATAGATGGGCTCTCACAATAGCCTTGTGGAGCGCGTTTAAATCTGAAACTTCGACCTCCTAGACAGAAGCCGAAAATATCTCTGCTTTCCTCGGCTATTGGAATGCTGAAAAAGGCATTTTTCAAATCAATGACTGAAAACCATGTAGCTGTAGCAGGAATTAATGTTAACAAGGCAGTGATGTCTGGAACCACAGGAAACTGCGGGACCACAATCTTATTAACCTCCCTGAGATCAATGACAAACCTATATACTGGAGGTTTTGTAGGATCAGTTCGTTTCAAAATCGGTAATACAGGACTGTTACAGACATTTCCTCTGGTTTCTTCAACCACACCTTTCTTAATCAAATCTTGCACAATCAATAAAAGTGCACGTTCACCTTCACTAGATATTTTGTATTGAGGAATTCGTGGAAATTTGACATTTGCTTTTAAGGTGACTACATATGGTGGAATTTCTAAAAGGCCTACATCATTAGGACCAGTCGCCCAAAGAGTATCAGGGAGTGAACGCAGCTCTGGCGGGAGTGCATCCATTGACAAGTACATCGGGGAGGTGATTCTTTTGCCCAATGTAAGCTGTACTCCTTCCGGAGAACAGTACAATGTCGCATATAGGCGTTTTAACAAGTCTAAACCAAGCAGATTTTCATTACAACCTGTTGTCAAAATCAAGGGTGCTTTCAATTGACACGGTCCAACAGAAATAGACAAAGGACCAGATACGGGGTTGTAAACAGGGGCGCCTGAAAAACCTACAGAAACATTTGTTGAGCCGGACAAAGGTGCGCCAGGGAGTTTCGCGTGAATGATAGAACTTTTTGCGGCACCAGTATCCAACAGAAACGGTTCGACTACACCCGATGTTGCTACTGCGACATAAGGCCCACTCTGATCCACTGGAACTGATACTACTCCCTCTCTCTGTCCATGGCTGTCCTAGTACCCATTTTGTTGAAATCCCTCATCTACTTCACAATAGTCTTCAACATGATACTGTTGAGATCTATTTTGCTGGGCAGACTGTCCATTTCATTGATCAAAGTGATTGGAAGGGCGATCATTCGTCTGTGGAGGCATAGCACCTCGTCCTCGACCTCTAGAATTTTGCACAAAACCACCACGACCTCTCTGAGCTGCTGCTGCGTTATTTTGCGCTAAGATCGGACACTCATTTTTGTAGTGACCCTCTTTCTTACAGTACGCACACTGGTTCCACTGATATTGAGGCCTAGGTGAGCTATAATCTGTCCTCTGATACGAACCTTGCTGCGTATTAGTCTGATTCGTGCGAGGCGGATACGCCTGCTGCAAAAGAACTTTAGTCTTTAAATCTTTCGTTTTCTTGTCTGATTTCTCTTTCTCCTCTTTATCTCTATTCTCATAATACTGGGCAGTTGCAAGTATTTGCGCAGTTGTAGAGACAGCCCACGCACTTTCGGAATCTTTTAATTTATTACATAGCTCAGGTAATTGTGCACAAATTTATCGACAAACAATCTCTGTCCTCCTTCTGTACTCATATCCTGACCACTGTGATCTACGAAAGTCTCTTCAAACCTCGTGAAAAAGTCGGAGACACTTTCGTCTTTCTTCTGCCTGCATGCGGACAACTTGTCCCAATTAACGCGCAATGCGGGCATCAGAGTCTTCATCAAGTCGATTATTCTACCTGGAAGGTTAGCAATTAGGGGTTCGGGTTTGGAACCACCTATTTGCTGACCATCCGCTGCAATGATAGCTGCCCAATCACCACCTAAAGCACCTGGATGATTTTCTTTACGTATTTTAGCCCAGATTGGTTGCGGAACTACATTACCAAATAACATGTCAATGTCCGCCAGATTCATTACACAAGCCTCAACTGTCTGCGTTAATTCTTTATAGTATCCGGCAGGATTTTTACGCGGGTCTGGCAAGGCCTGCTTCACTGCTAGCACTTCGGCTCGCTTCCATGGAATGTGTATCCACACTCTCTGGAATTGCGCCGGAGCGGCTAAAACACCATTCGGTACGTCAGCTTGCACAGCTTCGCGCCAGATTGGAGGAACCTCCCTCATTGGATATTGGCGATTTAGCTTCGTGCTACTTTTCTCTAAGTCTCTCGGTGAACGAAGTGATGGATCATTCCTATAACTTAAAATCAGTTCCATCGCTTCTTTTATATTTTGTCCTACAATCATTCCTGCAGCAAACTCTTTCTGAATCTTAATTAAGTCTTCTAAATTCGATTCAACATCATCTTCTTCTACTTCCTCACGTAAAAGCGAGCACATCTCGTCAAAGACATATCGTTGCGTTGGTTCATTCCATTGCATAAATGTATCTAGTACATCTCTCGTACTATATCTCCTACTCTTCGAAATCCATCTGAGAGCCGTGGAATCTAAAATCCCCCGTTCCTCAGTACTTGGAAGCTGACTACGTCTTTGTACAGAGTCAGAAGTAGGAGTCTTAATTAAGGTTTTATAGAAAGGAGACAGAATATTAGAAACAGAATCAGTGATTCTTCGACGAACAGAAAATGGAGTCAACATACTAGCGGACGCAGAGAACAGTGGAAGTAGGAATAGATAACGGAACAGTAGGTGTATCGAGGAAGACAGCTTGTGAAACAGTAGGTATAGGCGATACAGGTATAGGTAGAGAAGTCGGCAACCCAGGAAGAGGAGGTGCCGAAGGAATATTCACATTAACCACAGGAGGTACAGAAACTTGATTCTGAGGGGCAGGAGCAGGAATACCAGGTTGTCCAGCAACCGGCAATTGAACATTCAGTACGGGTGGAGCTACAATACCTTGTGCATACGGTGGAGGTGACCTTAACAAATAAGACAACAGAGGATCGTTTTCGGGGTCCTCCAGTATCTTAGTTGTTTTCGATGGCAAGGCAGGATAGCACTTGTCGATCGCTAAATTATGCTCTCTAATGGCCACCTCTACGGCCTTCTCACACTCGTTGACTTGCAGCTGTTTAGCCGCCTGCTCTAAAGTCAACTCTTGCTCTTTCTGTTCTTTCTTCAACCTCTTAATTTCTCTCTGTTTGGATTCTTTTCGCCAGTAACGGAAAGAATCGAACATTGCCGGCCGGGCTTTCTTCCTAAACAATTTCGCTTCTAAATTGTCAAGAATTTCTGGTTCAAAACTACCATGTAGTGGCCAACTAAGGACACCATCCTTTTCAGTGTATCGGACCCACGCCTCGTTATAAGATATAGGACCCACACCATGCTTACAGTACAAATCATATAGGGGAGTCCCAATCGGAGGAACCTGACATGAGTCCTCCAATCGTGAATCACTGTTGCAACCAAAACAAGACAACATAAAATTTCTCCGACTTACCATTTTTCAGTCCGGAACACAAAACAGACAAAACAAGAAATAGATATGTGCACCTGAACCAAGAACTTAGGCCTACCAAAAACGAACTGATGTATCGATACCCGAACTAAACCAAATAGATTATCGGAACTAGAACAACCAGTGATAATCTTACAAAACCGAACCAAACCAAGAACCAAACGGGATTTCAACAACCCTCTCGAAGTAGCCAACTAGCAACCACTAAATACTTAACTGAGGCACTGAAGACGTCACCAAGGAGAAACCCGTCACGTTTCGCTGTACTAAGGACTGCACCTCGGGTCCAAGACAGGGCGACGGTCAAGGCAACGGCCCACTGCAGCCGTCCTGAACGGGAATCCTCGTGGAAGAGAACTTCGGGCCACTTTTGCGATATGCCGGGATCGATGAAGTGGGGCGCCTCCCTCAGGAATCTTCACACGAAGCTTCTCGAACTCTTCAGGCTTTTGGACCGGTACCGAATGACGTCGCCCCACGTTGGGCGCCAATTGGAGTTCTGGACTTTTTGGTTCCGTCCAGAGGTGTCAGGGAACAACACCCGAAGACCCCGGAGTTCCACCTGCCTTGGTGCACAAATAAACAGAAACACGGGCTTCTCGATGGTGGTGTCAAAGACCAAAGGTTTATTACTGCAGGGACACAGAAGTCACAGAAACCACGCATGGGCAGTATCTAGGAGCCTGTTCAATTTGTACAAAGAGGGTTGCTCCTTATATACTGAATTTTAAGCTGGAGGCAAATTCTTTACATGTAATACATTCCCAAAACCTTTGTGTCCTAAACAATAAATATTTGGCGTTACACAGGAACCGTTGATAATATCTGATGCCAAACATTACGAAGAGGGGTTCCCACTAGTTCATCACAATCCCTTGTCAATATTGCATTCAAGAGTCGGACCGCCTCATCGTAAATTTCGTTACCTCCCCCTAATAAAGATTCAGAAAGAAAGGAACGGAGCCAGGTGTGGAAGATAGGAAAGTGGGATAAGAGATGTTTGTGGGTTGTAAATGGGCAAGGCTACCGGCTTCGGCCGCCTAATCGTGATCAGGACAATGGACGCAAAGACCAGTTTAGCAGGACTGGCCTCGGGCAGAGGAGGCAGCCTTTGTCGAGTCATGCAGCTACAGCGTGTTCTGGTCTAAGGAGCACGTGTCACTAGAGAGGTGAATCTCCGGCTAAGGCTACGTGTCCTTAATCGAAATGAAGTGATCAGAGGTTATTGCGTATGTGAGGGCAAGAAACACAAAATGGCTCAATCATCATTTGACAAATTTGAATTAAACAGAAGAATTGAATCTGCATTTGGAACATTACATGAAAAACAACTGTGTGACAAACTCTCAGCTGTGTAAAAATGTTGCATTGGTGCATAAGAATTACCTTCATATTAACAGGAAATAAATAATGGAAAAATCATTTTGATGCTTTGCATCACTTTCATGAAGCAAAAACAGTGGAAACGTTTGATAAATCTGAGCCTAAGATGCTATTGAGCTAACTTGAGCTGGAAGGAAATGCTATACTTAAAGTTGGATCGAAATGTAAATCCTGAAATACTTGGCATCCAGTCAGCTAATAAACACAGCAGCATTATGCAATAGCCAAAGGAAGCAGCTAGATTAGGGTTTCAAATTATACCATCCTAGAGGTGGGTGAGTGCCAAGTCATTACAAATGTCACTCAGTCTCTGGAGATGCATCATTCTCCATGGCCTCTCCTCTGCCATAGAGTCACATCTTTCTTATGCCTCACTTCCAGGTGCAAGAACTCAGTCAAACTGCCAGCATGAATTAGAAATCCCTTTGGACTGAAATTTATATTTGAAACACTGAGCAATTCTTCATAATAAGTACTTTCTGGGAATAATAAATCCCTGTGTACTACTTCAGGGACACAGTGGAAATCTAACACCTGATTCATTTATGAATATCACATTCAAACCCACTAAGAATAGGAAATATATTTTAAAATATTTATAATAAACTTCTCACCTAAACCATCAAATATGAATGGTACTAAAACAGAATATAAAAATAAATACAAAGATGCAATTTATGCACATGAAAAACATGTGAAAAACAGCAAGAAAAATTCTAACATTTGTATTGTGTCTTAATCATCCTAACTGCCTTATGCTTTATTGAGATTTATACTATCTTTGCTTAAGCAGTAAATAGTAAATTGTGATTGAGATTCTAGGCTGATTCACTCAACATGCTTATGATTTATTTATAAAATAGCGAGTTAGCTATTTCCTGTCATAAATATCCAAATGCTTATGATGCTTATGACCCAACATGCTTATGATCCATACTACTATTATAAAGAGAGAGCCCAAACCTTTGATGCGGGTAAGCTCAGAAACCACAGCGCCAACCGGGACACCGCATGCAGCATTGAAAAGGTGAGGCAAAGCAGATGGACATAGGCTATACACCAGCGCAACATATACTTTGCAAGGGACAAAGCACGTTGCGGGACAAAGTAGTCCGCTGGAAGTAGCACCGGCTCTGAGGAGCATACGCTGCCTGCAGCATAGGAATAGCGTCTGTGCAGGGGTGTGAGAATAGCGTCCTACTGAAAGTAGCACTGGCTCTGAGGAGCATACGCCGCCTGCAGCGTGGGAATAGCGTCTGTGCAGGGAATAGCGTCTGTGCAAGGGTGTGAGAATAGCGTACCGGCTCTGAGGAGCATACGCCGCCTGCAGCGTGGGAATAGCGTCTGTGCAGGGAATAGCGTCTGTGCAGGGGTGTCAGAATAGCGTTCTATGACGAGGGCAGAGCGTCCCATGGTGTGTGCGGATAGCGTTGTATCACGTAGATGGTAATGGCGTCTCAGTGCACCTGGTAGTTTAGTCTGCCCTGTTCCCATGATGCACTGGGCCAGGGACAGACTGATTTGCGTATAGCCAGGTTCTGAGCTGGGATGGGGCAGTGAGATAAATAACGGTGATGGATCAAGCCCTGATCTTTGGACTGGGTAAGAGTGGTCTGTTTAACTCAGACACTCTGTTCATCACCACCCCCTTTTGTAAATCGTTTTTGGCCACTATAGGTGTGGCAGGGTATACTCAGACATGAGTCCCTTTCTCACTGCTCCATCAGGATTCAAGCAAGCCGGGCCGAAGAAGGCTGAAATGCCATAAACCGGTCCCCGGTAGCTTGTCTCCTTTCTGGTGAAGAATTGGCTTGGTAGTTTAGTCTGCCCTGTTCCCATGATGCACTGGGCCAGGGACAGACTGATTTGCATATAGCCAGGTTCTGAGCTGGGATGGGGCAGTGAGATAAATAACGGTGATGGATCAAGCCCTGATCTTTGGACTGGGTAAGAGTGGTCTGTTTAACTCAGACACTCTGTTCATCACCACCCCCTTTTGTAAATCGTTTTTGGCCACTATAGGTGTGGCAGGGTATACTCAGACATGAGTCCCTTTCTCACTGCTCCATCAGGATTCAAGCAAGCCGGGCCGAAGAAGGCTGAAATGCCAGAAACCGGTCCCCTGTAGCTTGTCTCCTTTCTGGTGAAGAATTGGCTTGGTAGTTTAGTCTGCCCTGTTCCCATGATGCACTGGGCCAGGGACAGACTGATTTGCATTATGGCTGAGATACCCGCCACCCCCTCTCAACACAATCCCCAAGGATGGGAAACCGGAAACGGTTCTGAACTTTTGGAAGACGGGAGGGAGTGACCCTCCCGGCCGTATTTATTAAAATATGAAACAAAAATAAAACATTAAAATAACAGTTTCATATTATGTACAATTTCATTTCCACATTGCGATGTTTGGCTAACCTTAACATATTCTCTAATACAAAGGTTCACCTAGCCGAACTAACATCCTACAAAACATTTAACTTGAAATTGTACATCCTAACTTTTAAGGGCCAACGGCAAGGTCGTAACCGGTGTCAGATCCCTAAACCAGAAATATCCCCCTCACTTGTGAGGGGCGACCGCACAGAGGTGTACCTCAAGTGCATCCACCAATTTCCCTTGACTTGACGGGGGCCCCAATAAACTCGACGCCATTTAAAGGTCGTCCGAGGACTCGTGTGAGGTGTCTAGAAGGTAGCGTAAACCCCCTCCCAAACCCCACACAACTTACCACATCTGCCGTCGCAGATGTCCTGGCCCCGGGAAATTCCCCAGGAGGGGGCTGTAGCCCCTCCTACCCAGGAAGGGGCCTTGACCGCCTTTCCTTTCTTTTCGGCGGCCCGTCCTTAGAAGGGACCGCCTCCCCGTTGAGGGGCCAATGGCCACCTCCCCCGAGCGCTCCCATCCGTAATGGGTGACGCCCACCCATATGGATCTTCCAATTACTGCTCACCGATCATGACCTTACCGCCCGACCAAAATAAATACGACAATTCTAACTAAATTACTAAAGGACTACATTACTACATGACAGTAACAATTACAACTTATTAAAAAGCATGATTACTGATCAACACTAGTGCAGAATTACTTTATTTGCAAAACATACTAAAAATTGACCATTCTTTATTGCATATTCCAAGTTATCACGATAATCATCACAACCTGCAAGAAATAGAGTTACCACATCAAAACTTTATTCAAAAACCACTTGCTGTCCTCAGGGGCTGGTGGGTGGGTCAAAATTGGCTCTTCGTTCCGTCTCGAGCTCACGTGCAGCGAGGAGGTGCAGCTTCAGAGCACAGGAACAAGAGGATGCTTTCTTGGCTTGTTGCTCCTGTAGCAGGGTTTCCGTTCTCCCACAGAACTGTGCATAGAGATCTAGAACCTCAGTGAGTTAGGATGATCCAAAACTCATCTCAGTGTCAGAAATCCCCTTACCTAGCTAGCTACAGTGCCTCATGGATCATTATGGAATGATACATGTCTTAGGCAAACCAGAACATGATCTTTAGAATACCTCAGGAATCGTGGAACACATGAACACTCTTTCGTTATATAATCATTTCAAACCAAAACTGAGAGTCAAAGAACACAAGTGCAAGTTTGAAATATTTATTATTCAATGCAAAGTTCTCAAACGCAGTATCTTGTATAATACCAAAATGCAGATTATAAAAACCATAGTCAGCAGCATAGTCACTAATCCATAGTAAGCAAAAGGTGCTAGCATGATATAATGTAAAACCTATAGAAGTCTCTAGCACCTATATTTCGCGCACCCTATCTAGCATATTATTTTATATCTAAGAAGGTCTCATTCGGGCTTTAGCAGGGCGACCCCATACCTCTCAATGTCAGTAGGAGCGGTTCACATCAGCAGCTACCAGCTCTCTCCATGCGCAGCACCAAGTGTCTACGTTCATTCCGTGTAACTCTATCTTAAACCCGCGTAGAGCCCAAAATGTTGGCATCAACATTATTTGTGTTATGTCTAATGTCTAATGTGGTGCGAGGATCAGACTTCCCAGCAACCTTGTGTTAGGTTAATCTTAGAGTGTGCAGCTCTCAGTGTGCAGACAGTTGTACCAAGTGTACGAGGCAAAGCTGATAGCATAGGAATAACATATTATTCTCAAATAAAACACCTCACCGCTTCTAGGGTGAAAGCTACAACAACAAGTATGTGTCGTGTGCAAAACTGAAGCCGAAGGCAAAACGGCTGTTTAAACATGTAATACACTCATGCTAACTTAACGCAATATATGTAATGAAGTATCCATATGACACCCCCCCATTGGTCCGAGCACCGCCAATCATAAGGGAAAAGGCAATACTAAATCAGATACAAAAATTGAAAGCAAAATTCAATAATCTTGAGCTAAAATAAGCTAAAAATATGTATGAATGAATATGTATGAATGAATATGTATGAATGCCTACAGTGGCCTCAAATCTAAAAAATAACAAAAGTCTTGAACCAAAAGTCTTCCGCCAGGTCCAAAAATTATGAAATGTATGACCAGGTCGCATCCTTTCAAATGTTTGTAAGAGAAAAAACCATGGCACTTATCCGATATCCAAAGTCATGTGCCACCTAGACGTTATCTCCAGCGACATCACGTGAGTGAACTCTCCATCAGCTGAACATAGTCCATCCCTCCAATTCAGCGAGGGGAAAGTTATATTTCACAACAAAGCATTCCTTCCAGGCATCTCACGATTGGAAAGTATATGCAAAGAAAGTTGCAACAGCCTCCAGTATGAAATCACTGCCATCATCCGAAAATAGTTCAGCCATCCAATTTAGCAATGGGAAAGAACATACGTGCTCCTCCAGCATCGGATCCTCCTGCAACGTCAGAGGACAACTTGGTGGGTTCACCAGATCGCTGTGTGTCAGAAAGGCATTCGCCGCTGCAGAGATCTCCCATTGGCCCAGAACTCCATTTATCGCTGCCAAGGCCATAACTCTCTCGCCAGAACAGATCAGCTCGTGAGCCACAACGGGACGCATTAGCTGATCAAAATCGACGTCAGGAGCAGTCCTCAAGCATAGGCATAAATCAATGGCCCAATCGAACTCGCAGCTCAGGCAGTGAAACACAGGTTGGACACACGTGAAGTCGGTGAACCGAAATGACAATCTATAGGCCGTGCTTAATGCTGCAAGCGGCAATGTTCCATAGTAATTGAGCATCCGATTACGACACAGGGTCAGGAGGCGTTGAACGGCGTCTTGCGCAGGATGGGCATCCATGTTTTATGAAGAAAAACACCAACAGAAAGCCTGCGGCCACAGCCAGCAAAACAGGTATTCCACCAAACAAACTCGAAAAAATAGTGTGGAAAAACGTGGGAATGATACCAAAAACTTTTTCAAAAGTAGTCACGAGGCCACTGCTTACTAGTTTAAAAAAATGTGCAAGGCCAGTCGTTGAAGAAGCATTAAAAATCTGGTGTACCAGCTCGCAGAAATGAAATGGCAAATCAGTGTTTAAGAGCGCCTGCACCTCTGTGCGGGTGTTGGCTCTGTGAAGGACATAAGTTTCCCGGGCCGAACTCAGGGTCACTTGTTTTTGAGACAAAAGGGCCCTTATTCTGCTT
This sequence comes from Lissotriton vulgaris, assembly GCF_964263255.1. NCBI lineage: Eukaryota > Metazoa > Chordata > Amphibia > Caudata > Salamandridae > Lissotriton > Lissotriton vulgaris. The sequence continues at coordinate 46,399,757 of NC_141693.1, read as the reverse complement.
AAACCACTGAATTTCGCTTCCAAGGTTGGGATCCGTGGCCAGATGGAGACATCTGAAGAGCCATGCGTGGGTGGGTATAGCACGTTCTTGCAGCACACTACACGCTCTGATACAGTAACTATATAAGCCACACCAATTAATAAACCACAACATAATTCGTTGTTTAAAAGCAAATAACTACCATTAGCTAATAATGTAAATGTGGGCACTACTGCTGGAACTGGCGTGCCTTTTAAAACACATGCTAAATTTGGGCGGTCCTGATTGCAAGAACCGTGTAACTGAATGTGTCTGCATATTAATGAATGGTCAGGTGACTGTGTGCATTCCTCACCATTAAGATTAACCTCTTTTCCATCTTTCAGACATCTGTATGTGTATGGTAATGACCATGCCTCATGTAGGAATGCATTGCCTAGCGGTTCATATCGTCCTATAGCAATATAACGCATACAGTTAGTAAATTTATATAAAGGGAATGGTAATGTAATTAATCCATGAATAAGCCATGTGGCAGTAGTGGTTTCAGCAACAGAGAAAGGCAAGGACTCTAGCTTTTCAATATGTAGCATAGAAAATGAAGCATCACGCATTGAAAGCATGCGCTGTTTCTCAGTAAGATTAAAAGGAGCAAAAAGGGATGAAACGTTCAATGAGGTCCAGGGAACTCGACCAGCCTTAAGAGTCTGTAGCGTCCATGTAAACTGCATTACAGAACGCAATTGATTTTGACCATGGTATAACGTGGACACTTCATCATGTACAATATCAACAACAGAAGAAACAATATTATCCAATGTGTAAATTCTGGAAGAAAGCATGTTAATACTGTTATCGACCACTGCAAGCACTTTTTCCAAATTTGCTTGATCAATAGCTCTCAGGCGTTTTGCTGCCTCAACTTGTGAAAATTTCCAAATCTCATTGTATATAGCATAAAGAAAGCGTTTAGATCTACCCCTAGCTGGGCCTTTTATAAAATCATTTAGGTCTATATTTTCATTCAACTGGGACAGATGCAGTTTAACTGCAGCCAAAGTGGAATGTTGTAACCAGTTCTGACACAATTTGCCTACTGAATAAGTAGTAACAGTGTGATCTGTTTCAAATCTGGGATCTGGCCTGATGTGTGTAAAACCTTCAGATAACCCCAAAAAACGACGTTGGCAAGCATCAGAGCTTCTTTGCCACAAGAGCCACCCCTCCGGATCAAAATGGGAAACATTAAAGGAGAAATTCTGCAAAAGTGCTTGTATCTCATTGATGGATAATGTAGTGAAATTACTCCAACCTGAATATTCTTCCAAATCAGGGATAGTAGGGGTATTTAATTTTTTAGATGTAGCCAATCCAAAACATGTTGTTTGGGAAATAGTCGAATTTAAAAACAACATGTGATTCGGGATGAGACATGCACGATGCAAAGCCTCAGTGCCTTGTACCTGCCAATCTTTGGTACCCCAAACCGATTTAAGGTCAACAGTATCCTTCCATAACTCATAGCCATCTACAGATAACCTCTCTAGAAAGGACTTTGAATACAGCAATTTTGTATCAGTAAGTCTGACTTTGGGCATGAATTTCTGGTTTACTTTAAAATAAAACGACTCAGGATTTGATTGATTAAAGTCTGTAAAATAAGAGTATTTTCCCAGAAACGTACTTGAGCTCCCCTGTAAAGGAGCAGGGCAATGTTCCCACTGAGTGTAATTCACAGGAACCCTCCTGGAACCTGTCTTGTGTAAGAAATGATTTCCATAATGTTGATAACAAAACAAATCACCATAATTGACAGAATCTAAGTACAAATCCTCAGCATCAAAGGCCGAATAATATTTCAAATCAGAGAACAATGCTTCTACGGCCTGAAGATCCCAGTCATCAGAATGAATATTTTGCTTAACCACATCTCCCATGTTTACTCTAAGCACATTAGGAACATTAATAACTTCTGTGGGGCCATGTATCTGAAACCTAACCGCATCCCACACAATCCCATCAAGGACAGGCCAAGCAGTAATTTCTACTGTTTTCAAGTCTCTCCTTAGCCTGTGTGCTGAATGTGAGGAGGAAAGAGGGGCCAATGTTCCATTAAGGTACCGAATTCCTGTTCTTTCTTTCACATAATGGCCATCAATCAAGCGGAAAAAATAAAACACAAAACCAATTGACATAAAAAGATAAAATGAAAATAGTATCAGCCAAACGTAGGTCCAAGGTGGAATTAGAAAATGTTTTTTAAACAACGTGGCATATTTTGCAATAGTCGATGGTTTCTTTGAAAGTTCCGAATCAGAGTCAAAAGAGAATCTGGACTGGTTAGCCAAACGAGCATTTAGATCGGACATAGATAAATCAGCAGGATCTGCATATGTCAGCTCATCAATGTTAGCAAGAGGAATAGTATTTAATAAAGGATTGGATATAGCAGGCATCTCGAGGGACACCTCCTGATCTGCACCAGATGTAATAGCCAGCACAGAGTTCCTCACCATGGAAGGACAGGATGTAGCCGGTGTCATGCTATGAAGAATCGGCCACCCTGTGTGTCTTGACATTGTCAATAGAAATAAATCTGTTTTCTTTACGACCTGGAAGTGGTGGTAAAATGACTGTTCTTGTGCCCTTCACTCCAAGGACTCGAACCGGCGTTCTAAATGAGGGACCAAACTCTTTCTTGTTATCGATCTTCTCTCGAACCAGTTCTCCAACTTGGGGTAGCCAGCCAACTACCGGGATCTGCAACGCATCATCCGACGTGGAGGGCAAGTGTTCCTTTGCAAGACTGTCTCTGGTCTTTTGTAGATCCTGTAAAACATTGCAATGTTCATCTACGTCAAAGGCCGCGGCCTGGGCCTGGCAGTCTGCACCATCAAGGTCAGGGACGTACATCTTGATACCAAAGAGCATTTCGTATGGGGTCCGCCCACCCAGAGACCTTCTAGGGAGATTATTAAGCGCACGCTGCACGCCATAGAGGTGGGTCAGCCAGTTTCTACCAGTGCCTATAACACGTGCTGTCAAAGATTGCTTTAAGTCGCGGTTCATTCTCTCTACTACAGAATTGCCCTCAGGCCTGTAGGGACTTGAAAACTTCACCTGTACTCCCAACGAAACCATAGCATCCTTATACGCCTTAGAGGCGAAAGCCGGACCCTGGTCCGAATGGAAAGTACCACAAGCAAAGATTCCCACAAAGACACGCAAATCCTTAATGACAGTTCGCGAATCAGCGCTTCGATGCGGCCATACCCATACAAAGCGTGTGCATGAGTCAACTGCTACTAAGATGTATTTATACGCAGTATCAGAAGAAAAAGGACCGCAGTGATCCAAATAAACACAACCAAGCGGTTTATTAGAGATGTACAGCTGTGTCTGAGGCGGACGCGCAGCAGTAGAAGGCTTAATCTGCTGACAAATGTCACACATAAGGACATAATCGCGCGTCTGTTTGTACAGTCCCCGCCACCAGAACCTCTGTTGTAGCTGTGATACAGTGGCTGAGACGCCCGCATGCGCAGACGCCACACCTTCATGAGCCGCTGTAATCAGAGAAGCTCTGCGATCCGAGTTGGGAACCAGACGCTCTCCAACTTCAGGAATTTTCACATAAGGAACCTTATCGGGACTTAAGTGGTATGTGTATTTCGAAGGGAACCCCGCAGGATATTTACCTCCCTTCGCTGTGGCAGCAACAGCCGCCAAGATGTCGTCATCTATTTTGCTCTTGGACCTCGTGACCGCTGCAACTAAGTATTTTGATACCGCAGACTTCGCTGCCTCATCAGCAAGCGAATTGCCAACAGCGTGGACTCCCACGCGCTGGTGGCCGAGAGTATGAATCACAAACACGAGTGGCAGTTTCTCTTTAAGTTCCGCCACTCGGACCCAGATCGTTTTATGTTTTATTGTACTACCTTTGGAATCACGAAAATCATTCTGAATCCAAAAGAACAAGTTCTCATTGTAAGACTGGACACAGTAGTAAGAATCACTTACGATTAAAGTCGTTACACAAGGATCAGCGTACTCCAATGCAAGCATAAGAGCACGAAGCTCTGCTAATTGTGCGGTGCAGTCCCCTAGTGTTTGCGTGTGCACAACACTGGACTTGAACTCATCGTTCACCATGGCACCGACTACAATGGCGCATGCGGAAACGTAGGCATGTTTAGAGCCATGCGCAACCTGCGCCGAACCATCCGTGTAAATGATACAATGGAAATCCTCCAACGGCCGCATTGCTAAAGGAGCAGGATGAACAAATTCATACTGTAAATACTCCTGCGACCGTAAAGCGGCGTCAAAAATAAACGTGACATCCTGAGATGTCAAGGATGTAGCCCACTGAATCCACCGAGGGTGCAAAGCTTTAGAATTTGGTACACTGGCTTTCGTGACCGCCTCCAAGGCTGGACACGGGGTAACAACCAACATGCGCTTTCCCTGCGACAGGGCACGTTCCTTAAGAATTGCCATCTGCACAGCCGTTAAAACTTTCTCTACAGTGGAAAAACGCAGTTCAGCCGAAGTGTACAAGTGTGACTTGTAAGCAATAGGTACAGTATCCCCCTCATTAAAAGTCAGGTACGTGAAACCCACCGTCCCAGGTATAATTCTTATCACCAGGTTGGTCTGGTTATCACGGGTCTGTAAGTAGTCAGAAGTGAGCAAATCAGCCTGCAAGGACTGCAGAATGGCTGAATGCTCAGGCAGCCAGCATGATTTGGAAAAAGATGGTTGTACCAAGGCATATAAAGGCTTGATACGCTGGGCATATTCCGGAATGTATGTCCTCCCGAAATTTAAAAAACCCAGTAAAGACTGTAATTTTTTCAGCGTTGTTGGAGAGCGCAACTGCGCGCACTTCTCCAGGAAGTGAGGAGCCAATCCCTTTCCTTCATGGTTAAGTTCATAACCTAGAAACAACACTGTGTACTCCGCAATGTGTGATTTCGCAAAGTTAAACTTGTAACCCATGTCTGCAAAGTTACAAATTATGCTGTTTACTCGACACAGATGCACCCAAAGCTCGTCGTCTGTGAGATAAATGTCATCCACATACGAACATGCAACTGGATCGAATCGCTCCAAAAGAGAGACAATGCGGGCGGAAAACACTCCAGGACTATTTTTATATCCCATTGGGAGTCGTTTAAACATTTTTTGTACGCCGCCGCATGTAAAACTGGTCCATTGGGAACTTAGACCATCTAATCTATGTGCATAAAAACCATTGGAAATGTCAAGCGTGGTTTTGAACCGTTTACGCTCAAGACTATTCACTAGGGCAGAGCCGTGAGTATTCTGTACTGCACAGTTACGGCAATGCGAGTTCAAATGCCGGTAATCCAAAACTAGACGATAAGAGCCGTCCGGCTTGTTAACAGTAAAAAGGGGATTATTCATTGGTGACACACACGTTTCAATTACACCTTGATATTCCAATTGTTCAAGGATAGCGGCGACCGAAGCTTTAGCTTCACGCCGTATGGGATACTGGGGTTGTGGCTGTGGCTGTGACCGTAAAGGAATCTCATGGCTAGGGGACAATTTATCCCAGCCACACTGATTTCGGTACACAGCCGGCGCAAGCGCCAGAGCCCACTCTTCTGCAAAATGCAGCGCTTCCACTCTCGATACAGTGTGCGCGAAACTGGGTAGGATTACCTCCTCCCCTCGCGGAGCTGCGAGAACAAAAGGTGGGAGCCAGTCAGCCTCCGAAAGCAAAATGTCATACGTATCTGAAAGATTTTCCCAAAATACCCCTTTTACAGTTCGCTGCATGTCACCTTCGATTAACAGGACAATTTCAAAAAGCCTTTCAGGGGGAGCAACATGTGTATCAGCTGTTTCGATTACAACATAAGTGTCAGTCGCTGTCACCTTCAACAGTGGACGGAGGGCCTCTCTCACTATGGTAATCTCCGCCGCGCTGTCCAGCAAGGTCAGAGCCCACGTCAGATTCCGAAGCCGCGTTCTCACTATCTGGGGCATATCGATGCGCCGTTAAGGCAGCGACTTTCTTCTTAGCAAACTGCGGTCTCTTTGGCGTAGAGTCGTCCCGCTGGTCCCCTTCACTTCGCGTGCGGGGTTGGCCACGTCCTTGCTGACCACCCCTGCCCCTGCCGCCCCCTCCACCACCGGTTGACGGAGCCGATGAGTCCTGAAAGGAACGAGGAGAGCGTTGGTCAGATGCCTGATATCTTTCAGGCGATTTAATCGTAGCGCGATCGCGCAATTCATAAACACGCTCTGACTGCGCAGGTTGTGAAGGCGCCGGACTAGAGACCTGTGTCTGTTGTTGTTGTTGCTTACCCTTATTTTGCTTTTTGGGCCAAGTTTGTTTTTTGGACTTGGGCTGTCCACCTGTTTCCGAAGACTGCCCCTGGGGCTGCTTCTTTTCTTTTTCAAGAAAAACCTTCGCACCCTTAGAATTGCGGCCAACCATTTTATAAGCCGCCACAATAATTCTTGCCAGCTGACGGGGTTTCTCGGCATCGGGTACTAACGCCAGACCATTGGCCACCTGAAAGTTCACTGCATCCCCTTTTACATTGGCAAGGATAATACCGCAAACTGTCTCAAATGAACCGTTCAGGCGCATACCCAACTCAACCGCCGACTCAGGTCCGTGATCATCCTGAACACGTTTGAGGATCGCAGACAGGTTCGACACTGACGGTGTGCCAAAGCACCTCGAGTAAACCGCTGCAAAATTCTTACCCCATGTCTCACAGTCAGCAAGTTCCGGGGCTATTTCCTTCGGTAAACTAAGCGTAAGAATCCGGTGTTTTTCACTCGGAGTCGTATTAGGAAACACAGCCTCTAGCTGGTCGAATTTCTCGGCAAGCCAGTAAGGAAATTCATCCGTACTCTCTGGCTTTCTGCCCATAACGGAATTCACCAAGACAGGACTGATTTTCAAACCAGCCTGTTCTGCTCGAAGCTGCGCACCTGCGGGGGCCGCGCCATGAACATTACGACTAATGTAATGTACAAGCGCCCTAATCACTCCAACTGCGACCTCATGAAGACGTCGCAGGTCAGCCACGTTACAAGTGGTGCGATTAGGATGAGGAGTAAATCCCCCCAAGGCGGGCCAATTTGTGCCCGGAATGGATAAAGGACCTAACCTCGGAGCGTTCAAAGAATGGGGTAGGGCGCCACCAAACCAAACTCCGTGCTGCCAAGCGTCAATAGGTACTTCCAGTGCCCTGTACGGAGCATAAGCCGCCGGTACTGCCGAGGCAGTGTATGAATGGAAGACACCCGAATTAGCGTCCACAGCCGGAAACGTCACCCAGAAATAAAATAATTCGTACGGGTACGTATGTTCCGCACTCACCACTAGAACCACAGCTAAGCCGTCCACAGGGACATTATACGTCCGCAAGTGGTCACGAACCGCGATGCGGCTATGCTGCGCAATTTCCACGGCCATCTCAGCAAAGGAAGTGAAAAGAGACAAAGAACAGTTTGTAGCACAACTGGGTAGTAATTCAAAGAAACCGTTTACAGAAGAATTCAAGCTTGAAAAGACCTATTTCAAAAATAGGTAGGTTTTTCCGACACCACCGTTTACCGGAAACGGGTATGAAGGTGTTAAGGTTTGAATGATATACTACTCGAGTGTCATGAAATACGGCCAACCAATCCGTTGGGCGCCATGTAGCAGGGTTTCCGTTCTCCCACAGAACTGTGCATAGAGATCTAGAACCTCAGTGAGTTAGGATGATCCAAAACTCATCTCAGTGTCAGAAATCCCCTTACCTAGCTAGCTACAGTGCCTCATGGATCATTATGGAATGATACATGTCTTAGGCAAACCAGAACATGATCTTTAGAATACCTCAGGAATCGTGGAACACATGAACACTCTTTCGTTATATAATCATTTCAAACCAAAACTGAGAGTCAAAGAACACAAGTGCAAGTTTGAAATATTTATTATTCAATGCAAAGTTCTCAAACGCAGTATCTTGTATAATACCAAAATGCAGATTATAAAAACCATAGTCAGCAGCATAGTCACTAATCCATAGTAAGCAAAAGGTGCTAGCATGATATAATGTAAAACCTATAGAAGTCTCTAGCACCTATATTTCGCGCACCCTATCTAGCATATTATTTTATATCTAAGAAGGTCTCATTCGGGCTTTAGCAGGGCGACCCCATACCTCTCAATGTCAGTAGGAGCGGTTCACATCAGCAGCTACCAGCTCTCTCCATGCGCAGCACCAAGTGTCTACGTTCATTCCGTGTAACTCTATCTTAAACCCGCGTAGAGCCCAAAATGTTGGCATCAACATTATTTGTGTTATGTCTAATGTCTAATGTGGTGCGAGGATCAGACTTCCCAGCAACCTTGTGTTAGGTTAATCTTAGAGTGTGCAGCTCTCAGTGTGCAGACAGTTGTACCAAGTGTACGAGGCAAAGCTGATAGCATAGGAATAACATATTATTCTCAAATAAGACACCTCACCGCTTCTAGGGTGAAAGCTACAACAACAAGTACGTGTCGTGTGCAAAACTGAAGCCGAAGGCAAAACGGCTGTTTAAACATGTAATACACTCATGCTAACTTAACGCAATATATGTAATGAAGTATCCATATGACACTCCTTTTATCCGTCTTCAGGGCGGGCGTAAACCCGCCCCTGCCTGCCCCAAGGGCGTGGCCGGCCGCGTCAGTGTCTAGGCCAGCCCACTCCAGGGCGGAAAAAGGCGCGCCCCGGCTACGCCGCTTCGGGCATACCAGCCGAGACTCGCCTCCCGCCCAAGATGGCTTCCTGGGGGGATCGTGGTACTCCACCATACGTTCGGGGGGACCGAATGGTCGCCCCTTTCCATATGGCTGAGATACCCGCCACCCCCTCTCAACACAATCCCCAAGGATGGGAAACCGGAAACGGTTCTGAACTTTTGGAAGACGGGAGGGAGTGACCCTCCCGGCCGTATTTATTAAAATATGAAACAAAAATAAAACATAAAAATAACAGTTTCATATTATGTACAATTTCATTTCCACATTGCGATGTTTGGCTAACCTTAACATATTCTCTAATACAAAGGTTCACCTAGCCGAACTAACATCCTACAAAACATTTAACTTGAAATTGTACATCCTAACGTTTAAGGGCCAACGGCAAGGTCGTAACCGGTGTCAGATCCCTAAACCAGAAATATCCCCCTCACTTGTGAGGGGCGACCGCACAGAGGTGTACCTCAAGTGCATCCACCAATTTCCCTTGACTTGACGGGGGCCCCAATAAACTCGACGCCATTTAAAGGTCGTCCGAGGACTCGTGTGAGGTGTCTAGAAGGTAGCGTAAACCCCCTCCCAAACCCCACACAACTTACCACATCTGCCGTCGCAGATGTCCTGGCCCCGGGAAATTCCCCAGGAGGGGGCTGTAGCCCCTCCTACCCAGGAAGGGGCCTTGACCGCCTTTCCTTTCTTTTCGGCGGCCCGTCCTTAGAAGGGACCGCCTCCCCGTTGAGGGGCCAATGGCCACCTCCCCCGAGCGCTCCCATCCGTAATGGGTGACGCCCACCCATAGGGATCTTCCAATTACTGCTCACCGATCATGACCTTACCGCCACAGGCCGGATAGTTGACCGGCTATCCGGACCCCCCCACAACACTCCTGCCTAAAAGGTCATGTCATAAAGTCTTTAGCCAAGCTATCAGGTCTCCTATGAGTAACTCGTTCCCCATCCGGGACAAATGAACACCATCCCCCAAATACATACTGTCCCCTTTAATACAACCATGCGAAACAGAATGCAGTGTACTTGAACGGAACAATCTACTCACTTTATTACTAATTTTCCTTACTGAATGATTCAGAGCAGAAACCGAAATAGCCCCCCGCCACACTTTCCGTGGGATCATATGGGACCATGCAATTGTGCACCCTGGAACTCTTCTCGCTAACCAACTTACAGTGGAAAGCATCGCCTCAAGAAGAAGTCGTCTACCAGTGGTCACCAAATCGTTGCCCCCAAGATGTACTATGACTACAGACGGCGGTGACCTTGTCCGCCCTAATAAACCCTCGAAAAATGATTGAAACTGGTCAATACAGAGCCCGCCCTTTCCGTAGAAGGACACCCTGTACCCGTATTCCCCAGCCACGTGAATCATGTCACCTGCTTTGAATACGTCCGCGGCCCGCCTCACGTATGAGTGGCCCACGACCCACACCTCCTTTTTCACAGCCGGTGATGTCTGACCACTGGCCCCCCGGTGTCGGGTCGACTGCACAGTCCGCCCCGCCTCGTAGGCTTGCGCAACTGAAAACCAAACAAAACAAGAAGCGTGAGTACATCATTACAGCTTCACAACATATGCAACCGCACATACCTCTTATAACAGTTCGAGGACCAACGCCCCACACGTTTCACTTGTTCTACATTCAGACCCCTGGCTGTAGCCTCTGTAGCAGCCCCTATCCGAAAGGAATGGGTCCCAAACTCGCCGGGGTTCAAGCCCGCGGCCGAAATCGACATCGCAAGCACCCGCTGGAACTGAAACCTCGTCAGTGGGGTGGCGTCAGCGTGTCTCAACAAGGTCCCCCCCCATGATGCCACCCTTTGCGCTAAATATTCTTCTACGCACACTACAGGGCACATGGAAGACCCGGGAATCCTTTGTATGATTATGCAGTCCCCAATCGCACCCTGATCGGTCTTGGACCTGACAAACGAGACAGTCATTGTCTCCCCCCTGACCTGAACGTGCTCTCGGCACAGTCCCCCCATGGCATCCTGCTTGTTCTTCGCCACTAGTTCGCTCACCCGCATAGCCCCATGGAATGCTAGCGCAAAAGCGGGTCGGAATAACACTGTTTCATACTGGGATGAACACGTTGCAGGAAGTACAGATAATAACAGGGCCAACCTATCCAGACCTATCGGGCGCCTTTCATCTACTCTGCGACCCTCAAGGCGTTGCCACCCACGTAGCGCTTTTTGCACAACGAAAGACGCAGTCGGGTCCTGGATCCCATGAGCCCTTGCCATAAAGGAAATGGCGGCCCGATGCCTCTGGGCCGTAGCCACTGATTTGCCTGCCTGATGTAAAGACAGCAAAAATTTTACTACCAACTCCTCCTGGCCCCAAAGCTCCCCCCAAGCAACCCCCAAAAAGGCCCAATAGGAACGGAACGCCCCTTCATATGCCTTCCTCGTCCTGGGTGCTAAACTCTCTCCCACGAGGTTTTGTAGTTCGGGGCACCGAGAGACCAGAGAGCTTCGGGAAAGGGTGCCGCCACCGGGTCCGCTGTGGGCAGAAAACCCCAGAAGGCCTGCATACGAAAACGAGAAAGCGCATCAGCCGCTTTGTTCATTACCCCCGGCACATGTCTTGCCTTAAATAGCACATTCCATTGCATACACAATAACACAATTTCTTTGAGCAATCTCAGAATCCATTTGCATCGTGCTGCCTGGCTATTGATACACTCAACCACGGTCATGTTATCAGACCTGAACACCACAGAGTGATCTCTGAATCCCTCGGGCCAAGTTTTCAGGGCCACCAGAATGGGGAAAAGTTCAAGAAAAGCAATGTTACTTGTCAGCCCACACTCATGCCACCATGACGGCCATTTTTGAGCCGACCATTGTGTGCCGAATATGGCACCAAAACCAATGCTCCCAGCCGAATCTGTCCACAGCCCCAGCTCCTCGGAGGACACCGCCGGTTTGTTCCAGACAATTCGACCATTGAAATCCGCCAGAAATGCCAACCAAATGCGCATGTCCTGGCGAACCTCTGCCGATAGCCTCGTGCGATGATGACCCTCCTTCAGGCCGACCATGGCTTGAGCGATCGAGCGGGAAAAGGGGCGGGCCATCGGCATTACTCTCAGGGCAAAATTCAACTGGCCCACCAATTGTTGTAATTGATGCAGTTTAACCTTAGACTCACTAATACACGTTTCAAGGGATGCCCTGAATTTTAACACTTTTTCTCTTGGTAATCGAAAACAGCCTTCCTCTGAGTCGAGCTCGATCCCCAGAAACTCGAGGCAAGTTGAGGGACCCACAGTCTTACCTGGTGCCAATGGCACACCAAAATGATTCATTAAGACACAAAATTCGTTCAAAGACTGTCCACATTCTGGATCCCCGGCTGCCCCAGAAACAAAAAGTCATCGAGATAATGCATAACATGTTGAAAACCCGTCCTCTTTGTGAAGACCCATTGCAGAAAACAACTGAACTTTTCAAAATAGGCACAAGATATAGAGCATCCCATTGGCATACATCTATCCATGTAATAGTGACCCTGAAACATGAAACCAAGGAGACGCTGATCGTCTGGGTGTACCGGGAGCAACCGGAACGCTGACTCAATATCTGATTTTGCCATCAGCGCACCGGGCCCTAGGCGATTCAACATGGCAACGGCCTCATCGAAAGATGCGTACCGCACCGAACACACTTCAGGGTCTATCGCATCATTCACGGAAAGACCACGTGGGGCTGACAAATTATGTATCAGTCGAAACTCACCCGGGTCCTTCTTCGGGACCACCCCTAAAGGGGAACAAACAAAGTTAGCCATCGGTGGCACATCAAATGGACCGGCGACTCGACCTCGAGTAACCTCCTTCCCAATCTTTTCCTGTACCACGGTCGTATGTTGCAAGACCGACAGTTGGTTCTTACATTTTGCCACACCCTGAAAATCCCCCACTGGGATGCGGAAACCATATGAAAACCCGTTCCGCAACACCCCAGCGGAAGCATGATCCGGGTATTCGTTGAGCCAAGGAATCATTGCCATGGTATCAATCGGAGTAGGTAAAGGCGCCCCTCGGACTATTTCAGACCTGTTTGGCGCTTCCCCTACCACCGTTATCACCCGTTTTGGCTCTGCACATGGACTCAGGATGGGATGGCTGCCCACACCCTCCACATTCGTGTCTAAACTTGCATGACCCCTGGGGCCTCGTACATTTACCCCTGTTGGAATTCCAACAAATCCCCCTTTTACCTGCATTGCCATTCGGCTTTGAGTGATAGTCATTACCTGCACCCGACCGAAAGGGTGTCCCAGCGTATTGGCGGGAGGATTCGCCCCCGCTACTTCCTACCAATGGTACTTTTAACATTCCTGTACTCTCCATTTTTGACCATGAAACGGAGTCGTAACAATCCCAAGTCAAGTTTTTGTTGTGTTCTTTCGCTTTTCTAAAAATATTATCGTAGCAGAACCACTGATTGCCCCCATATGATACGTAATACTCCATGATCCGTGACTGATAGATAGGCAATTCGGTCAGCAACTCGGGCCTACGTTCGCCCATGATGGAGGTAAAGATTCCCCATGCCCTGCCCCAAGTGCCAATGTTTTCGTCGACCTTAAAGGCGGCCATTTTTGCGCGCCAAACACTCGGATGCATGAGCTTCTTTTGGCTCTTAACATGCTCCATCTCATAATGGTCGGTAAGCAAAGAAAAAATGTTTACATACTCATCCGCCCAAATCTTTTCCTTAATTGCCAGAGGAACATGCTGACCCACCTTCTCCCTTCGTGAAGGTGCAGACCCCTCCCTCGCAATCGGCAATGGCCGCTTACCTGAACCAGAAACTGCATCTGCCGCCGGACCTGGGCCTGTTGCTTTTTCTGCCGCCGGAGACAGCGGGGTAACAGACGATGGTGCCTTCACCGCCTCCCTAGTTTCACGCAGTTGTCTCATTAACACCCGGGCGTCGTCAGCCGTGGCGCCCTCGCTATCTTTCCCCAACCACGCTGCCAATTGTGCTGCCAACTCGGGAGGCATATCCTCCCCGGATACGGGAGTGACCACCACGGGAATCGGATTCCCTTCCTTCGGCACTGGAGTTGGCTCTTCAAGTGGGATATCGGGAACCGGGGTTTCCCCCCCAGCTGCCCCCCTTCTGGACCTCTTGCCTCTCCCTCCGGGGGCTGCTCCCGACAAAGGTCGTTTCGGTCCCCCTTCCCCGTCCTTAGCCGCCATCTGCTTCTTCAGATCGGTTACTTCTTTCATGAGCATGCGGAGCATCTGATCGGTACTGACTCGCTTTCCGACTTTCTTGGGCATTCTCAGACAGAGTATCTGTAAGACAAAAAGAAAGATTACCACGCTCAAAATTGGCTCTTCGTTCCGTCTCGAGCTCACGTGCAGCGAGGAGGTGCAGCTTCAGAGCACAGGAACAAGAGGATGCTTTCTTGGCTTGTTGCTCCTTTTATCCGTCTTCAGGGCGGGCGTAAACCCGCCCCTGCCTGCCCCAAGGGCGTGGCCGGCCGCGTCAGTGTCTAGGCCAGCCCACTCCAGGGCGGGAAAAGGCGCGCCCCGGCTACGCCGCTTCGGGCATACCAGCCGAGACTCGCCTCCCGCCCAAGATGGCTTCCCGGGGGGATCGTGGTACTCCACCATACGTTCGGGGGGACCGAATGGTCGCCCCTTTCCAATAGCCAGGTTCTGAGCTGGGATGGGGCAGTGAGATAAATAACGGTGATGGATCAAGCTCTGATCTTTGGACTGGGTAAGAGTGGTCTGTTTAACTCAGACACTCTGTTCATCACCACCCCCTTTTGTAAATCGTTTTTGGCCACTATAGGTGTGGCAGGGTATACTCAGACATGAGTCCCTTTCTCACTGCTCCATCAGGATTCAAGCAAGCCGGGCCGAAGAAGGCTGAAATGCCAGAAACCGGTCCTCGGTAGCTTGTCCCCTTTCTGGTGAAGAATTGGCTTGGTAGTTTAGTCTGCCCTGTTCCCATGATGCACTGGGCCAGGGACAGACTGATTTGCATATAGCCAGGTTCTGAGCTGGGATGGGGCAGTGAGATAAATAACGGTGATGGATCAAGCCCTGATCTTTGGACTGGGTAAGAGTGGTCTGTTTAACTCAGACACTCTGTTCATCACCACCCCCTTTTGTAAATCGTTTTTGGCCACTATAGGTGTGGCAGGGTATACTCAGACATGAGTCCCTTTCTCACTGCTCCATCAGGATTCAAGCAAGCCGGGCCGAAGAAGGCTGAAATGCCAGAAACCGGTCCCCGGTAGCTTGTCTCCTTTCTGGTGAAGAATTGGCTTGGTAGTTTAGTCTGTCTTGTTCCCATGATGCACTGGGCCAGGGACAGACTGATTTGCATATAGCCAGGTTCTGAGCTGGGATGGGGCAGTGAGATAAAAAACGGTGATGGATCAAGCCCTGATCTTTGGACTGGGTAAGAGTGGTCTGTTTAACTCAGACACTCTGTTCATCACCACCCCCTTTTGTAAATCGTTTTTGGCCACTATAGGTGTGGCAGGGTATACTCAGACATGAGTCCCTTTCTCACTGCTCCATCAGGATTCAAGCAAGCCGGGCCGAAGAAGGCTGAAATGCCAGAAACCGGTCCCCGGTAGCTTGTCTCCTTTCTGGTGAAGAATTGGCTTGGTAGTTTAGTCTGCCCTGTTCCCATGATGCACTGGGCCAGGGACAGACTGATTTGCATATAGCCAGGTTCTGAGCTGGGATGGGGCAGTGAGATAAATAACGGTGATGGATCAAGCCCTGATCTTTGGACTGGGTAAGAGTGGTCTGTTTAACTCAGACACTCTGTTCATCACCACCCCCTTTTGTAAATCCTCAGTGCACCTGGGCACATTGTGCAGGCCAAGACGGATGAGGCGCGTGTGCACACTGTGTCATTGGGGTAAATTCGGGACACACACAGCATCGCGTACAGAGGCACCCGGGAACATTGTGCAGGCAAAAACGGGTAAGGCGCGTTTACGCACTGTGTCATTGGGGGGAATTACAGACACGCACAGCATCTGCATCAGCACAGCACAGCATTGCGGTGCCACTTTGGGACACTGTGAGGCCACACATGCTGAACGCTGGCGCCGCCATTATTAAATGCAGAGCCTGACATTCTTTTTTATACCCGGACAACGTCGGGACGGGCTGCTAGTTTATTTATAAAATAGCAAGTTAGCTATTTCCTGTCATGAAAAAGAAGCATGTAGGAGAATGGAACATAAACACTGACCAGCTGTAATGTATTTCCCCCCCTTTCGTCTCCAACTGAGTATTGGGCTACACAGTGGATTAACATTTTCCTCTATAGCCATGTCTGGAAGGCTCTTTCGATCTATGATCAACTTTAAAAACAATACTTCTCAAAAAAAGTTGTCCTAAATTGCATACATTCAAACTAGCTCAATACGAGAGTGGAGGTAAGATTGGAAAAATCTTGGCTTACAAAGTCACGGATGATAAAGCCAATACGGTGATTCAAAATATTCGTGGCTCTGATAATATCTTATACAAACAGCCTGTGGAGATACTAGAACAATTTGTGGATTTTTACCGAACTTTATATACTCCGGAGACCTATCCCAGCACAGCTACAATACACGATTATCTAAACGAAAAGATCAGAAACAATCAATCCACTTTTAGAATTAGATCAATTGTCAGAAAATATCACCTTGTTGGAGGTTAGACATGCTATTGTTTCTTTACCTTCTGGAAAAGCTGCAGGGCAAGACACCATTCCAGTTGAGGTATATAAAATCTGTATTGAGGAATTATCACCGGTACTACTTCAAGTGATTCAATCCTTTGGTGTAAATGGGAAAGCCCCGAATTCGTGGAATATGGCTAAAATAATTGTTTTTCTAAAAAAGGGTAAGCCTACTGAAGAATGTGGCTCATATAGACCCATTTCTCTTAATAATACCGATGCTAAAGTGTTTGCAAAAATTTTAGCAACCCGTTTGGACCCACTTATGCCCAAAATTGTCAACCACATACTACCCGTTGACTGGTCAGATCACCACATGATCTTATTTCATATCAATCACCCCATCATCTCGCTTAAACCTCCGCAAGACCACCCCAAATGGTCGAGAAACCTCTCCCAAGTACCCCAAGATATCCTGGAAGGTCAGCTAAGTTCACTTCTTCCAAATAACACACTGCACCTCTCGACCAATGATCTTGTCGACCACTATAACTCGGGGTTAGTCTCCATACTCGACAATCTAGCTCCTCTAAAGCTCAAAAGAAGCCGAGCCACTCCATCTAGAACCTGGTTCACTGTGGACCTCAACGCAGAAAGAAGAAACTTGAGAGCCAAAGAACGAAAGTGGAGAAACAACCCAACCGCCATTCTCCGCCTCCAACTAAAATCTGCCCGTAGGAAGTACAACAACCATATCAAAAACAAAAAATCCAGCTTCTTCCGCGAGGCATTGGTCAAATCCAAAAACAGACCCAAAGAGCTCTACAACATAATCAGACAACAAACATCCAAGCCCCGGCCCTCATCCCTGCAGGCATCCAAAGAACTCTGTGATAACTTCGCCAACTTCTTCAACGATAAGGTCTTAAAAATCGAACTATCTCTAGACATCAACAACCCGCACCTCCAGAAGAGCAACTCGGCCTTCCCACTGGCAATCCCATCCGACTCCTTTCCCTCCCCCTGGCTAAGCTTTCGCCCCATCCAGGAAACTGAGATAATCTCGCTGATCTCGACCTCCAAACCATCAGCACACGTTTCAGACCCCATTCCCCCCTCTTTAATCAAAAAAATGAAGCTTACCTTAGCGCCCATCTGGGGAAGAATCATAAACAGCTCCTTACAAAGCGGAGTGGTCCCCGATTGTCTAAAAATGGGGCAAGTCACTCCTCTGCTGAAAAAACCTGGTCTTGACTCAACTGACTTGAACAATTTCAGACCGATATCCAACCTCCCTTTGCGTTCGAAAATACTTGAACGCTGCGTACTCCTGCAACTGATGCAACATCTGGACTACATCAATCTCC
The DNA here is from genome assembly GCF_964263255.1 of Lissotriton vulgaris. Classification (NCBI taxonomy): domain Eukaryota; kingdom Metazoa; phylum Chordata; class Amphibia; order Caudata; family Salamandridae; genus Lissotriton; species Lissotriton vulgaris. The sequence goes on along the minus strand of NC_141693.1, from coordinate 46,381,944 downwards.
TGGACCCCCTCCAATCTGGCTTCAGACAAGGCTGCAGCACAGAAACCGCGATGCTGAACATCATAGACGACATTCATGGTTCTCTTGACGCAGACAAGTGCTGCCTCCTCATACTCCTTGATCTCTCCGCAGCGTTCGACACGGTGGACCACAAGCTCCTCATCACGACTCTTCAAGAAAGAGCCGGCCTTGGCGAGGTAGTTCTCAAGTGGTTTTCCTCCTTCTTACATAACCGTACGCAAATAATAAAAATGAAGAACTTCACCTCCGAAACCCAGCAAGTCAACAAGGGTGTCCCGCAAGGATCAGTGCTCTCTCCTCAGCTCTTTAACATCTACATGAAACCCCTCGCCAAGTTACTCAGGAACGCCAACATCCACTTCCACCTCTACGCGGATGACACGCAGATTTACCTGGAAACCTCTTCTCGTAAAGACATCCACAGACTTAACGATGTCCTAAATGAAGTTCAAGATTGGCTGACAAAGAATCACCTGAAACTCAACCCCGACAAGACAGAAACACTCCTCTTCTCAAACAAAGACAACCCTCAAATCACCGAGTGGCTAAAGTCGATCGATGCTCTCAAAGGTAACCTCACGCTAGCCGACTCCGTCAAATCCCTGAGCTTCACCCTAGACCCCAAACTAACCCTGACAAACCACATTAAGAATTCGGCGAAAAGCGCATTTCTCAACCTCAGACTTCTGAACAAAATCAAACCTCACATTCCTAACAAGGACCTCAAACTAGCCACGCAATCTCTAGTTCTATCAAGACTGGACTATGGGAACTCAATCCTAACAGGCATCCCCAAATCGCACCTGGCCCCACTAAAAACAACACTTCATGCAGCAGAGAGAATGATCACAGACTGCAAAAAATCTGACCACATCTCCCCGGCACTCAAAGAACTCGAATGGCTCCCTGCAGAAATGCGGAGTACCTTCAGAACGGCCTGCCTCACCCACAAGGCCCTCCACACCGGCAAACCGGAATACTTGGCAAACAAGCTCAAAATAAGCAGGCCAAGCCAGAAATTTGAGAAGCTCTAACTCCCTGCTGCTCATCCTACCAAAAACAAGAAAGAAGAGAACTGCGGACTGCTCTTTCTCAGGAAATGCCCCCAAAATATGGAACGCCATCCCCCCGCACATCATAACTATACCGTCCTATGCAGAATTCAAGAGCCAACTCAAATCCTTGTGCCTTATCCGTTCCCTTGGTTGTGGGTAACTTGGTTCAGCAAGCGTCTCCGGAATCCATGCGGTAACATTGAATCCTGTGACCAAGAAGTCCTGCTGTCCGAACTTTTCCTCATTCCAAATTGTCGCTCGCTGATCGCTTTTATTGGGTTTGTGTCATGTTGTTCTCTTTTTCATTCCCTCTACTGTAAAGCGTTCTGCTACCTTCGGGTCTTGTTAGCGCTATAGAAAACTTCTAAATAAATAAAACATGGGTTTGTAATGGGGAGGGACACTACAGCCCATGTTAACATGGCCATAACAGCATTTGATATAACCGAGACGAAATCCACCCCACTCGGTATTATTCTACTAGATGCCGAGAAGGCTTTTGACCGAGTGGGGTGGGATTATCTAAGGTCTGTTATGACAAATTTGGGGTTTAGCGGTCAATTTGCTAGGTGGATACAGGCGCAATATGATAATCCCATAGCTAGCATCAGCTATGCTGGGTTGACTTCCTCTACGTTTGCTATCTCTCGGGGCAACCGGCAGGGGTGCCCTTTATCACATCTATTATTTGCTCTTTCAATGGAGCTGTTTTTATATGCTTTACAGATACAGCCCCGAATCATACATTTTAAATCTGGCACCCATTTTTTGAAAATTACCGCTTATGCCGACGACATTACTATTTATTCTTCTGATATTGTAGAGGCATTACAAGGGATAGCGATAGAGGCTTGTAGATTTGGAGTGGTATCTGGCTATAAATTAAATATAAATAAAACACAAATAGTTGCTAAATATGAACCAGCAGTAGCTGTTTTTGGGGTCTGTAAAACTGCCATCTATCTGGGTGTTAAAATTACATCCAAAATACATAATATGATTTCCATTAACTATGATGCTCTACTAAAAACAACTATTCAGTCTTTAAAAAAATGGCACAAGCTTCCTTTGAATTTAATAGGTAGAATTAAATTAATTAAAATGAAAATCCTCCCCAAATTTTTTTATTTATTTTGATCTATTCCTTTAGCACTTAGTAACTCTTTTTTAAAGAAGTTGGATGGGATTTTCAGCAGTTTTACATGGGGATATAGGAAAGCCCGTAGGTCCATGCTGTTACTTAATAATTACCCCCAGGTCCCTCCTGACCTCGTCCCATTCCTTAAAATATGGAGATGACCATCTCCACGACAGAAAAAAGAAAAGGAGCATACTGGGATACCCTACCTGCTCCCTCCCACTGGGAGTACATAAGCGGTACCAGCCCAGCATGCAGCCTGTTCTTTTTTCTGTCTTCCGTCAGAATGGATTGGAGTTTTTGCTTTCTCTTACCTGCGGTGGCTTCAGGGTCGTCTCCTTGGGCTGCTGGGCTGTCCTCTCCGTCCCTGAAGTCCTCCTCTCTGTCACGTTGTGCTGCTGGGCTTCTTGACGTCCTGCTCCGCGTTCTCCTGGCCTGCCGGGCTTGCCAGGAGCCGCGTTGGATGCCGCCCGGCCCTTTGTGGCTGGGGCCCTGGTTCTCCCGGTCCTCTTCCGGGTTGCTGTGCGCGTCTCCCTGAGGCTTGGCTGGTTGTGGGAGGCGCGCTGCTATGGGTGTTGGCGGGTCCTGGGGGCTCTGCAAGGCTTTGCTCCTGGGATTCCGGCCTCCGTGGAGTTTGCTCAGCCTTCACAGGCCAGGGTTCGAATCCTGCCACTGCTGTGTCGACATCCCCAGGTGGGGATTTTTCAAACTTTCCCATTTGTTTGGGGCTGTCTCGTTGCAGCCATGTGTTCGCCTTCCTCCGGTTGATGCTACTTGTTGCTCCGGTGGTTCTGGTTCCTTCGGTGCTGTGGTCGCGGAGGTGTGGTCAGCTCTGCCTCGCGCTGATGTCCTGGAGGGCGCCTGGGCAGTATATTGGGGGGAGGTGAGCTGTTGGGGCGGCCCTCCTGCCCTCCTGGTGAGTACCACGTAGTGGTCCCTGTTTCTTTCTTTTCTATTGTCCTGGTTTCCTGCTGTCTTTCTTTTGCAGGTTCCTCCTAGGCCTGGTCCTTGGCTCCCTGCCTGTGGCCGGTGTGGATCTTGCTGTGGCCTCAGCGGGGTGGACTTCTCTGCCCGGCGCTGGTGTTCTGGTGGGCGCCTGGACAGTCTGTTGGGGGTGGGGGGGTGCGGCTGAGGCCCTCTTCCTGCCCCCCTGGTGAGTACTGTGTATCGGAAGTCCCTGTTTATTTCCTGTTCACTGTCCTTGTGTACTGTGTGGCGGTTAAGGCTGTGTATGGGCGGGTTGGCCTTGCTGGACATGGTTCCGTCTCTTGACCTGCAATTATCAGTTGCTGGTGGGAGTCGTCCTCTGGGCATCTCCCTGCCGGTTGAGTGGGGTGTGTGCTGTTTTCCTCTGTTTCATCCGCTCGTATCCCCATGTCACTTGGAATTCAGAATACAACAGTCTCCTGTGCTGCCTTGGCTCTTCTGCTGCTGGGGTTGCTGTAACGTGCTTGCTGCCTTGGTTTGCCTTCCCCGTGCCTCCTTGGCTGGTTGTGTTCTGTTGGCCGGGCGGTGGGCTGGTGGTGCGTTCTTCCTGCCACCTTGGAGTCCTTTCTCCTCCTCTTGGGTTACGGCTTTGGAGGGGTTCTGGGGTGTTTCTCCTTTTGTGGGGGCCCCTGCTTTGTTTGGGTCGGCCCCCTCCTTTTGGCTCTCTCTGGAGTTCTCCGGCCTGACTTTTTTGCTGGGGGGTCCCCTGTTGCTCGGGCCCCCCTGCTCTGCGGTTGTTCTGCCCCTGTTGGGGTGCGCTTGTGCCCTTGGAGTGGTGTGCATTCCCCCTTTTTTTCTTTGGGGTTGGGCTGTTCTCGCTTCCTGCGCCCTGGTCCCCTGTGTTCTTTTGTGTTCCGGGGACGCATCTGTTTTCTCCTGTGTGGCATGCCCCTTTGGTTGGCTTGCCCTTGCGACGTGGTTGGGCTTTTTCTTCCTGTTCCCCTGGCCTAAGTGCTGTTTTGGGGTTTCCGGTTGGGCCTTGACGGGCTCGTGTTCTGACCTTCTCCTTCTGCTGCGGCTCCCTGTGCTTTCTGGTTCCGGGGTTCTTGCTGTTTCCATCTGGCCTATCCCTCTGGTGCTTGCCGCTTGGAGTAGGTCGATTGCCGCTTGTGCTGTGCTCTGCAGCTGTGTTGCCCTGTGGCTTTGGCTTCTGGTCCTCCTGCTGCCTGGCTGTCCCTGGTGGGGTCTCTTCCTGCTGGGCTATGGCTCGCTTTCTGCGGCCTTCTGCCCTTTGGTTCCTGGCGTTCCTGTGGGTTCGGTCCTGGTGGGTGCCTGTCGGGTTCCTGCGGTATCCGCTGCTGGTCGCAACTTGCTTCCTCTCTGGTGCTTTGCTTGGGCCATGCTCAGGGCTTCTGGCCTTCGGCGGGTTCCTGTGTCCTCCCCTTGTTTCCTTGTTCGGGGGGCTGTTGGGCCCTTCCTCTGTCCTGGTAGCGCCTTGTCCTTGTTCGGCTGTTGGCTCCGGGCCGGGCTGGTTGTGCTCCTGGTGGGTCCTGTTGTTGTTGGCTTTGCTTCTTGCCTTCTGCCTGGTGGGGTTTGGTTTCCTGTTGAGGTTTCCTTCTCCCCTCTTGTTTCTCTGGATGGTGGGTTGTGCTTTGGGGCTTTGCTGCGTTGGCCGCTGTTGCCTCCGGTGGTGGCTGGGTCGTTGGCTCGGCCTTGGGTGGGCGCTTGTTCTTCATGTGCCAGGCTCCTGTGCCCCACCCTGTCTGCCGGTCCTGGCAGAGCTATGCCCTTTCCCTGCTGGTGGGTTTTGGGTGTCGGTCTCCCCGGGTGTGTGGCCTCTCTGCGACTTCCTTTCGTCCCTTGGTTCCTGCCCTTCTGTTGGTTCGAGCGGGGTGGGTGCCTGTCTGGGTGCCGGCCTGCCTGCCTGCCTACGGTTTTCTCTGTTGGGTGCTTCTTGCTCCCTTCGGGTGCTTTTGCTTGCCCCGTGCTCGGGGTGTCTACCTTCTGGTGGTGTCTCCCCCTGGATTCCGGGGGGGGGGGAGGTTGGTTTGTTGTGCCCTTCCTCCGTGCTGGTGGGCCTTGGCCTTTTTGGTGGTGTTGGCTCGGGTTTCTTCTCGCCTGCCGCCCTGTTTCCCTCCGGTGGTGGCTGGGATTTGTTGGTCTTCCTTAGCTTTTGCTTTGGTTGGCCTCTTGTTCTTTGGTTGTTCGGCTCTTATGCCCTGCCCTGTTGGCCGTGCCTTTTCCCTACTTGTGGGGTTTGGGTGTCTGCCTCCCCTGGTGTGTGGCCGGGTTTCTGCTTCCTGCCCCTCTCGCTCTACCTTGGGTTGCGGTTGGCTTTGCTTCCGGTCTGGGGCTTTGGGGGCCTGGCGTTGGCCCTGTGCCCCCGCACAGGCTTATTTCGGCCTGTGCCCTTTGCTCTCTCGTTGGTGCTGGGGTGTTCCTTCCTGCTCCCTTGTTGAGTGGTGCGCCTTGGGCTTCTTCGAGCTCCTCTCCTTTGCTTTCGGTGCCGGGGCTTTTTCCTGTGTGCTCTGGGGGCCGAGGCTCTGCCTCTGTTGGTTTTGCCTTTCCAGTCCCTGTTTTGGCATGCCATTCGCTTTGCGTTTGGGTCGCTGGTGCGCCTCTTGGCTTGGTTGTGTTGGGCTTTGTGCTGTGGGGCCCTTCTTTGCTTCGGGTCCTTTTTTTGGTCCCTGCTGGGGTCCTTTCCTGGCTGCTCCTTCTCTTGGGCTTTGTCACGGTCCTGGGTTGGTCTTCGGACCTTTCTAGGTCCGCTCCCTTCGGTTGGCTGTGGCGCTGGGTCCGTTGTGTGGGCTCTGGGCTTCCTCCCTCTGGTTCTCCTTTCTCGGGGAGGTCAGGCTGTGGTTGGCTGTTGTGCCTTTTTTCGGTGCTCCTTCCTGGTTGGGGGTTCCTTTTTGCCTCTCCTTCTGAGTCCTGGTGGTGCGGTGTTGTGTGCCTCCTGGCTGGCTAGCCTGCCTGTTCTACGGCTGGTTTCTTGGGGTTGGGCTGTGGGCCTTGTTGTTGGCCTTCTGCCTTTGGGGTTTTGCCTTCGGTGGTTCCGTGGTGCCTCCCTTTTTCCTCCTGGGGGTCGGTTCCTCCTTTCCGGTTCTGGGGTTTTGGTTTCCCTGGTTCCGTGTGGGCCTTTGTTGTCTTTCTTGGTTGCGCCCTGGTTTTTGCCGGGTCTGTTTTTGGGTTGGGCTTTTTGCTCTCCCTGACCTCTGTTGTGGAGGTTGCTGGTTTTTTGTCCGGGTGCCTCCTACTTTGGGGGTTTGCCCCGGTCTTGGTCGTTTCTGGGGCGCCGGGTTCTTCTCCTGGTTGGTTGGCCTTTTGGGTGCTGCTGCTCTTTGGAGTCTCTGCGGGGGTTGTCCTTTGGTCGGTCCTGCCCTGTGGCCTGGTTCCTCTGTGGTTCCCTGTTGCTGCCCTCTTTTCGGTTCTGCTGGGGGCTTCCCCTGCTGTGTTGGGGTCGTCCCTCTGCTTTGTTCCTTCCTGGTCCTTCGGCTCGTCCGCCCTGTGCGGGCTGTTCTTTTCTGCCCTTGTCCTTTGGGCTGGGTTGGCCTGTTGGTCCCTGGTTGTTTGGCGGCCTGGGTCCGGGGGCTTCGCCCTTGGGGGTTTCTCACTGGTTGGTTGCCCTTTCCTGGCTCCGTTCTCTGTTGGGGAGCGCGTGCTTCTCCTGGGCTTCCTTTTGTCATGGGGGTGGGGGCCTTAGTTTTGGCCCCTCTGCTTGCTCCCTTGGGGGATTGGCTCTGCTTCTGTGCCTCACTTCTGGCTTGCCTGGTTGGTGGTTCTTGTTTTCGTGGCTGTCCCCTTCTGGCCTTTGGGGTCTTGGTTTGGGCGTTTGGGGTACTGTTTTTTGGTCTGTTGCCCTTGTTGTTGGTGGGGTTCCGGAAGGCCGGGTTCTCTGCTTTGGTATTCTCCATATTTTAAGTAATGGGACGAGGTCAGGAGGGGCCTGGGGGTAATGTCCTATTACTTACAGGTAATCTTCATTACTCCTGGTCCCATTGACCTCGTCCCATTCCTTACTTCCCTCCCTCCCTCCCTTGCGGCCGGCCTTCCTGTTGTTGTCTTGGTGTTTTCAGGCTCCATGCTGGGCTGGTACCGCTTATGTACTACCAGTGGGAGGGAACAGGTAGGGTATCCCAGCATGCTCCTTTTCTTTTTTCTGTCGTGGAGATGGTCATCTCCATATTTTAAGGAATGGGACGAGGTCAACGGGACCAGGAGTAATGAAGATTACCGGTAAGTAATAGGACATTCTCTAGACAATGGCGGGCTTAACTTTCCCAATTTTAAATTATATTTTTGGGCCACTTTTCTCGGGCGTCTTCGTTCTTTGCTTAACTCGGAGAAACCACTGTATTTTCATATAATCATGTTAAATTCGGACTCCAAAATGTTCGTGCAACGACTTAACAACCCTAATTACCTTAAGAGGGTGAGATTTCAGACCACTAGAAATACTGCCAAAATCTGATTCAATATCTTGGCATACTGTAAAACTTTGTTTCATCTGAAATTGTGGTTATGGGGGAATCAGGTTCTTCCTGGGATTTTTAACGATGGCATGGCTCACTTATGGTCTGCACAAGGCATTAATACATTGGGAGATTTATATGGCTCCCAAGGCTTTCTAGAATTTGGAACACTTAAAATTTTGTATAATTTGACAGAATCAATGAGATTTAAGTACATTCAAATATATGATTTTTTGATACGTAAGACTAAAATACGTGCAATATTAGATTCTGATATTTGGAACTGTTTATATTCATCTAAGAACGAGTCTTTAATTTGCGAAGGTTATGGGTGTCTTAACGCCATTAAAATTAATGACTGTTCTAAGTTAGCGGAGATATGGAGCGGTAAGATGAGCTCTAATATAACCCCAAATAAGATAGCTTCCTCCTTTTCTAATAATATTAAATTGGCTCAATCTTCAAGTCTAAGATTACAACAATTTAAAACCACATGTATACTATATTATACACCTGAAAAAATTTCTAAATGGTCTACTAATATTTCTTTCAGTGAGCGTACCAAATGCCCCAAATGTGACCTAGTAGCTGCAGACCTTGAACATATGTTGTTTTCTTGCCCGGTCCTGATGGAGTTTTGGTCTGCATTAGACAAGGTGTTGAAAATTAAAAGGATAGTTCTACCTCCTCTTACTGCTCTAATAGTATTGTTAGATTTGCATCCCTATTATTTTATCCCAGCAAGCTTTGGTCACGATATTACTGTCTTGTGCTAAACTAACTATAGCTAGAGCATGGATTTCCCCGAAACCTCCTCACATTATGGAATGGTGGTCACTAGTAAATGAAATATATACATTGGAGCTAGCCCTTGCAAAACTCTGAGGTTCACGCTCATTAATGAAATTTGAAAAAATATGGGGTGGCTTCATTTGAAATATACTTAAATCCTTTGTTCTTCTTTCTTTTGAGATATTGTGTTAAATGCTCTACAACATTTCAGTTTCTTGAATTTCATCCTGTGTGTTGTTAAATTCTTATTTTTTGCTTTATTAAACTCAAATATGTGTTATGAATTATTGGTATTTTATTCTGCTATATTGTTTAATCTAATTGTATTTATATATGTTTTTCTCTTTCTCCCTCTCGGGATGTCAATAAAAGGCTCTTTCGATCTATGATCTGATATTCTATTGTGTACTACTAGCAATTTTTATCTTATCCTACTTTTTGTTGTGTAAGCAATTACAGGATTTTAAGATATTAAAGCAAGAATTGAACAAGACAAGATTGGAAGGAAATGTGCCAACTTATTTATCATAGAGATAGAATATAGTTAACATTCATAATAATTCCTGGATAGCAGGTACATATGGTGCTGACATTTCTAGTATTCCTAAACAGCTTTATAACATCACACATCTATAAAAGAAATAGCAAAGATTGGAAAATGCCTAGAGTCTGAAAGGGCAAAATGATTTAAAATAGAAAAGTCTGAACGTGAATTGTCATAGTGTTCCTGACACATCCTCTAACAACTTTAAGCCAGTGGCCAGCTACTGATGGACCTATTACCTATCACTGCAGGATGCCTGTAAGTAATTAAAAAGAGTTTTCAAAGTTGGAAAGGGATTCTGGAGCAGTAACCTTTACCTCTTGGGCTGTGTTTGGCCAGACAAACTCATTCCTTGCACCTTAGAAGAGGGTGGGTTCTACTTGTTTGTCATGGTGGGTTTTCACACTGCGCATGTGTACAGCCCTATAGATAAAGTTGTGCTTTGACAATTCGGACATTACAGAGCTTGAGCTTTGGCAGTGCTGACAGATTGTTACTTCTAGATAGAAGTTCCTTGTCTCCATACGAAACACACATGAAGCAATGTACAACTATCCTTGTGTATATTTAATTACTGGAGTGTCATTGACAACTCTGCAATGTCCATAAATGCCCAATGTTGGTTATTATCCTTTCGGTTTGTACATTTTAAGAATTAAATACTTACAACACTCTCTATGCATCTCTTAATTTATTGGGTTAATATGTGGCATAAAAGCCTCATAACTCATCAATTGCAATGGCCTTGGTTTCCCTGTTAGGTGGCTACTGTTCCTAATTCGAAAATGCATCCTAATTATTCAGTGCATCTCCTGAGTGATTGTTAAACTGAAGATAGAGTATTCTACAGAGAGGTAATTAATTTATTTAACCTGCTCATGAGAATTTTTTAATTTAAATAAACATCGCCAAAAGGTGAAGTTTGTTAATTAAAAGTAACTGTCCATAAGGCATTTGGAGTTTTGTCCCAATGTACGGATCAATGAGTAGATATACCTTTTGTGTACTGTGATATCTTGAATGAATCATCTGAGAAGAAATATTTTCTAAACAGCTGTTTATTAAATATGGCTAACTATGACCAGATGGTCCAATGACAGGCATGCACTAGACCAAGGTTGTCAACCATAGGAATCACCTCTCAGCCAGAGGGTATAACACAATTGACAGGGTAGAGCATGTGCCAGCTTATAATAGTAAATTACACCTTCCTGTGTTCTCCTCGTATATGCTGTAGGTGACCAAGAAGAAGGTCTTGTATTCCAAGTCTGATAAATGCCAAGTTTACTAGGTTATGAAAATGCTTATTTTCGATATATAGGCAATGCATTTCTAAGGCAGACAGGGTAAAAGGTTGGATTGGAGGTTTTCACAAGAAAGTTGTAGAGCAATTCATATTAATGATGTAAAGACTGTAGAGGAAAACAAAATACAATTGGTGCCCTTTACTTTTATTATGTTTTTAAGCAAGGAAAGAGAACATTTGTATTGTATTCTTCTAGCTCTCATAACTCATTTTTAAAATTCAGTTCTAATTTCTTAAACTGTTTATGTATTTCTAGACAATATTTCAGAGTTAGAGTATCTAGCAAGAAGGGATTCAAACTTTGAGAGCTTTAGCCAAGAAGCCAGTAAAGTTCCTTATTACAATGCCACAAACCAGTTTTCAGGCTTGAACTGGGATAGATGATCTACTGTGTACAGCGGGAACAAAATATCACTAGAAAATATCATGATGCATCCAATGCTTCTATATTGAAAGGTAAGCCATAGCACTCACATTTTTCTTTTCAGAGATTGTCTGCATGCACAAAAAACTATTTGATTTTTTTTAATATAATATCCATTTATCATTGCTTAATTTAAAAACAAACCTCTTGCTTTTGAGATAGGGTCTAATTTTAATCATGAGGTACCCCAGGCCAGTCCTGCCAACACCAGGAAGTATGAGCCCCTACGTAAGCCCTGCCAGCCTAATTTGTAGGCCTTTTGTTAAATTGACCATAGTTCTGCCACTTTTCTGTATAGCAGACTCTATGCATGTCTGACCCAAAATCTCATCCAGAACCTCTCTCTGCGAGGCCTCCTGCTCCAAACTAAAGAGCCCCTACCCTACCCGTGTGCGAAGTTCTCTAGCACAGAGTTCACTGTCTCTCTTTTCTGTTGAAATATGGCACTTCACATCCTGGGTGAAAATAGGGAAGTTCCCACCACAGCAGCGTCAAGCTGGGGTGATGAATAGCCAGGACATATATACATATATGTATATATTTCTGTTTGCCCTATGCAATTTACGACAAGTGCTTGGCCTGAGAATATAACCTTTCACCCAGTCTACGTGCTGATAAATGTGCGAACCATACTATGAGTGATGTAGGTAGAAGTGGCGTGAGATGATGTAACTGTGGGCGCTTCTCATAGCCTTAAAGAGTATATAAGGGAGGCCTACAGGCTTCTCGTCGGACTACCCCACCCGTCTGTTGGTAGATGGCAGGCGGGTGTGGGTGCTCCCCAAGAGCTCTTGTTTTAAGATACAATTTAACTTGCCAATATATTTGCTGTCTATACTATGTATGCTATTTTGTCTTTAAATTGGTGTTTTCTTAATGAGAATTTAAAGCTTATATTACACTTGCAAGGCTGTTCTCTTTTAGGTAGGTACATGAGTATTCTCATGATTTTAGATCAAATGTGATTTACCTTTTTGAAACGTTCTCCTTGAATTATATTGTTTTCATAGAACATTAGTAATGTGTCTTTGAGGTTTAGTCTCGCTCTTTCTCAAACAGTTCAATGCGTTCAAGCAGAAATGCATTTGTCACTATATTCTGCATTTTGCTTTAAATAATGCCTTTTTCTCAACACTGTGCCTCTTAAATAAATCTGTTAACCTTTTGGCTTGCTTTCCATGACTCACACTTCTGTATCCTTCATTTTTAGTGAGAGCGTTCCCAGACACCCCACCTCTAATTAAGGTGCCCCTTTTGTCCCTAAATCACTCCTTCAATAACTCAGTGAAGTACCCCCGTGCCCCCCGCCCCCTAGGAAAACACTCCTTAAAACCTCCCTCGTACATTTGGTGCCATGACTCGGATTAGCAGCATCTGCAGACAGGAGACAGCTGGGACTGGGAGGACGCAGACTAAACACTTGTGCCTCCTTTCTGACTGAACCACTGAGAACAACGCTCGGGTAAATTTACGATTGCTGCCTGATGTGCTTGTGTCCTTTGGTAACAGTTTTTGAGAGGAGCGCTTGTGAGGCATCTGTGTTTCGTTCCTTTCAGTTTTCTTCTCTATCTTGCTGGTCTCGCAAGCTGAGTGATATTGTGTTCAGAGTAGAATTCTGAGCCAGAAAGTGATGTTAGGAAGTTCTGTGAATGATGTGTTTATCTTTCTATAAATAGATATACGTTATTACTGTGCCTCTCATAGAGCCAGAGGGAAGACTGCGTCTGGCATCTTTCAGTGCTCATTTTGCTTCATTGTTGTTATAACTTGTTACCGTGCCTTTCTGAGAGCCAGGGAAGATTGCGTTTGGCGTCTTTCAGTGGTTCACTATGTGCTTTTCTGATAATACCCCTATTGCAATTACATAGGGAAGAGTGAATTGCGTCTTGAGTTTTCTAGTAGTCATTTTGGTGCTTCTCTGTAGCTTCAGAGAGGACCCCTATTTCAATACTAATAGGGAAGAGGTCGATTTCCGAACCTACCTAGCTAACAGGCTTATGGTTATCTCCTGTTGAGAGTAGATAAGTAGAGATTTGTTTTTAGAGCTTACATTATGTTTTTTTTAACATTATAAAAATGTATTTTGTGCAATGGAGATAGAGTTTACGCCTGCGCAGGAAGGCAAGGAGTTTAGCATGGTGCAAATCTCAGCTATTTGCAGGTTCAGGAGCGGTTCCGAGTCCTGGATAAAATGTGCCACTCTACGTCTTGTGACTGTCACAAGAGGATTTATAATTTATGAATAGTTATCAGACTTCCTTGGCTTCTGCGAAGGACTGTCAGTATATATTTTTATTTCCAAAGACAGTCAACATGGAAAGGGGCGACCACTCGGTCCCCCCGAACGTATGGTGGAGTACCCCGATCCCCCCGGGAAGCCATTTTGGGCGGGAGGCGAGTCTCGGCTGGTATGCCCGAAGCGGCATAGCCAGGGCACGCCTTTTCCCGCCCAAGAGTGGGTTGTCCTAGACACTGACGCCGCTAGCCACGCCCCGGAGGCGGATTGGAGGTGGGTCCACGCCCGCCCGAAGAAGGATAAAAGGAGCGACAAGCCAAGGAAGCATCCTCTTGTTCTTGTGCTCTGAAGCTGCACCTCCCCGTTGCACGTGAGCTCGAGACGGAACGAAGAGCCAATTTTGAGAATTAAATTTTGTGTTTATTCTTTCAGTGAATTTCAGAGTTTCCTGGCCTAGGACCTCGAGGTCGATGCCTAGCAAGAAGGTCGGAAAGAGGGTCGGGACCGATCAGATGCTTCGTATGCTGATGAAGGACATGGCGGATATGAAGAAGCAGATGGCGGCAATGAATGGTGCGGGGGGACCTAAGAGAGTCATCGGACCAGCATTGCCGGGATTGGTCCCTAACGGGAGAGGTAGAAGGGCCAAGAGGGGAGCGTCGGGTGGGGAGGCCCCGGTTCCCGAAGCACCCCCAGCGCACCCGGTCACCCCGATCGAGGCCCCGACTCCGGTCCCGAACGCGGGGCAACCAATCCCTGTGGTAGTCACTCCTGAGAACGGGGAGGATATGCCTCCTGAGCTGGCTGCCCAGTTGGCGGCATGGTTGGGCAAAGAGAACGAGGGGGCCACGGCTGATGAAGCCAGGGCGATATTGAAGCAGTTGCGGCATTCGAAAGATGCTGCGAAGGCACCGTGTCCTTTTATTTCCCCGCAGGCTCCCGTGGAACAACCAGTATCGGGCGTTGGTTCGGCAGGGACTACGGTCGCAGTTACCGGTTCAGGTAAGCAGCCATTGCCGATGGCGGGGGAGGGATCGGTACCTTCAAGGAGGGAAAAAATTGTTCAGCATATTCCGATTGAGGTAAAAGAAAGGATATGGGCTGATAAATATGTGAACATGTTTTCCTTGCTGACCGATCACTATGAGATTGAGCATGTAAAAAATCAAAAAGAGTTTCTGCATCCTAGTGTATGGCGCGCCAAGATGGCCGGTTTCAGAGTTGATGAATCGATAGGCAATTGGGGCAGAGCATTCGGAATGTTCACTGCAATTATGGGGGAACGTAGGCCCGAATTGTTGGTGGAATTAGCCGTGTATCAGACACGTATCATGGAATTTTCTGAGACATATGGTGGCAATCAATGGTTTTGTTACGATAGCATATTTCGTAAGTCCAAGGAGCACGATACATCCCTGACGTGGGATTGTTTCGACTCCATTTCTTGGCAAAAAATGGAGAAGTCAGGCATGGCGAAGTCGCCATCTTTAGGGGGAAACGGGGTCGAGTTTTCCCGCCATTCATCTGGGGCGCCCTTTCGGGCGGGATCAAGCAATGATCAGCACACAAGGAATAATGGCAACTCAGGTAAAAAAGGGGCATGCTGGAGCTTTAACAGAGGCAAATGTACTAGACCGCAGGGGTCATGCAGGTTTAGGCATGAATGTACAGGGTGCGGGCAGTCCTCGCACCCCGAGACCATGTGCAGAGCCAAGACTGGTGATACCGGAAGTAGAGGGGGCGCCAAACAGGTCTGAAATAGTCCGAGGGGCGCCTCTCCCTACCCCGGTTGATATCATGGCAATGATTCCTTGGCTGAACGAATACCCGGATCATAGCTCCGCTGGGGTGTTGCGAGATGGTTTTTCGTATAGTTTCCGCATCCCGGCGGGGGATTTTCAGGGTAAAGCACAATGTAAGAACCAACTGTCTGTTCTGCAGAATACGGCGGTGGTACAAGCAAAGATTGCGAAAGAGGTGACCCGAGGTCGGGTTGCCGGACCACATGACATGCCACCAGTTGCTAATTTTGTTTGTTCACCTCTGGGAGTGGTCCCCAAAAAGGACCCAGGGGAATTCAGGTTGATACATAATTTGGCAGCTCCAAGGGGTCTTTCGGTGAACGATGCGATTGACCCGGAAGTTTGTTCGGTGCGGTACGCATCTTTTGATGAGGCCGTCGCCATGTTGAATCGCCTAGGGCCCGGAGCACTGATGGCTAAATCAGACATCGAGTCGGCGTTCCGGTTGCTCCCGGTACACCCAGATGATCAGCGTCTCCTGGGTTTCATGTTTCAGGGACGCTATTACATGGATAAATGTATGCCAATGGGTTGCTCCATCTCTTGTGCGTATTTTGAGAAATTCAGTAGTTTTCTGCAATGGGCGTTCACAAGAACAACGGGGTTTACGCATGTTATGCATTATCTTGACGATTTTCTGTTTCTGGGGGCAGCCGGGGACACGGAATGTGCACAGGCTTTGAATGAATTTTGTGATCTCATGAGACGCTTTGGCGTGCCATTGGCACCAGGTAAGACAGTGGGGCCGTCTACTTCGCTCGAGTTTCTTGGAATAGAGCTCGATTCCGAAGAGGGGTGCTTCCGGTTGCCCAAGGAAAAGGTAATGAAATTTAAGGCCTCGCTTGAAACATGTATTAGCGAGACGAAGGTAAATTTGCATCAGTTGCAGCAGATTGTGGGTCAGCTGAATTTTGCCCTTAGAGTGATACCAATGGCTCGCCCGTTTTCCCGCTCTTTTGCTCAAGCCATGGTTGGCCTTAAGGAAGGGCACCACCGCACAAGGCTCTCGGCAGAGGTTCGCCAGGACATGCGCATATGGTTGGCATTCCTGGCGGATTTCAACGGCCGTGTCGTGTGGAACAAACCAGCGGTTTCCTCCGAGGAGCTGGGGTTGTGGACAGACTCGGCAGAGAGTGTGGGCTTTGGCGCCATATTTGGGGATCACTGGTCAGCACGAGCATGGCCGTCATGGTGGCATGAGAGTGGGCTCACAGGTAACATTGGGTTTCTCGAACTGTTCCCTATTCTGGTGGCCTTAAAAACATGGCCTGAGGGGTTTCGTGATCGCTCTGTGGTGTTCTGGTCTGATAATATGACCGTGGTTGAGTGTATCAATAGTCAGGCAGCACGCTGCAAATGGATTTTGAGATTGCTGAAGGAAATTGTTCTGCTGTGTATGAGACTAAACGTCCACTTTAGGGCAAGACATGTGCCAGGGGTGTTAAATCAGGCAGCTGATGCGCTTTATCGTTCCCGTATGCAGGCCTTCTGGGGTTTTCTGCCCACAGCGGACCCGGTGGCGGCACCATTTCCCGAAGCTCTCTGGTCTCTCGGTGCCCCGGACTACAAGACCATGTGGGAGAGAGTCTAGCACCCAGGACAAGGAAGGCATATGAAGGGGCGTTCCGTTCCTATTGGTCCTTTTTGGGTTCAGCTGGGGGGGAGCTTTGGGGCCAAGAGGAGTATGTCCTGAAATTTCTGTTATCATTACATCAGGCATGCAAATCAGTGGCTACGGCCAGTAGGCACCGGGCCGCCATTTCTTTCATGGCACGGGCTCATGGTATCCAGGACCCCACAGCGTCTTTTCTGGTACAAAAAGCGCTGCGTGGGTGGCAACGCCTTGAGGGTCGCAGAGTGGATGAGAGGCACCCGATAGGTCTGGAGAGGTTGGCCCTGTTACTGTCCGTACTCCCTGCAACGTGTTCATCTCAATCAGAGACAGTGCTATTCCGGGCTGCTTTTGCATTAGCATTCCATGGGGCTATGCGGGTAAGCGAACTGGTAGCAAGGAACAAGCAGGATACGGGGGGAGGTCTGTGCCGAGAGCACATTCAAATTAAGGGGGAGACAATGGTAGTCTCATTTGCCAGGTCCAAGACCGATCAGGGAGCGATCGGGGACAGTGTAGTAGTCCAGCGGATTCCACGATCTCCCATGTGCCCGGTTGCATGCGTTGAGGAGTATTTGGCGCAGAGGGCGGCATCATGGGGGGGAAGCTTGCCGAGGCACGCCGACGCCACCCCACTGACTAGGTTTCAGTTCCAGCGGGTGCTTGCAATGGCAATCGCAGCTGCGGGCTTGAACCAGTGCGAGTTTGGGACCCATTCCTTCCGGATAGGGGCTGCTACAGAGGCTACAGCCAGGGGTCTGAGTGTGGAAAAAGTGAAACAGTTGGGGCGTTGGTCCTCGAATTGTTATAAAAGGTATGTGCGGTTGCACATGTTGTGAAGCTAATGTCATGCACTCACGCTTCTTTTTTTTGTTTGGTTTACAGTTTCGCGAGCTTACGAGGCGGGGCGGACTGTGCAGTCGACCCGACACCTGGGAACCAGCGGTCAAAGATCACCGGCTGAGGAAAGAGTGGTGTGGGTCGTGGGCCACTCATACGTGAGGCGTGCCGCAGACGTATTCAAAGCAGGTGACATGATTCACATGGCTGGGGAATACGGGTACAGGGTGACCTTCTACGGAAGGGGCGGGCTCTGTATTGACCAGTTCCAAACTTTTATGGAGGGTTTGTTAGGGCGGACAAGGTCACCGCCATCTATAATCATAGTGCATCTTGGGGGCAATGATTTGGTGACCACTGGTCGACGAGTACTTCTCGAGTTGATGCTATCCACAGTAAGTTGGTGGGCGAGAAGGGTTCCGGGGTGCACGATTGCATGGTCCCATATGATTCCACGGAAGGTGTGGCGGGGGGCTAATTCTGTGTCTGCTGTAAATCATTCGGTGAAGAAAGTGAATAACAATCTTGGTAGATTGTTCCGTACAAGTACATTGCATTCTATTCCTCGTGGATGTATCAGGAAGGACCATATGTATCGAGAAGATGGGGTCCATTTGTCCCGGTTGGGGAATACTTTACTCATAGGAGACCTCGTAGCCTGGTTAAAGAGTTTGCAGCCATGACCTTTAAATAGGAGTTTTTGTGGGGGGTCCAGATAGCCGGTCAACTATCCGGCCTGTGGCGGTAAGGTCATGATCGGTGAGCAGTAATTGGAAGATCCCTAGAGGTGGGGCGTCACCCATTATGGATTGGAGCGCCCGGGGGGAGGCGGCCATTGGCCCCTCAAACGGGGAGGCGGTCCCCTCTAAGGATGGGGACGCCGAAAGGGAAGGCGGCCATAGGCCCCTCCATGGGGAGGAGGGGCTGCGGGCCCCTCCTGGGAATTTCCCGGGGCCAGGACATCTGCGACGGCAGATGTGGTAAGTTGTGTGGGGTGGGAGGGGGGTCTACGCTACCTTCTAGACACCTCACACGAGTCCTCGGACGACCACTAAGATGGCGTCGAGTTAACAGGGGGCCCCCGCTAAGACAAGGGAAATTGGAAGTAGGCACAAAGGTACAGTCCTCTGTGCGACCGCCCCTCACAAGTGAGTGGGGAGTTCTGGTATTAGGAATCTGACACCGGTTACGACCTTGCCGTTGGCCCGTAATGTTAGGATGTACAATTTCAATTTTGAGAAATGCATTTGCAGGATGTTTAGTATCGGCTAGGAGAACCTTTGTATTAGAGATGTGTTAAGGTCAGCCAAGAACATCGTAATGTGGAAATGAAATTGTACATGATATGAAACTGCTATTTTAATGTTTTAATTTTGTTTCATATTTTAATAAATACGGCCGGGAGGGTAACTCCTTCCCGCCTTCCAAAAGTTCAGAACCGTTTCCGTATTCCCATTCTTGGGGATTGTGTTGAGAGGGGATGGCGGGTATCTCAGCCATATGGAAAGGGGCGACCACTCGGTCCCCCCGAACGTATGGTGGAGTACCCCGACCCCCCCGGGAAGCCATTTTGGGCGGGAGGCGAGTCTCGGCTGGTATGCCCGAAGCGGCGTAGCCGGGGCGCGCCTTTTCCCGCCCAAGAGTGGGTTGTCCTAGACACTGACGCCGCTAACCACGCCCCGGAGGCGGATTGGAGGTGGGTCCACGCCCGCCCGAAGAAGGATAAAAGGAGCGACAAGCCAAGGAAGCATCCTCTTGTTCCTGTGCTCTGAAGCTGCACCTCCCCGTTGCACGTGAGCTCGAGACGGATCGAAGAGACAATTTTGACCCACCCACCAGCCCCTGATGACAGAGATTTGTTTGAATAAAGTCGTGTGACGTGGTATTGTTTTCTTACAGGTTGTTCTGAATAAAGTTGGTGATTTGGTATGAAATAAAGTTGATAATTTTCTTTTCAGCATGTTTTATTCAGCAAAGTAGTTGCACCAGAGTTGAACAGTGATGTTTGGTAGAGTTTATACTTTGAATTGCTTAAGTATAATTGTCTTTTCTCCTCTTTAGTCTTAGATTGTCGTATTTATTTTGGTCGGGCGGTAAGGTCATGATCGGTGAGCAGTAATTGGAAGATCCCTAGAGGTGGGGCGTCACCCATTATGGATGGGAGCGCCCGGGGGGAGGCGGCCATTGGCCCCTCAAACGGGGAGGCGGTCCCCTCTAAGGATGGGGACGCCGAAAGGGAAGGCGGCCATAGGCCCCTCCCTGGGGAGGAGGGGCTGCGGGCCCCTCCTGGGAATTTCCCGGGGCCAGGACATCTGCGACGGCAGATGTGGTAAGTTGTGTGGGGTGGGAGGGGGGTCTACGCTACCTTCTAGACACCTCACACGAGTCCTCGGATGACCACTAAGATGGCGTAGCATCCTGACACACAGTTGTTTTATTCAGTGACAGAAACTACTATGCAATGTGTGATTTTTGAGACGAAAATAATGTTTGCTTTTCCCAATGTTTGTTATAATGGTGAGGGCCCAGTAGCTCCCACACCAATGAGGTTTCACAAAGATAACAAAGTTGTGCATTGACAAAGCCAAAGCGCTGACCAACAATTTCAGACCTACTGGCTTTACCAATGCTTGTTTATTTTTGCAAAGAAATGGTACCTATCTACCTATCTACCTTATTCGAGTAGTTTAGCAAAATGTTTTAGCATTTTTGTTTTGTGAACATTCTATCTTAAAAGCAAAGAATTATCAGTCTTTCTTCCAAACTTCTGCAAATATTTGCATGAACAATTGTTGCCCTTGACCTCATAGGAATTCCACATCCCTGGGCACAGTTTGACAACTGTGAGTGTTTTGATTCCTAAAGGTGTTACTGAGACAGAGATTTCCATCTGTTTTTGCTGTTGGGTCAAGTATAGTACAATGTTTTAATTCTTATTTTGCTTTTGGAAATTATGAATTTCTTTTTAAAGTCTTATACAGGGATGCCAATATAATTCTTAGGTTCTTTCCTTCATTTGGAGTTCCCTCCTTACCTCAGCTGGCCAACAAATTAAGCGTGCATTAATAGCTCAACTATTGCAAAGCCTGTTGCTACCAAAGTTTCAATTGTAGAATGTGCTGCACACACCTCCTCCAAGGACTATGTATGAATTTGTAAAGAATTTATTGATGCAGATGTATAAAAAGGAATAGCATTAACTGATTTTGAGTACACAGTGGTTCAAATTGCTTCTACTCCACTTGATATATACTATTGAATGGGGTGAAAGAAAAGGAAGAAGGAAACAGGGGAGGATGCATGCAAAATGGAAAGGGATATGAATAGGCCCAAATGAAAAGAGATGTTTACCAACGATAATGCTTGCTCCCATGGCCCGTCTTTTTCATGGTTCATCAACATACCCCCCTACCCAAACTACAAGTACGTGTTGGTTATTGTGTACATGCTCAGCAAATGGACTGAGGCATGCCAAGCCATGAACAGCAATGCACAAACTGTTGCCAAATGCCTCCTGAAAGAGTTCATACCGCGCTTTTAAGTACCCTTTATTTTGCGTTCTGACATTGGACCCGCGTTAATCTCACATTTGATTGAGAGGTTGTGCAAGGGGCAAGGAGCCACACAGAAACTACATGTGTTCCACGGAAACTACCAAGTGGGAATGGTATCCCAAACTGATCCTGAAGGGTTGCACGTGCTACACGGCTGTGAAAGGAAGAGTGTGTAGGCGGGCCCCAAGGACACATCACCTAAAGAACGTCTGGAAACAACAACGCCCCAAACCCCTCAGTCTACAAGTTGTGACAATGAGACATCTTTATCTTTTCATCACTTTGTTTTCTTAATATTGATTGTCCCTCAGTAATAGAAGTGGTTGCAAACCTCTCAAATTACTTGAAGACAGGCACCAACGGGTACTTTTTCTATTTACTGGTATCATCTCTGAGGCACTACATTTTTACTAAGCAGACGTTTTTGAAAAGAGTACAAGTACTGCAGAAGATAAGGCATTTTCCAACTAGTCACACTAGCCACACGTACCGACGATTGGAACAATGCCTCATGACTTGCTCAAGACTTTCAGAACTATTAGAGAAAATGTTCATGGGTGCTACTAGCAGCATTGACCCCCATTGCTACCATTGTAATGACTAAGGGGCTCATTAGGATGACGGGCGGACTTTGTCCGCCCGCCATCGTGTCAGAATTGGGGGCCGCTCACCATTAGGGCAGGGGTCCCGTGGGGGGTATTAGGATGTGCCCGCCACAGTGGCGGGCACATCCTGCATTTATAGCATTTATGCACTCTGCACCGCCCGCCACAATGCTATAAATGCATCAATGCATTTGCATAAACAAAGCGGCAGGCACCGCGCGGTGCCTGCCGCTTTGCATATGCAAATGAAGGGGGGTACGTGTGCAGCCCCCACCTCTCCTTCGCTCTGGGGGCCCGCGGGGGAATATGGCGGAGGGGAATTTAGGTGCAGATGGCAGGCGGATTGCCCCCGCCAGGCTGGCGGTGGCTACCGCCACTCTGGCGGGGGCAATCCGCCCGCCATCCTAATGGGCCCCTAAGTTCCTTATCACCATTGTGATCACAGTGTTATACCTGAGATACTGCTTAAGTGAAAAAGAGATATTGTACCAAATTAAATAAATAGCATTGATAAAGATGGAACAGGGGGACAGTTGACAGCACAGGATGTTATGTTTGCACACACCGGCCTACCGACACAGAGAACAGCATGTCTTACAATGTCATACCTGTCTCTAAATACGGGGGCTGTGTTCTAATGTACAATATGCTCGTCAGCCAGCACACCATGTACATAACAGTTGCACCTCCTGAGAAAAGAATAATTTGCAAAGGGAGAGCAAGGATAGAACAGGGAATGTGCATAACTTAGCACTCATAGAAGTTGTAGAAGTAACAACAATAGGACTACACTAAATGCAGCCTGCGACCATTACCAAATACCTGAAAGACCTGAAAGGTATGCTGTAAGGATTTTGTTCAAGAATGAACAAGAGGAGGGTTTGAGAGAGGGTCTATTTTTTATCATGAGGTACCCCAGGCCAGTCCTGCCCACACCTGAAGTATGAGCCCCTATGTAGGCCCTGCCAGCCTAATTTGAGGCCTTTTGTTAAATTGACGAAAGTTCTGCCATTTTTCTGTATAGCAGACTCTAGGCATGTCTGACCCAAAATCTCTTCCAGCTCCTCTCTCTGCGAGGCCTCCTGCTCCAAACTAAAGAGCCCCCACCATACCCATGTGCGAAGTTTACTGGCACGGAGTTCACTGTCTCTTTTTTCTATTGAAATAGGGCACATCACATCCTAGGTCTGTACATGAAAATAGGGAAGTTCCCACCGCAGCCGCGTCAAGCTGGGGAATTGAATAACCAGGACAAATATATCCATATATGTATATATTTCTGTTTGCCCTATGCAATTTACGACAAGTGCTTGGCCTGAGAATATAACCTTTCACCTAGTCTACATGCTGATAAATGTGCGAACCATGCTATAAGTGACGTAGGTAGAAGTGGCGTGAGATGACGTTACTGTGGGCACTTCTCATAGCCTTAAAGAGTATATGAGGGAGGCCCACAGGCTTCTCGTCGGACTACCCCACCAGTCTGTTGGTAGATGGCAGGCGGGTGTGGGTCCTCCCCAAGAGCTCTTGTTTTTTGTTTTAAGATACAATTTAACTTGCCAATATATTTGCTGTCTATGCTATGTATGCTATTTTGTCTCTAAATTGGTGTTTTCTTATTGAGAATGTAAAGCTTATATTATACTTGCAAGGCTGCTCTCTTTTAGGTTTTAGGTAGGTACGTGAGTATTCTCAGTATTTAAGATCGAATGTGATTTGCATTTTCAAAACATTCTCCTTGAATTATATTGTTTTCATAGAACATGTGTAATGTGTCTTTGAGGTTTAGTCTCGCTCTCTCTCAAACAATTCAATGCGTTCATGCAGAAATGCATTTGTCATATTCTGTATTTTGCATTAAATAATGCCTTTTCCTCAACTCTGTGCCTCTTAAATTAATCTGTTAACCTTTTGGCTTGGTTTCCATGACTCACACATCTGTTTCGTTTTAGTGCGAGTGTTCATACACCCCGCCTCAAATTAAGATTAAGGTGCCCCTTTTGTCCATAAATCACTCCTTCGATCACTCAGTGAAGTACACCCGTGCCACCATGGCCCCTAGGAAAACGCTTCCTAAAACCTCCCTCAAACACTTTAATTAAATTAGCTATCAGATAAAATATAGAGGAGAAAAGATTAATCTTGTTTTGATTACGTGCATTCTATTTGTACATTGCCTAATGGTGAAAGTAACCAGATAAAGAAAGGGTAGCAATAGCTATCTGGAAGGTGTTTCCAAGTTCCCAACTACTTTTTGGAAAATGCCTGAAATGTCATATTCATAAGATATTTAATTTCACATAGTCATTGATAGCTTATGCATTTTAAACTGACCTATCACATTCACATTCATTATAATTTAAAAAATCCCTCAACCTTGCCATAGTTATTTTTAAGTATAGTACATCAAGTTGTCTTGTCTTTACCGGGGGAGCCATCCCTGTTGGCTACAAATTATCAGTATCCTGTGTTCGTCTTACGGGCCCATATGGGTAAATACTGTTTCAAACTGGTTTGTTTTTTGTGCGATCCAAAACGAAATTTCTTCCCTTTTGACGGGAATGTTTCCCATTACTGCATTCAGTGTTTGTGGGCTAATGACTGGTGTAGCTAACTGTGGTGTTACCGCTTAAACAGTCCACGTGGTGTAAGAGTTAAAGTTCACTTCATAAATTGTGTGAGACTTCTGTAAATTGTTACTAGCTTATTATAAAACCCCCACAGCTGACCTGCAGTCAAGTTGTTGATACCAGGATGCGGAGTGTAACCGGCTAGGACTGGCCATGTCGCCCCCTTATTTCTGAGTGGGTCCAGTCTCATATATTTGTATACCATAGGAAAGGATGCCTTTAAACCAATTAGCATGTTCTTGGTAAGTGAGAGTAATGTCTATTTCCTCATAAGTAGTGTATGCATTTGGTGTTTCACTTACGTCATATTCGTGAAATATCTGTGTAGCATCATCTGCAGCAGGGAATGTAACCCAGAAGTGAAATACCGCTGTTCTATCTGCCTCATCTGCTTCTACCTCAAAGGTAACTTCCCCACCATCTAGTGTGAGGCCATGATGTCGGAATCGTTCAGTAACTGCCGATCTGTAGTTCTCAGAAATGTTCTATGCCATGAAAAGTAAGAGATGAATTACAGATTTTGGCTAACATTGGGAACTAGATCCTTCCAAGCTTGAAAATGCCAACAGCCAATACATAGGGTATAGCTACTTTAGGAAAGTAGGATCGGCTTCTATGGTTACCCTACTTTTTTCCTGATGTAATGCTTTTTTCTGACTAGTCTGACTGGGATCCTGCAAATCAGGACTCCAATCTCTCTGCTTTCTCCCCTAAATTGTTATGGTAAGTAATTAAGTACATCCCAGTGTCGCAAGGATTCTGCTCCTACACAGAACTGAGCACAGAGAATCAGGACCTCAGTGAATTGTGGTGGACCAAAAACTCACCTGAGTGCCTAGAAAACCCCAACCAGCTAGCATCAGTGTCACATTAGCTCTTCGTCCTATAGCAAAGCAACCAATGATTAACAACCCAGAACATGCGACCAATGATAAACTCAGGAATGGTGGGAAGTAAGAACACTCTTTTGTTATACTCTTGTACCAGTCCAATACAGGAGTAAAAAAGAGACACGGGTAAAGTTAAAATATTTATTTTAACAACGGGCTCTAAGGTGCAGTATCTTTGCCAACATAAGCAGACATATGATTAGAAATAATATGATCAGCATTGCTACAATTCCATAAAACACAAAAGGAGAAAGCATATTATAATGCCCGTGAAAACAGGTAGTATAGCACCTAGTTATAACACCCTCCCTATCTAGGAACTATGGGGCATATTACCAACAACTAGCGATAATTTTTGTCTCTAACTTGTTTAGAGACAAAAATTATCGCCGCACATCGGCGATTTTTATCGCAGATAAACCTTGCTATTAGCAAGGTTTATCGCAAATGCGATAAAAAACGGCCGCAATGCATGAATATCGCTGAAAAGTCAGCGATATTCATGCATTATCGAGCAAATGCTCTTAGCCATGTTATCCACCTCCCATTGGATAACATGGCTAAGAACTGCTCAGGGTAGGTGTTAGCTTTTGGAGATATTCGCGCTTAGCGCGAATATCTCCAAAAGTTGGTAATAGGAGATAGCGATGTTAGGGACTGTTTCCAGTCGCTAACATCTTGGCACGCCCACTTTGCATATCATTAGTGATAAATATCACTGACATGCAAAGTGGGGCCCAAGATGGTCGCTATCTCCTATTAGCTGTCACTAACTGGTGTTAGCGGCAGCTAGGTAATAGGGAGATAATTTTATCTCCGCTTTCTTGGCTTTTAAAGCCAAAAAAGCGGAGATAAACCCCCTTGATAATATGCCCCTATGTTTTATAAACTAAAGAAGGTCTCTTAGGCTTGTTTGGGGACCCCATTACCTCTCAGCTCAACAGGGGAGTATCACATCAGGATCAGCAAAAGCTCTCGGCATCACTGGAAACCAGAGATCGTCCAAGTGTGTGAAATCATGACTGCAGTGTGATAATAAAAGCACCAGCATCTCGGCCGGCCTGCAGCTGCCATTTGTCGTGTCTAAAACCGTTAGCCGATCAGTACGAACAGCAGTTACTATGTTATGATAACCTTGATGGCTTCGGCACTCACTGTACAGACTAGGGTCACGAGGTACGTCTAGGGATGTGGAAAACAAGCTTTTCTCATGTAAAGCATTTCACGCAGCCTAACTTACAACAACAATTATATGTAGTGTCGTGTGCAAAAGCGACAAAAAGGTAAAATGGTGTTTAAACTTCTAATAAGCTCATGCTAACATAACAGGGAACACAAACTAGGTTCATGCCTCACTTCACCAGATTGGATACTGGGGGTATCCTTATAAGTCCCTAGTATATGGTTGTAAGGTATCCGGAGTATAGTTACCCCAGATATCCCCCATGGGCAGAAGCATGTATTATGCCACCTATGGTAGACCATTCAAACTATCTCTACAGGCCTGCCATTGCAGCCTGGGTAAGCTGGAGCTGGCACCACTTATGAACAATTAAGCTTTCCCTATTTCTAAGGTCACTGCATTTAAAACCTATAAGTCACCCTATGACAGGCCTTTTCAATCCTGAAGGCAGGGTATTTGGTTCTAAGTGTGAGGGTGCCCCTTCGTGAGCAGGGCACCCCTACAGCCTTTGGGGTCCATTCTCCCGGGTTGTAAGTGAAACAGCCATATAACATATAGAAGGGCGCAGCGTCATTACGCGATGACCTTCTCGAAACTGTCTGTAACAAACCCTGCTGTGTTTGGTATCAAGCATGTTGGAATCATACCCCCACACAATAAATTATGTGGGAGGTATGAATCCAGGCACTGTAAAGGCCCTTGTTAGGCCCTCAGTGCTCCCAGTACCAGCCTTCTAGACTTGGACAGCACAACTGGCTGCTGCCGAACAGAGACACCATTCTGCCCTCCTGCTTCAAAGCTCGAGTAGAGGAAGGCAGAACAATAGGCATCCTGTCACAGGGAGGTGTGACCACCTCCCAGACAGGATCTTATTTTTTCACAACAAAATGTTATAGTCAACAGCAAGAGGACGCTCGACAGGGCTTTGCACAAAAACATAGCTGGATCCAAGTCACGGATTTTGCATTAAGATACACAAGGAAAGATTCTGTATATGACAACTGGTCATGAAACCAAGTAATTATACTGTCACCCATCTATAATAAATATAATAAAGCACAGAAAATCCGTCTAATACCAAATAATCTGCATCACAATTATCTGTAAATCCTGCCATTGCATATTCAAATCATTCTACCGGGGAATCAGGAATAGGCTCCAGGTAAATCCCCAGATAGTCTGCCCATCTCTTTCATATCTTGGGAAGGTTCAGTGGACAGCTCCAGGCAGCGAAGACAGGTACCTCAAGCCCCATGCAGATATCCAAGCCCTTTTTTCAGACCCCTAAAGAAGGTGGGGGGTATCTTTCCAATGTTTCGCAATAGAAAGCTTTGCAATTGTGAGGCCCAGTAGCAACAAATGCTGTTTCTATATATTTCCCCCTATTTCATCCATGATATGCAGGAGGGTCAATCTGGCTGTATTAGGGACATCCCACCCCAGTACCATTGGCAAACAGGAAAGAACACCATACCAAAATTGTACAAGACCAGACGGTGTGTAAAAAAAGTGCAGTCAATCACCCCGCACCTCAAGCAGAGCGGGGAGGTGATTAGTCCTGCCCGCCACAGCCGGTGCCTAGAGTAGTACACTCTGTGCATGAATTTGAACTGTATGTATCTCAGGCACGCCGCAATGGCAGCACCACACAGGGAATCCAGCGCCTTGGTCTCCCTCGTGTGGGGCAGTGTTGTGTGGCTATTGGTAACTATTGTGCAATAGATTTTCGCAATCTTGTGTTCCCCAAGGTCCCCCATAATCCCCTTAGCTTCAATGGGGCTAAATTCAGGGATGGACTCCTGTAATGCTAAGTAAGGGGCTGTCATATAGATATGCTTTGCCTACACACTATGTTAAGTTAGCATGAACTTATTAGGAGTTTAAAAGCCATTTTACCTTTTTGCTGCTTCTGCACACGACACATAATTGTTCCTTTAGCTTTGAGCCCAGTAGAATGTTTTGCTCCACACGAGAATAATATGCTATTGCTCTGATATCAGCTTTGCTTGGTGAGCTGTGTCTGTACAGTGAGTGCTGAAACCTTCAAGGATATCTCAACACAGTAGTTGTTATGAGGTCTGATCTTCGCACATTCCTAGACATAACATACATGCAGCTGCGGGCAAGTTCTGACTTTAGGTGCGTTTTATATTGCATTGCACAGAGCATAAAAACACACTTGATGGTGCTTCGCATGCAGAGAGCTGGTGGAAGATAATGTGATCCATTACCACTAGGATCTGAGGTATGGGGCTGCCCTGCTAAAACCCAAAGAGACCTTCTTAGATATATTATAATATACTAGCTAGGTAGGGTGAGAATTAGGTGTTGTTTAACCTTCTTCGCTTTAGCATTTTAACATGCTTTCACCTTTTGTATTCTATGGACTAGTAACTATGCTGATTATTTTGTTTCTTATAATATGTTTGCTTGTATTAGCTAAGATACTGCGTTTGAGAACACTGCATTAGAAAATAAACATTTCAAATGTGCACACGTCCTCATTTACTCCTTGTTCTGGATTGAAATTATTGTATAACGAAAGAGTGTTCATGTGTTCCACCTTTTGTATTCTAAGGACTATTAACTATGCTGATTATTTTGTTTCTTATAATATGTTTGCTTGTATTAGCTAAGATACTGCGTTTGAGAACACTGCATTAGAAAATAAACATTTCAAATGTGCACACGTCCTCATTTACTCCTTGTTCTGGATTGAAATGATTGTATAACGAAAGAGTGTTCATGTGTTCCACCTTTTGTATTCTATGGACTAGTAACTATGCTGATTATTTTGTTTCTTATAATATGTTTGCTTGTATTAGCTAAGATACTGCGTTTGAGAACACTGCATTAGAAAATAAACATTTCAAATGTGCACACGTCCTCATTTACTCCTTGTTCTGGATGGAAATGATTGTATAACGAAAGAGTGTTCATGTGTTCCACGTTACCTGAGGTGTACTAAGTCCATGTTCTGGTTTGTCTAAACATTGGGAGTTTGTAATAACCAATGAGACACTATAGCTAGTCTGGTAGGGGATTTTGGGTACGAAGGTGAGTTTTGGCACACCCTAATTCACTGAGGTTCCAATTCTCTATGCACAGTTCTGTATGAGAACGGAACCCCTGCGGCAGGGCAAAGGCATCAAGGAACTGCAAGTATTTATGGAACTGCGATCTAGGTATCACATATTCTTGTTGCAACTTCTGAAAGGATTTCAGCGTCTGCCCATGAAAAACATCCCCAACAGTGGAGATAACTATTCTATCCCATTGAAAAAACAGAAAGACCGGCCTGTAGCAGCAGGAGGCCTTTGCCCCAAAGGGGGGCCTCCTTTGTTACTCTACCCCACCACTCCAGTTGCCGAAGGGTACGCTGCCAGAAGCCAAAAACTGTGGCAGTCGCCGGGGGCGGCACCCTCTGGACCGCGCCCGCATACAAGACGGAATGTAATGGTCCGACATATCCCCTGGCCACCAATCATTTAAGATAAGTAAGTGTGAGGCTGCATAATAGGCTTTAATGTCCGCGTTGCCAATCCATCACAGTAGGTTAACTGGAAACAGGTGCTCAAGGCAACCCTGGAAGACCCCCCCAAAGAAAGTGGTGAAGGGGAGCATCGAGCTGTGTGAACCAGCTTGGCGAGATCAAGTAGGGATGATTTTGAAGCTGGTATAATAACCAAGGAAAAGAGACCATCTTAAAGGTGGTGGATCTGCCGAGCAGCGAAAGAGGAAGGTGGGACCAAGCACGAGTTTGTTCCTTGATCTGAATCCCCAGTGGTGCCAGATTCCTCTCCCAAGACACAGACTGCAACTCAGTCTAGAAGACAACAAGGTATTTCTCCCAGACAGGATTTAGTGTATTGGGGCAGGGTGGTAGTGCTTGCCAGCGCCACATACTATGCTTGCAAGGCACATTTGAGGCCCTCAATGCATAGTCCAGCTGAAACCAGTTCAGGGAGCCATTGGCTCTCTGTCTGGCATGACACTGGACAAATTACAGGGGAGTATCCTCCCCCTTGTCCAGCCCATCCTTAGGGGAGGACCCCTGTATCATTCCAACCCTTTCATTAGGGTATTTATTGGCTTACCTGTGGGTGGGTCCCAAGATTTATCGGGGGACACAATACAAACCAGGCACCACTTAAACTTCGACCGTCTGGGTATTACGAACTTTGCTAGTCTTTGCTCTGGGCATCAAGGCTGCAACCAGGACAACGCCTGCTGCTTCTGATCTCTTTGCCCGGCTTGTCTGCTGCAACGTATGTGCCTGTGCTTCATACAGGAACCCATTCAGGACCTGTGGAAATCCAAGACAACTGAAGTAATCTCCCTTGAAGTGAAGGAGTCACCTCCCTGTGTCTGAAGGCACAGCAACTAAGCTAACTGGTCTGCTGATCATGTGCTCCTACTGACTCCAAAAGGCTCAGCAACACAGGTAATAGCGCTTCACATCCCTCAATGCCTGCCCTGCCCTCTCACCAATTTGGAGGCCAGTATACCTCGCCAGAACCGCAGGAATTGAACCCCTGGACACCATATTGACTTGCAATTGCAAAGGCTTTTTGTCTTCCTTCCTCCAAGATCATCGGGCTCCAAGTACCCCAACATCAAGCATTTCCAGTTACCAGAATTCTGCACCACACCACATTGCTTTCATCGTGGGCCTACTTCTTTGGTAGCTGTTCGAGGTCCTCTTGCAACTCCAGTGCCTCCGGGTCCTGTCGAGGTTCACATTTTGTATTCTTTGGGCTCCCCTGCTTGTTTGGAGCCTGTCCCGACTCTTCTGCTTGTGGTGAGTCTCTTGGTCCTTGCTGGTCCCAACATTGCACCTTCTTCTACTCCTTAGTAGGTTGCAGTTGCCAAAGCTGACAGATCTTCACTTCTTTAATCCACCTTTTGGTTCCACCGGATACTTTCACCTTCTCCAGCAGCAGCATCTTCCTGAAGTCTCTATGTCACTTCGCACCTATGCTCCTGACTTCCCTCATGCAGGTTCCTAAGGTATCCGCGGGTGGGGTGGCTCTCCAACCTCTTGTCTTCCACTGGGTTTCTTCAGGGTCCACTGGGAAGGGTCCTCTTTTTTCAAAATTGCAACCGTGACTTACCTGTTGACTTGCATTGACCTCGCGGTCATGTTGTCACTCTGCACATACCTCAGTGGGGCTCCTGGTTACTTACCTTGGGTGGTTTACTTGAGTCCCCAGCAGTTCTATGTCCTCTGGGTATAGTCTGGACTCAAGTCATGGTTTGCATACCACTATTTTAGTATATGGTTTGGTCTCTCCCTGGTGACCACTGTGTATGCTGTGCCACTTACCTGTTTCTATCGTAAAGTATTGTGTGCATTGTGAATATCTCTGGCTAGGGGATACCTGTATGTGTTTGTGAGTGTCTTATGATAAATACATATTTTTATAAATACACTTTTTTTTTCACTTAACTTATACCTTTAAGATTATTTTCTGGTAAAGCAAGCTGCTTTACACTCCTTCTGGAAAAAAGCCTGAAGGCTGCTCTCTATAGCTTCCACTTAGAGAGCTTTCTAAGGTTGTCTAAGACCACTAAAATCCCAATAAGGGTTGTCCTGATCAGTGCAGGGTGTTTGCTTACACTAGTGTACATTATATACAGAGCCAGCCTCTCACACCTACTCAGCTGAGGATTATTTTCACTACCATTACGGATATATCTGGGTATAAAAGACGTGTAGGGGTCTGTGAGGAAGCATGATAGATATACTCAATTGATCCATACAAAATAAGAAACCAACCAACGTTGGTGGCGCCATGCCGTGTAGTTTCCACTGATCTGCAGGAAGTGCGCATTTGTGGATGACATAAACTTAGGATGGTGCCAGACTGATTTCATGCACCCCCACAGGATATGTTGTCCCTTACACCAGCTAGATCACAGTGCTACCATAAGCCCCCCTAACCTAGACAGGGAGCAAACAGTTCTGGCAACTACTGAACATGAACACTGTTCCCTTAGGAACCTTTCTAGACCTAGAACCTTTAGCACAGACATTTGTGCTTTCTCTCTCTCCAAGTGAAATATACAAAGAATACACAAAGGGACATTTTCAATATTTATTGAACCAAAGTGATTCTTGTATAGAAAATATGTGCTGTAATGATCAATAGAAGCAGACAAAAGTTATGAGTGCCAAAATAGTGAATAAAACACCATCTTGTTGAGACAACTTATATATGCATACATACACAATAATATAACAATCTAGCATACTCCTACGATGCAAACCATAACCAGCGGGTTTAGGGTATCAATGTGTTTCTGCCAAGAAACCCCGACTGGATGATCTAACCCTTTTACCTGGTGGGTAAGAGTGTGTCTCTGCGATGGCCAGTTACCAAAAGGAATACATAAGCTGTTCTTTCTATGGAGAAGACAGTCATCCCAAATGGATGGTGGAGGCTATAGACCCCAGCAGCATGCTGTAGGTGAGGGTCAAAAGAGGCTTCATCTTCAGAATGTGGGGACCCAGAAAGAAGGTACCGGGTGGAATAATTTCCAGAAGGGGACCAGCCAGTGACACAGATGACATTTCCTAGACATATCCAGTGTGAAGGTATCAGATCTGAGGCATGTTACCCATGTCCAAAAGAGCAGGAAGCATAGTGTTGCATGACCCAGAGCAAGGGTAGGCCTAGTGCTGCTCACTTTATGTAGACAAGTAGTGACTTAGCAGCAATGAACCTAGAACCAAGATGGTTCAAAGTGCAGTCTTGGATCCCTGTAGGGAGAGGAGGCCTCAAGGCTGGGGGAGGTTGGTGGTCTTAGCAGCCGAAGACCAGCATAAGGTATCTGGGGTTGTGGACAACTAGCGAGTTGGGTGTCCTTTCAGAACCCCTTACCACTTGTAATAAATCAGTATGTAAACAATACCTGTGCATATTGGCCAATTCTACCTTGGAATAATCAGCTGGCCCGGCGTGTGTGATAAGGTGGTTCTGACCATTAAATTCACCTGGATTCTTTGCTTTTTGATCATCTGTTGTTTGACCTCTTACTGTCGGAGAGCTTCATACCTGTGACTCACCCACAGTAAACTCATGGTAAAATTGCCAGGGTCTACATTTTATGATAAGGCCGCTGGATCGCAGGCAGGTAAGGGGCACTGGGCGGGTTACATGTGGGCAAATGTGCACATGCATGTGCAAACATGTGAGGCCTGCGAGTAGTAGACTCCTGTTGTTCACAGCCCAGGAACATATGCGCAGGCAGTCTGGAGCAGAAGGGACTCAGCAGGTTTGGGAATTATCATGGGATAGGCCTTATATTGTTGCTGGACACAGATAGGAAAGACATTGTGCTTTACTTCTTGTCTGCATAAACACTCCATTGAACCCTATGGAAAGACTTCCCTAGATAGCAGCTTTGCTTCCCCGTGGGCTTGAGACACCCGGGTCATACCAATGACCAAATACCAATGTACAGTGTAACCTGTCTGAAAAAACAATACTGTAAAGTCCAAAGTCATATCTGTACGGCTTATGGGTCATCCAGAAATGTAATGTTTCTCAGGAACAGAGCCCAGGCTATTGTCACCATGCTGGGTGGGGTTATTTACTCTACTCTTCAGCAGTAGGAACAAAGGCCTCCCCCACAAAGGGAGCAATTAACCCATATTAGGTCAGCTCCTCAGAAGGACATGGTGGGGTGGATTGCTCTGCATCATCATTCATCCAGCTGTCAACCTGTGCCAGGAAGAGGGCCAGACCAGGTCCACTACCCAAAGGGAAGGTGTCCAGAGTCTGGAGCCCAATAAGGAGTTGGGCACTTTTAAAGTTTAGATGGGGCAGGCCCTGGCAGTGATATCAGCAAGGGTTGGAGCTGAGAACCCCGCAGTACATGTGGCAATTGACTCTTGATTGACATCTTCTTGAAGTATACCAGAAGGCTGTTCAGGAAGGTTGAAACAGGGGCAGAGAGGTGATGTGGCACCTCAGGATAGGCCAGAGGTGCTTCCCTGCTAGTAACTCCTGCCCCCACTTAAAAGGTCCTGCACAGGGCAGAGACATCTTGGTTGATTGTGCTTTTCTGCAAAACACTGGACTTGGAAACTGACGCCATGGGCAATTGGAAGGAAGAACCCACTGACTGCCATATGGCCTCAGTGCTCTGACTCAGATTGACTGCAGGACCAGTGGGGCACTCCCCTGGACCAGGAGGCTGGTCCCCTTAGACCCCTTGAGGCCATTTGGGAGAATGATTGGACAGCTGCACACAGAAGGAGGGAAGCCCAAAGGAGAAGCAAAATGAAAGGCTGGCACAGGAAGCCATTGAAGCCAGCTCCCTGCAAACTTCGTCCACTTTGAGGCCAGGAGGCCAGGTCATTAGGGCTTGCCAACAGGAGCAAAACGAGCCAAAGACCATCCAAATTGGCCCAGGGCCAGAGATATGCCCTTGTGAATTTTGGTGACCTTTGACCCCTATCGACCAGTGCGAGCAAGTGGAGCTTCACTGGCAGTTGATGGTTGTTCTCCGGGAAGGGGCAGGCTCCTAGAGGTTGCCCCATGAGAGATGATAAGCAGAAATCACTGCTGTGCTTTCCCCGCGAGAGCAGGAGGGGGCCTACGACCCCATCCTTGGGTCCCGAGATGACCAGCGCTACAAGGGAGCGCCATTGCGTTCTCCCATTTGAAGAGGGAAGGGGCACAGAACCCCATCTCTGGGCACTGAGAAGATAAAAGGAGGACAGGGGAGTGAAGCTGCACTCCCTCCCCGCAACAAGCACGATTATGCCTGCTGCCCGCAGGAGCGGGCAGGGATGCAGGGAAAGAGCGGGCGATTGCTACGGCCACACAGAGAAGTGCAAGTGTGCAGGACAGAATGGAGCAGCTGCCTAAGCTGCTCTCCAATGTTGGAAGATAGAGACAGGGTGCCCGGGTGGGACCAGGCACCTCGACAAAAACAAAGCTGGAGCACAAGTAGTCTCTAGGGCTGAATTATTAGGTGTTGTAATTAAATTGGGTTATCATCTAACAGTTATAATCAGTACACAGCGCTCCCAATCATGATCAACGATATTAAGTGCCCTCAGTCGTGCTTACATGTTATTATTACATTTAATCCTATGATATAATGCTGGTTGAGAGAATGAGGTTAACAGCTGCTCACTTTGGTGTCTTTCGTCTGAAGCAAAACCCTTTTGAGCGAGCAAAGTATCTTTACCCTTTCTATTCCCGCGTCATAGCGAAACGGAAGTAACTTCTTCTTCGCCATCGTAGTTACCAGGGTCTAAACGCCAGGAGACGGCTTGATCCGCCGAAAGAATACGGAATTATCGGTTAAGCAGAGCACGAAACACAAGGTCAGGTACCCACTGCCCAATATTTGGCATATAGCTTGTTGCGCTTTTGAAGGTGACAGTTCGATTATATGTGCACATTAATAACATGTGCATTTTTTGTGCAGAGCTAATCATTTTGACAATCTCCGATTCTCACGTAAGTGCGTTTCATTTAATATTCGTGTTGTTGACAGCATGGGTAAAGCACTACGCACATTTTTGGGTACATAATCTCACAGGCACGGACACACAACATTTGAGCATGGTTTGAACTACAGCAAGTAATTATATGTTTTAAGTATAAATGTATACAGTTTGATTTGGGTTGTGATTATGGTTATGTTTACATTTTCAACAGCTGTGGCTCCCTGAGGAAGGACAGTTAATGTCCGAAATGCATTGGAGCTTATAAAAGGAGGAAAATGTGCTTTAAAGTAATGAATGAATATTCAAAGAATGTATGAAAAATTCATTATGATGAGATCAATCGCAAAAAAAGAAACATAAGCAAATAAAAGAAGGAAACAAATGAACTGAAGTGGAGTCTTCATTTCAGAGGAGCCAATACAGAGTGCCTGTTGGGGATGTGACCAATGACCTATTGGCCGCACATTTAGTTATTTGATAAAGGACGCCTACAGACGGAAAGCGTCACCCGACAGCTGCACCTTGACTCAGTAAAGTAAACAGAAAGATATTGTAAATTTGAAGCTGTGCATCAATCCCACATCTCGAAGTAACGTTCTACAGATCCGCCACGGGGAATTGAAAGCACGTCCACACTGCAAATTAACATGTCATATGAAGATATAGCAAGAAGCACGGACGCAAGAGCCGATACCTTTGCTTTTAAGGAGGATGAAGCCTCTAAAATATACGCATTAATCAGGGAAGAATTCACACAATCAACCACCCAAAAGACCAAGGAACAATATTTAAAACAACTAATTTACTTATCAAAAAGGGAGGTCAATCAGAAATTGTATGCCAGCACGTTAATCCGGTACCACCGATCGCAACGAATCCCCCGCGGCCTTCATATTGCTTTGAAACCATCACTATGCAAAAACTCTAAAAACTTTCAAGATAAGTGGTACGCGATCTTGAATAAATGCTCCCTGGATTTAATTTTACTGATCATTGAGGAACTCTCTGGCATTTTGGAAGAATTTACAAAAGAAATAGCCGAAATATCAACAGAGTTAACTGGCATGATGACAACGGAAGAATGGTCCAAGACACTGGAGGAGATCAACGACCAAATAGCTAAACATTTCAGAGAGATAAATGAAAGAAAAATCAGGAAATTTAAAAGGGACACCTTAGATTACAAGCTTGGGGAGGTGTACACCAGGGCAGAAGTGTACGCCCAAAGGAGAAGGAACCGTCCGTACACACAACACACAGATACGTCATCATCAGAAAGTGACAGTTCCAGTAGACCCCAACAAGGAAGACCCCAACAGGGGAGATCCCAACAGGCAAGCTCATCGCGAACAACACCAATGACTGAAGAAAGACGAGTAACCACAGCTACCACTGAGGAAAGACGAGCAACTACAGCTACAACGAGTGCTTTTTTAGAGGAGGGCCTTCCCGAAACCGAAGAACCAGGAGGGGAAAAAACTAAAGAAAAGGAGCATCCCAACACCAGGAGTACGACGGCACCCAAAAAGGACAAGGAGAAGAAAAAGACAGAAGTCAAGAACAACTAGTGATCAACATATCGGATCACAATATATCCATGGAGGAAAGAAAACTATTACAAAAAGGAACCTCGTTTGTTCCCACCACCAACACAGACACATTGGAACTTGAAATAAGCTTCTTTAAATTGATGAGGAAAATGAGGCTTAGACATTTCTTTGATAATATTCTACCTGAAAAAACAGATGAGCAACCTGATCAATTGATGGGATTAAGACAAGACAGTACATTTCAGGCACCAATCAGTCACAAGACATTGGACTTGTTTGAGAAAATGGTTAAACAGGATTTGAATAAAATCAAATACAACAAAAAACACAAGAAAAACATAACACAAAAGGATATGGGTATCCTAAGGAAAATAGCCAACAATGAGAAAATCATATGTGTTAAGGCAGATAAGGGTGGCGCACTCGTCATCATGAACACTTCCATGTATGAAAGAAAGATAATGGAACATCTCTCTGACAAGGATACATATATGGTATTGGAGGGTAACACCACCAGAGAATTCATGGAAGTACTAAAAAGTATTGTTGAAAGGGCAGTAAACGATGGCACAATCAACGAGAGAACCAAAAGTTTTTTGATAAAACAGAACCCAAAAAGTCCACGACTACATATGATTCCAAAAGTACACAAGAATTTATTGGATCCTCCAATGAGACCAATATTATCAACTGTCAACAGTCTACATCAACCAATAGGTCAGTATCTGGACAAACATTTACAACCCATGGTCAGGGAAATGAGAACATATATCAAAGATACGACAGATTTTTTAAACAAACTTCAGAGCATAACCAAGGAAGAAAATGAAGATTTGATTCTGTGTACATTGGTTAATTCAGACTTGAACCAACCCTTGCAAACTTTCCTCATGGAACTTATTCTGTTTACTTTGTACAGAAGTTACTTCATATATGGCGACAAGTGGTACCAGCAACTGGTTGGCACATCAATGGGCAACTGTGCCGCACCAGCATACTCCAATATCTTCATGGGAGAATATGAAAAACGTCATATTTTTCACATAAAATATGGCAACAGAACATCAAAATGCGGGTACGATTTATAGATGACATTTTCATCGTATGGAAAGGTACAGAGCAACAATTACAAGGGGCACTATCCATACTAAACACACAAGACGAACACATTCAACTGACATGGGAAATCGCCAAACAAAAAGTCACCTTTTTGGATGTGGAAGTGACACAAGGACCAGAGGGTTTCACGACAGACATATACCGGAAACCTTCAGACCGGAACAACATGCTACATCATTCAAGTTTTCACCAAATATCACTGAAAGATCACCTTCCATTCTCCCAAATGGCTAGAGTGAAACTTATCACCTCGGATCCTCAAAAAGCAGAATTAAGGATAAAGGAAATGGGGGAACGATTTAAGGATAAAGGATATCCAAAAACGACAATAGAGAAGGCTGAGGAACTCATAAAAACAAAAACCAGATAAGAACTGCTCATCTCAAGGGTGAGAGCAGACAAACAAAGAATTGTAGCGGTATCCAAATTCTCTACCTCAAGCACACGGTTCAAAAGAATCATAGTTAAACATTGGCCAATGTTGAATTTGGAACTGGACTTCAATAACATTTTTGCATCAACTCCATTGTTTGCTTACACAAGGGGAAAAAATTTGGGGGAGATACTGAAAGAAGAAAGATCCAATGAGACACAACATAGAGGCACACGGCCTTGTTTCGATTGCAGCAATTGCAACAACGTCATCATTAGCAACGTAATAACCCACCCCATGAGGGTACACAATATCAAACTGAAGGTCAAAGCAACGTGTGACACTTCCAATGTTATTTACTTGTTAAAGTGTCCTTGTGGAAAGGTATATATTGGAAAAACTGAAAGAAAAGTGAAAACACGGATTGTAGAACATAAGTCAAACATTCAGACAAGGAACAGCAAATCCGTGGTGGCATGTCATTTTATGGAAGCCCACCACAACATTTCCCAATTGAAATTTCTAGTACTTGAAGTAGTAGAAAAAAAAGAAGGAAGAAACAACAACCAATTTCTACTACAAAGGGAAAATCAATGGATATATAAGTTAGGATCCCTGAAGCCAAATGGCCTCAATGAACGGATTGAACTTTCGTGTTACTTATAAATTGCTGTAATTATATCTTATGTATGACCTACACCATTTGAAAGGGCGACGCCGCCCATCACTTGGTTATTAATGGTGTTTGATTGTGTCAATATTTTACAGGATGCTATTGGGAATTATACATTAGCCATAACATGTAATGCTGGGGATGAACTTTCACCCGTTAACCCATTCATGCCCATTTATATACACAACCACATGGCTGCATCGATTTGCAATTAGGTTCCACTTTTTTGTAAATATGTTCCATTCGTCTCATTCGTATTTTTCGCCTACTAAGGTTCCGTTTATTCCATATTTCCAATGAGTTATGTAACTCATTTCCAACGTTTTTATTTTTATTTTTATTTTCGGCCCGATTACAACGAACACGTGAGTCTTTCGTCTGAAGCAAAACCCTTTTGAGCGAGCAAAGTATCTTTACCCTTTCTATTCCCGCGTCATAGCGACACGGAAGTAACTTCTTCTTTGCCATCGTAGTTACCAGGGTCTAAACGCCAGGAGACGGCTTGATCCGCCGAAGGAATACGGAATTATCGGTTAAGCAGAGTACGAAACACAAGGTCAGGTACCCACTGCCCAATATTTGGCATATAGTCTGTTGCGCTTTCGAAGGTGACAGTTCGATTATATGTGCACATTAGTAACGCGTGCATTTTTTGTGCAGAGCTAATCATTTTGACAATCTCCGATTCTCACGTAAGTGCGTTTCATTTAATATTCGTGTTGTTCACAGCATGGGTAAAGCACTACGCACATTTTTGGGTACATAATCTCACAGGCACGGGCACACAACATTTGAGCATGGTTTGAACTACAGCAAGTGATTATATGTTTTAAGTATAAATGTATACAGTTTGATTTGGGTTGTGATTATGGTTATGTTTACATTTTCAACAGCTGTGGCTCCCTGAGGAAGGACAGTTAATGTCCGAAATGCATTGGAGCTTATAAAAGGAGGAAAATGTGCTTTAAAGTAATGAATGAATATTCAAAGAATGTATGAAAAATTCATTATGATGAGATCAATCGCAAAAAAAGAAACATAAGCAAATAAAAGAAGGAAACAAATGAACTGAAGTGGAGTCTTCATTTCAGAGGAGCCAATACAGAGTGCCTGTTGGGGATGTGACCAATGACCTATTGGCTGCACATTTAGTTAATTATATAATTATAACATGTAGCGCTACGCTAACTGGGGAACGACCCCTTGTTGCACTGCCAATGTTCCTAAAAGAGGGAGTATTCACGTTTATCACCAGTGTTGGGGAACATTGGCAGTGCAACAAGGGGACGTTCCCCAGTGAGGGGACCACTACATGTTCTATTTTCTACTCACACTTCAGAGGTTAGAGAGCAAAGCCCTGCTGCACACTACAACTTCAATACTTTTCTTTAAAATTGATAAATTAAGGAGTGTGTGAACCTTATACTTTTAAATTATATAATTATGCCTCGATCTTGGCCCAAAAAGTTTCTATTTCACCATTATCTAACTTACCTCTTTCCTTCTCCAGGTCACAGGCTGATGCTCCTGAGGGAGGAAGAGAAATATCAGACTAAGTTTGTGTTTGCAATTTATGTAGCTCATGATGAAGGTGTGAGTACACTCAAACATATCAAAAATAACATTCACATTAGTAGCACTCCCACTGTCCCCTTTTGGGGATGAACACTAAGAGCATACACTGACGTCACACTTATATAAGTAAGCACCACCCTCCCCCATCAACAATAGGTAAAAGAGAGCCATGTACAACAGACACTATAGACTAAAATATAATTCACAGGAGTATTGATCACAGCCGCCCCAACAAAAAATCAAAACAATGGACTATTGAAAGTATCACCTAAGATAATGCCAAGTGGTACTGTTGTAGTAGGTATTGCCAATGTTGCTGTGTCCCAGACTCATGCGGTACCGCAATAGATAGATCAATCAAAGTCAAAGTGTGTCTGCTGGAGATTGATGGTACTATTTAAGCATTAAGAATGATTTGTATGCACTTGGTTGCTATCTATAATGCTATAATGAACACCAAATGATCAAATAAAAGAATGCCAAGAGCAATTGTCAGTAGTAATTTCTATTCAACAGCTTGTATTTTTGTCATTGACATCAACATTTGTTTCATGCCTTTCAAAATAGTTATGAGTACCATGGGATTTTCCCTGCCTACACAGACCTTATAGCACTCTGTAAATGTTTTTATTTACATTGAAATATTGTTCAATCAATCAATCAATTAGGGAATTGTAAGTGCGCTACTCACCCGTGAGGGTCTCACGGTGCTGGGGGGGGGGGGAGGTCTGCAGATCTGTTTAGCTAAGACACAGGTCTTGAGGGTCTTCCTGAAGGTGTTCGCCGGTAGCTCATTCCAGGTCTTGGCTCCAGTGTGAGAGAAGGATCTTCCGCCTGCTCTGACTCTGTGGATGTGTGGGGTTTCGCCTAGTGTGAGGTTGGAAAAACTGAGGTTTCTTTTGGGTACGTGGAAGTTGATTCTGTCATTGAGGTATTTGGGTCCGTTGTTGTGTAGGCATTTGTAGGTGTGAGTGAGGATTTTGAAAGTGACTCTTTTCTCTTTAGGGAGCCAGTGGAGACTTTGTAGGTGTTGGCTGATGTGTACGTGTCTGGGGATGCTGAGGACGAGTCTGGCGGCGGTGTTCTGTATTGTCTGGAGTTTGCGGAGTAGGGACTTGTTGATGCCGGTGTAGAGTGAGTTTCCATAGTCCAGCCTGCTGGTAATGAAAGTGTGGGTGACTTTTTTCCTTGACTCGGGGGGGGGGGGTTCCACTTGAAGGTCTTTCGGTGGATGCAGGCAGCTGTTGGTCACCCAAACTGCAGTGGTGGGGTCTTTGGTGAGGGTAAGGATGAGTTGGATGTCATCGGGGTAGGATACGATTTTGAGTCCGTGTTATCAGACGATGGCTGGAAGGGGGGCCACTTAGATGTTGAAGAGGGCTGGACTCAGTGATGAACCCTGTGGGACTCCGCAGGTGAATTTCATGTGGTCAGAGAGGAAGGGTGGGAGTCTGATCCTTTGGCTTCTACGGGTGAGGAATGATCAGATCCAGTCCAGGGCTGTTCCTTGTATGCCTGCATCATGTTTTCTGCCAATGAGTGGGAGATGGTGTCGAAGGCTGCTGATAGGTCGAGTAGGATGAGGATTGCAGAGTGGCCTTGGTCCAGGAGGGTGCGGATGTCATCTGTGGCGGCAAGTAGGGCAGTCTCTGTGCTGTGGTTGCTTCGGAATCCGGATTGTGACAGGT
This sequence comes from Lissotriton vulgaris, assembly GCF_964263255.1. Classification (NCBI taxonomy): domain Eukaryota; kingdom Metazoa; phylum Chordata; class Amphibia; order Caudata; family Salamandridae; genus Lissotriton; species Lissotriton vulgaris. The sequence goes on along the minus strand of NC_141693.1, from coordinate 46,339,469 downwards.
CGAGGACAGCGTTCTCTTCAATGAATCGTGTCAGTTTTTTCTGCAACTTTGGCTGCAAAGGGGAGGAGCGAGATGGGCCGATAGTTCTTGAGGTTGGTGTGGTCAGCTGTGGGATTCGTGAGCAGGGGTCTGACTTCTGTGTGCTTCCAGTCATCTGGGAAGGTGCCTGTTTTGAAGGTGGTATTGATGGTGCATTGTAGTTCGGGTGCAATAGCGGCCACCGGTGGGGCCCCCGAGTGGATGCTTTTCATGGTCGAGGCAGTAACTTCGTTTGTGATCGGTGTCCAGTTGGAGATGGTGGGCTGGCTGGTGTTTCTGGGGAGCAGGGGCCATCTGTGGCACCTGGTGGATGGTCGATGAAGTTGTCGTAGAGGTTTTTGATCTTGAGGTGGAAATAGGTTCCAAGCTTGTCGCAGAGTTCCTGGGATGGGGTGATGTAAGTGGCTTTGCTGCGTGGGTTGGTGAATTCTTGAATAACACTGAAAATGTCATTGGTGTTGGTGTTGTTGGCCAGGATTTTATTGTGGATGATGTTCCTTTTGGTGGCTCTGATCTGGTTGCGGTAGTTCGTCATGGCGTCCTTGTAGGTGGTGTGGTTTTCGGTTGTCTTGGTGTTTGTCCAGTTCTTCTGTCATGAATTGACAGCGATTAAGTTAGCATTCGCTGAAGCCAGCTTGTGTTTGTGTTATATTGCCCGTATTTGAAGACCCCATTTTGTATTTCATCCGCCATCTTTTGAGCCATGTGCTGCCTCGTGGCCACCATGTGTATTGTCCTAATTCCCTGTTAACCCTGAAATGTATTCTGCCCATAGACAGGCTATATTTAGCCTGCGACAAATGCGCGTATCCCCTTTAATCAAATCTGTTACTGATAACAAAGGAATGTGTTTGTGCCAAGGAGCTAATCAATAACTCCTCCCACTTATCAAATGTGTGCCATGAAATTGACTTATAAGGTCGTTAATCTTATGCTTGTATGTAACGCCCTTTCTGTCGACCCCTGAATAAGGGTATAAAAGGACTATGTGCCTTCCGTTTTGTGTGCTACTTCACGCATGGCCCACGGGTTTGTGTGAACTGGTTCCACCGTGAAAAGTACTAATAAACTTGTGTTTTGTACTTCTAGTTTCCGTGCCAACTTCTGTTCTATAGTAGTCAGGCTCGAACCTGATACCACAAATTGGCAACCACGAAGGGACTCACCGGCGACTGAGATGCCCGAAGGACTGGTCGAGACAAAGGATTGGGACTTCACCTAGGACACAATTGCTGCCAGAGGAGACCCGAGTCTTGGTATCAACGGTGATTCCTCCCTTCCTTCCGATCTGACCATCCAGGCGGCGCCGGTCCTCGACTGAGTCCTGTTCTCTTGGTATGCTGTGCAGAGACGTTTGGTCAAAATTTAAGAACTTGGCAGTTGGAATCTGGACCCCTACCGGAATCGGTAAGAAAGCTTTGGATTGGTAAGGCAGTTTTAGGAGACGCTTACTGAAGCTCTATGTAAATAGTTAGCTAACATTTGTATTAGTATGTGTAATATGTGTTTCGTGAATGACATAGGCAGGTAATGAGGAGATATTTCTCCGAAATTGATTTGTTGAACGGCGCAACGTACGAAGTTACCTTAAGTGCTACTTTGATTATAATACTGCATATTCTGCTGTATTTTCGGCATGCCTGTCTTTAGCACACTTCGTAGGATGTGCTGCTTTTGTAGTGGTACCAGGTTAAGTATTGATGAATCTCAGCCAGCTCCCCCCGAGGGGACACCTAACAGGGAGATGTATGTTAAGGTAGTCTTTCTCCCATAATGTATGGTACGTTATGGAATAAATACCCCAAAAAGGATCCTGAGTTGCGTTGGCCTGTGCACGGGTCGTATGATATGAAGAAGATTCAGTATGTGGAGCAGTGTTTGTTTGAGCGAAAGTCTAGACCAGATATGTTTGATTGTTTGCGGATGTGGGAGAAAATGGTGTGTGAGCGTGAGCAAGCTTTGCTGGACAAAGAAGAGGGAAAAACAGCGAATGCAAAAGTTTTAGAAATCAAAGAAAAAGAGTTACGCGAAAGAGAGGAAAGGGAGTGCAAGTTACAGATAAATGGCCAATATGCTGTTAGGCAACCCCTTTACCCACTCTTAAATAAAAGTAATGATGATTCCCTTCTATTAGAGCGTTCTCCACCCCGTATATTTTTCCTTCTGCTCCTTCCCAAGGAGGTGCTGATTCTTCTGATGATGACGATAGTAGAAAGCAAGGTATGCGTTCCTCGATTTCCACCGCACGTTCTGTGGAGATTAGATCTGCTGCCCGTAAGGTCGTTGGTAAAAAAAATTCTAGCGAAAAGGTTCTAGAAGATATACAAACATGGACAAATAGAGAACAGTTGTATTTTGCAGAAATACTGGGGGAAGAAGTTGTTGATCGTTATAGGACATATTCTCCTACTCTTGAGCCAACTGATGTGGCTGAGGATATTAAGCAATTGCGTGACGGTGCTTTTCTCTTTTCTCAGGCGCCTGATTTAATTGCATGGTTGATTCAGCTGCGGAATGAAGCAGTGCGGTTGAGAAAGGAGAAAAGGATGCAGAAGATGCTGCATCCGTGCCTCCGCCTGGTTCGAAGCAAGCCCCTATCTTTGGATCAGATAAGAGCATGATAATTCATGCGAAACCTATGCGGGATGCCGCCCCTTTGTTTGTCCCTCCTAAAGGCACGGGTACAGAAGAGGATAGGAAATCTGCTAATGCAGCTGGTTATTTTATCTACAATTGGGTTTACACACCTTGGAATAGAGCAGACGTTATGGCCCTTAAAAATGCATTGCCTGATCCCCGTAAAAATCCAGCAGCCTTCTACGAAGAAGTGGAGGGAGCTTTGAATTAATGTACAATGACCTTGGCCGATATTGATTTGTTTTTCGGTTTAATTTTACCCCCTGATATGTGGAGAACCATACGTAAAATAGATGATCAGGCCGCTTACGGGGGAACATGGGGACATATAGAACGTGTTGATGCAGACCGGGAACCCGCGCAAAAACCAAGCCAGTTAATTCTAGAACTTCCCGCCGCTATTTTAGATAAATTAAAAATGATTATTCCCTCTAAAAAGATAGATTGGACAGTACTGGCATCGTGCAAACAAAAGTCAGATGAGTCAGTCTCAGATTTCTTTACACGCTTCGAGGAGGCGTTCCATGATTTTAGTGGTCAATCGCTAACAGAAGATACTGGTAGGCATTTATTTGTCGACAAATACTTTGCTAATTTGTTGCCAGAAATAGCATGTTGTCTTAAGGCTAGTGAAAGCTCATGGACTACTTCCACTCCGGTCTCTCTCCTTCCTATGGCACAATACTATGAGCGATTAGAGCAGGAAACGAAGGGTAGTGAGGAGAAAAAGACTAAAGATTTAAAAACGAAAGTTATGATGGCTCAAGCCTATGGAATGCCCTTTAGAGGCTCTGATAGAGGTGGTCGTGGATTTTCTGGTCCGTCTTTCACCCGTTCTACTCTATTTATATATCAATGTGCGTATTGTAAACAATATGGACATTGGATTTCCGATTGTCCATTCTTACGCGCACAGCAAAACCCACGTGGCCGAGGCCAACAAAGAACTCGTTCGGGACATTTTGGGCCTAGAGGAAGTATGAACGATCGTGCTAGATTCAATTCTGATATGCGTAGACCAAATGGATTTAATACGTTTGATCGACGCAACCAATATCAGATTTCAAATTGTGCGCCATCGGAATCCCAAGATTCTGCTTATGCATAGGAATGCCTAGGATGGGGTAAGGAATCGGTTGAAGTTCCAGTAGATCAGAGGGGTCCCTATATTACAGCACATGTTTTGCGTTCTACTGACCAGTTTCTGGTTGATACAGGAGCTACTCGTAGCGCCTTGTCTAAACAATTGGTTCCCAGGGCTCCTCTGTCTGGCTCAACCATTACATAGATAGGGTTCGATGCAACACCCTCCCTTAGCCCAATGTTCCAACCTCTTCCATTTTACATTGAGAAATTTACTGCACCTTGTTCATTTTTGCTTTCCCCTAACATGCCTGAGAATATTGTGGGTCTTGATATGCTCAAGCGTTTCAGAGCTACAATACGATGTTCTCCTGAGGGAGTGCGTGTTATTTTGAATGAGAATTATCCTGTGACCGATAGATTTTGTCTAATTAAAGAAGATGCTGCATTAGCTTCTCTCCCGACAGCTTTGTGGGCAACTTCCGATACTGATGTGGGACAGATGGTTATTTCGCCTGTGCAGATTAGTGTCAAGGAGGGTGCTGTGCTGCCACGGCTGCCTCAATATAAAATTTCACGAGAAGGAGAAGAAGCATTAACACATATTGTTCGCAATCTCATTAAAATTGGAGTAGTGGAAGAAGTGCCTTATAATGTTTGTAACAGTCCGATTCTTCCTATTCTGCACCAGTGTTAGGTAACCCTGATTATACGAAAGCCCTTACACAATATGTACATGAGAAAGATGGATGTGCATTATCAGTTTTAATGCAGACACACAGCGACAAACAGCACCTGTGTGCATATTTCTCAGCAGTCCTTAATCCTGTTGCTCGAGTATTGCCTGGATGTTTCCGTTCAGTTGCAGCACCAGCTGTGTCCATAAGCCAGAGTGAAGGGATAGTTTTGTCACACAAACTGTTAGTACTAGTACCACATGCAATAGATGCCCTTCTGAATCAGACAAAGACGCAGCATTTAACTAGTGCTCGTTTGACAGGATATGAGCTAACATTGTTAGCGCCTCATATTACGTTAAAGAGATGTGCTACGTTAAATCCAGCCACATTGTTGCCGTACCCTGAGGCTCAGTCTGAATCAAAGGAGTCACATGACTGCATTTGTCTGACTGACAAACAGACAAAGGGTCGTATTGATTTACAAGATACGCCCCTTTTCAGATGTAGATGGAGAGCTGTGGGTAGACGGGTCCTGTTTGAAGTTGCCAGATGGTACGACTTCTGCCACCTATGCGATTACAACGCTTGAAACAATAGTGGAGACAGCTCGCATACCACAGAAGTCAGCTCAGGCAGCTGAACTGATAGCGTTGACACAAGCATGTGAGCTTAGTACTGGTCTATGTGTAAACATCTACACAGATAGCCGCTATGCTTTTGGAGTGGCCCATGATTTTGGCCTACTCTGGAAGGAAAGAGGCTTTCTAACATCACATGGAATACAGATCATGCATGGAGAATTAGAACAGAATCTCCTAACTGCGTTAACATATCCGAAAAAGATAGCAATTGTAAAGTGTAGTGCGCACAAGAAAGTGACAGATAAAGTGGGACAAGGTAACGCTTTTGCTGATCATGCTGCTCGTGAGACTGCGTTGCAACGAAGCACCACTTCTATATATGTGGTGAAGTAAGCTGAGCATTGGCATGATTTTAGAGACGAAGTGTTAGATGTACAGAGATCTGCCTCATAAGCAGAACTTGATGAATGGTCCAAAGAAGGTGTATTAGATGATGAAGGTTGTTGGCGTAGCAAGGATATGGAGAAGTGGAAATTACCTGTGGCCTATTTACAACCTATGGTCCAGATGGCACATGGGCTGGCACATGTTGGAGCTCTAGCAATAACGAAATTGCTTATGCGAGTTTGGGAGCATCCTGAGATTGCCAGCACTGCGAAGAGTGTAGTACAATCTTGTTTGATCTGCCTACAATATAATCCTGGTAAAGGAACACAAACTCCGACAGGAGGGTTTGCTACACCTACCGCACCTTTTGAAGTGCTGCAAATGGATTACATCCAACTTGAGCGTTGTAACAATCTCAAGTATGTCCTAGTGGTGGTTTGTGCTTTCAGTCAATGGATAGAAGCATACCCTACGAAAGATAATACAGCGCTGACTACAGCTAAGGTGCTATTGAAGGAATTCTTTCCTCGTTATGGTGTTTGCAAATTTTTGTGGAGTGACAATGGACCCCACTTTGTTGGGAACATTGTTGAGTATGTTCTGAAAGGATTGGGGATCAAAAAGAAGTTCCATGCAGGTTTCCATCCACAATCAGCAGGATTGGTGGAAAGTTGAAGTTGAAAATAGCAAAAATTGTGGCTTCTACATCCATGAAATGGCCGGATGCCCTACCTTTGGCGCTGTTATCTATAAGATCAGTGCCACATAGACAATCTGGACTTACTCCTTATGAGGTGGTTTTTGGCATGCTAATGAATATTTGGGGAGTTCCGAAGCCACGTTCTATTCATGATGTACCTTGTATTTTGATGGATGACTACTTGGCACATTTAACAGATAGTTTGTCTTCTATTCATCAACAGGTCCAAGAAGCTCTTCCTGACAGATCTGCAGGCGAGGCTCATGGTCTACGGCCCGGAGACCAGGTGATGGTAACGAAGGAATGTGTTTGCGCCAAGGAGCTAATCAATAACTTAGCTCCTCAAGCTAATCAATAACTCCTCCCACTTATTAAATGTGTGCCATGAAATTGCCTTATAAGGTTGTAAATCTTATGCTTGTATGTAACGCCCCTTCTGTCGTCCCCTGAATAAGGGTATAAAAGGACCATGTGCCTTCCGTTCAGTGTGCTACTTCACGCATGGCCCACGGGTTTGTGTGAACTGGTTCCACCTTTGAAAGGTCTTAATAAACTTGTGTTTTGTACTTCTAGTTTCCGTGCCGACTTCTGTTATATAGTAGTCAGGCTCGAACCCGATACCACACTTCCACAGGCATCTGCAGGTGTGTCTGGCTTCTTGGAGAGCGGTGTTGAACCAGGTGACTTTCCTGGGGCGTGGTTTGTCGGGGTTGCATAGAGGGCGAGCTCGTCTGCGCAGTTGGAGATCCAGGTGTGGAGTTCTCCGGTGACAGTGAAGTTAAGTTGCTCATCAGTAACCTTGTTCCAGTTCCTTCGTGGTGGGCTGGTTTGGGTGCATTGGGTTTGCTGATTGCGAAGTGTACACAGTGGTGGTCGGTCCATGGCTGCTGCGTTGTGTGGCTGAATTGGACGCTGTTTCCTGCCGCGAAGATGGGATAGAGGGTGTGTTCTGCTCTCTGGGTGAGTGTGTTGATGAGTTGTTTAAGTCCAATGCTGGTGAGGTTGCTTTGTGCTGGTGAGGTTGTCACAAAGGATAGTGGAGTTGGGGTCACTGGGGTTGTCCAGGTGGAAGTTCAGGTCTCCAGTGAGTATGTAGTTTGTTGAGGTGATGGCGTGGGGTGCGATGAAGTCAGTGATGATGGTGGGGAAGGGTATTCGGAGTCCGGAGGATCTGTAGATGAGGGTTCCACGGAGTGTGGCTTTGGGGTGGTCTGGTTCTGGAAGTGCAGGTGTTCGGCGGAGGAGAAGGTTTCCCTGGAGGTGGTGAGGCAGAGGGTGCTCTTGTGGGCGATAGTGAGGCCTCTGGATATTGTATCCGTCTGGGATGGCGGTGCTGATGTTGGGGGGGCGGATGCATTGGTCCAGGTCTCTGTGAAAAAGGCGATGTCGGTCGAGAGAGAGTCGAGTAGGTTCCAGTTTTCCATGGCGTATTTGTGTACAGAGCGTACGTTCAGGAGGTTGCATTTCAGGGTGTCACCGGTGCTGGCATTGGCGGTGTTGGAGGCCGGGGTGGCGGAGAGGGTCTGGCGGCAGAACTGGCCATGGGTCGTGTTCGGGGAGGCCTGTTAGCATTCTCTAAGTCTACCAGGGCTGAGTGCAAGGAGGGTGGTGGTGTCATAGCGATGGGTAGTGGGAGGTCCAGGGTTCATGTCACTGGCAACGGTAAGGTCACGGACGGGCCGCAGGGGCTTGCCTTTGGTGCGGCCGCTGCGCCGACCGCGCAGCAGCCCCAATTAAGTAGGGGAGGTGGGAGGGAGGAGAGGATTGGAGGTGGGAGTGGGGGAATTCCATGGGGGATTTCTGGGGGTAGGGGCCGCAGAGGCAGCAGCAGTGAAAGGCGAAAGGAACAGGCAGGCATGAGAAAATAAAAAACTGTGGTGATATTAGAGCAAGACACAGATGGGCACAATAACAGTGGCACAACAGGGAAAAATGAAGGAAAAAATGGCTGAGAAAGGTTATGGTGGTTGCAGGCAGTCTGGTCCCAGTTGGAGCAGGTGCAGGAGTGGGCAGAATCCTCGAACCTCCCAAGGAGGAGGTCGGGGTCTGGAGGCAAGAGACCACACAGCGGAGCTGCGGGGAGAGAGTGGGCCTAGACCGAGGGTCGGAGGTCTTACTAGCACTCACCCGCAGCGGCCGCCATTAGGTATGGGGGTGTGAGGGAGGAGAGGCAGGGAGGCGGGAGCAAGGGAATTCTGGGGGGGAGGGGCCACAGGGGCAGCAGCGGCAAAAGGTGAAAGGAACAGGCAGGCATGAGAAAATAAAAAACTGTGGTGATAGATACGCAGATGACACACAGATTGTGGTGTCACTGCTACCAGGGAGGGAGAATGACGTGGCCAGCAAGTTCCAGGAATGCATGAAGGCTGTGAGCAAATGGATGGCCGGAAATTGTCTAAAACTCAATTCGGCTAAAACCGAAGTGATACTGTTTGGCTCTACGGACAATTTTTGGGGCCCGAGCTGGTGGCCAGAAGAGATGGGGACTCTTCCCACCCCTGTTAACAAGGGTAAGAACCTGGGGGTCATTATAGATGACAGACTCTCCTATAGACCTCAGGTAAACGCCTTGGCCTCATCCATCCACTGGACACTGAAAATCCTTTGGAAGGTTCTTCCGTTTCTCCCAGAGGAATGTAAAAAAACGGTGGTGACGGCCTTGGTGCTCTCACGATTGGATTACTGTAACAGTTTGCTCCTTGAAGCCCATCAAGGAGTACTTGACAAGTTACAGATACGGCAGAATGCAGCAGCACGCCTGCTTACAGGCTTGCCCAAGTTTGCGTCCATCTCTCACGAACTAGTGAAATTACATTGGTTGCCAGTAAGGAAGCGGATCCTATTTAAAAGCATGTGTATCGTCTTTAAGGCGATCCATGGTATAGGTCCAGCATTCTTGGGGCAATACTTTCACTGGTACAAACCAGGTAGACTTTTGAGATCAGCTACGCTGGGACTGATCAAGACCCCACGTATCTGGAAAGTGTGCTGTGGAGGTAGGAGTTTTAGCCGAGGGGCGGCGATGGCCTGGAATGCCCTTCCAGCGGCACTCCGACTGTCCTCTAAGCTGATGACCTTTCGGAGAAAGTTAAAAACATGGCTTTTTGTAAATTAACCCGGGGATTTAGTTTCAGGAGTTATCAAGACAGCGCCAGGACAGTGTGCTTGACAAGTGTTAAAAAAAAAATAAAGGAACAGTCACACATGAGAAAATAAAAACAGTGGTGCAATTAGAGCAAGACACAGATGGGCACAATACCAGTAGCACAACAGGGAAAAATTAAGAAAGAAAACATCTGAGGAAGGTTACAGTGGTTGCAGGCAATCCGGTCCCAGTAGATGTATGACGTTACAACGCATACTTTCACAACGCATACAATTACAACAAAACTTTTACAACGCAGGATCCATTACAACACATGCCATTACAACGCATGCCATTACAACGTAGGTATGGGTAAGTATTTTTTTTTTAATTGATGGGAATGTAATAGTAGTGTAAGTGTTGGATAGTGTAGGGGTTAAAATTACTATTCTAACTCCAGGGGGGCGTAATAGTAGGGTAAGTGTTGGATAGTGTAGGGGTTAAAATTAAATTTAATACTTACCCATACTTACGTTGTAATGGCATGCATTGAAATAGCAGCTGCATTGTAATGGCATGCGTTGTAATGAATCCTGCGTTGTAAGGGTTTTGTTGTAATGGTAGTGTGTTGTGAAAGTTGTGTTGTAAAGGATGTTTCCCAGTCCCAGTTGGAGTGGACAGCAGGCGCAGGATCAGGCAGCAGCCACAAACCTCCCAAGGAGGAGGTCGGGGTCTGGAGGCAAGAGACAGCACAGCAGAGCTGTGGGGAGAGAGTGGACCTAGACCGAGTGCCGGAGGGTCTTACTCACTGTTCACATGAGAGCAGTTTTACCTCACGCTACCCATAGCCAATAAACGAGACCCAGCGATGATACAAAGTATGGACTGAAATTCAGTTTACCGGAATGTAACTTTGAATCCACCCGCAGTAAAAAAGAACCTAAAACAATTGAGAGTTTATGCTGAAATGGTATTTGTCAGAGTACATCCAGTACCACTAGAATTATGCAGTAGTGTATGACTAAATAATGTGACAGTGTTAACAATATTTTACAGCAAGCATCGGCGCCTGGCGTTGCTTTAGCCATTCCAGAGGAGTATTTTATTCAGGCCATTATTAGTACTGAAAAAACTTTCAAAGGTGTGGCTGTATTTTTCCAAGATACATTTTGCTGCACAATTTCTAAATTGGCAAATATTGAGACCATAGAAGGTCTTTCCTTCTCTACTGTTATAGATCTGTCTTTCATGCTGGCTGGGCTGTGATTTACAGACTTCCGAGAAGCACAAATGACTCCCTCAGCATATTTGTCAACCTGGTACGTCAATTCTCCATACTGCATTCAAATTTCCTGCTACTTGGAGACTTTGACCTCCACATTGTTGACTCTAGCTGTGTGCCGGAAAAACAAATTATGAACCCCTCAGACGGTTTCAACCATGAGCAACATGTGCATGAGCCTACACATAGTGCGGGACACATTTTAGACCTAATTTTCTTGCATTCCTTGATTGCCCACCCTAGTTCTGAACTCAAGCTTACATGGTCTCTTAACTTTTTGATTCCTTTTAAGATTATTATCAATCGGTCCATGTGCCAGCAGCTTACTCTTGGTGTCAGATTTCAGAGCTGCAGTTATCTGAGGCTCTCCTATCTATTCCACTTGAGTGACGGGTTTGGTGCGTTCTGATCTTGCTGAGATTAACAACTGGCTTTCCTCTGCCCTTGACCTCCTTGCCACACAAAGAAAGGTAACATTGATGGAGATCAAGGTCTTCGCCACCTTTGTTCTCACCTGCCTTAAGAGAGAAAAGGTCACTCTGTAAATGCTTTGAGCAGAGTTGGGTCAGGAGGTGAAAACTACAAACAAGAGAGCCTTGACGATTTTCCGTGCAGCTTCTTGTAAGGCCTATGAGGAGTTTATCTCCTCCTTGATTTCACTACTTCTAATAAACCTTGAGACCCTTTTAAGGTGGTTAATTTTTTTATATTTCCCAGGGCTTCCCAAAGTGGTTTGACCCCATCAGCTAGACTATGTGAATCAAGCAATCAATCAATCAAGGTACTTATAAAATGTGTTACATACCCGTGAGGGTCTCAAGGTGCTGGGGGGGGGGGCTGCTACTGATCGAAGAGCCAGGTCTTGAGACGTGAAGGGCTTTCTAACTTCTTTTTTAACAAAATCAAAATGATTTATAATCAATTCGCTGCCCATAGGATTCTGGAGAATATACCATCTTCCAGCTTATTACATGGATCACAAACTTGACTTTGGAGACCAGGTCAGCGGAGTTGTATTGACGTGCTTTTACCTCCTTAGAATACTGAGAAATATTACATTTTTCCTTCTAGATGAGGGTTTTAGGACAGCAGTCTCATCCCTCATTTTGTCACTGCTGGATTATTGCAATTGTCTGTACCTGAATCTGAAAGAAACATCTGTACAGACTCCAGCTAGTGCAGCTAGACTGCTTACAGGCATACCGAGGTTTGTCTCAGCTCGAGATGGACTTCGGCAATGGCATTGGCTGCCAGTATTAAAACAAGCACAATTCAAAGCATTGTGCAAGGTTTTCAAGTCACTGATTGGTTGTGGTCCGGAATTTCGGAACAGATGCTTTGAATGGTATGTTCCTGGTAGAGCGCTGAGCTCCTCTGAAGGAAAGCTAGTAACTGTCCGCTGAGTGAAAAAAGTTTACTGGGGTGGCAGTACCTTTTCCTTTTGTGCTGCGAAAGCCTGGAACAGTCTGCCGCTGCATCTTAGGAATGCCCCGGAGCTCCTTTCTTTTAGAAAGGGGGCTGAAGACTTGGCTATTCTCTGTATAGACATTTTAGCTTTGGATTCTGTGAGTCAGTGCTCAGCCCCAGGGCACCTTTGGCTATAAGTGCGCTTAAAAAGCTCCTATAACATAACATTACTGTGTAAGTTTGAAACTATCTCTTATCTCTTTCTGTACTAGCCAACTCCAAGCCCGGCTCGCCTCTTGATCAATATCTCCCAGGCATTTTGAATTTGGCCACCCCTCTTCATAATCCCTTCTTGCACAAGCTAGTGAACTACTCCATGGAGTCTGAGGTTATGCCAAATTTTTGGAAGCAGGTCCTATTTTTTCCTCTTCTGAAAAAGCCTAATGCGGATTCTAAGGTGCTGAGCAACTTTAGGCCTGTTTTGCTTCTTCCTGCTGTAGCCAAAATGTTAGAGAAGATGGTCAACCATCACCTCTCCCAGTATTTGGAATTCAACCACCTCCTTCACGATACACAATCGGGCTTTCGAGCGGGCTACAGCACAGAATCAGCTTTCCTGGAAGTTACAGAATTTATTAAAGACAACGTGACCAGAATGTCAAGGCTGTGGTAGTTTTACTGGATCTATTGTCAGCGTTCAACACTGCATTGCATTCAATCATCCTAAACAAGTTGTGGAATGTTAAATTCCAAGGCCAGGCATGGGTCTTGCTTAAATCCTACTTGGAAATCTGGTAACAGGTTTCCCTTATACATCAACATTCAAACCTCTTGACTGTGGGGTGCCCCAGGGTTTGGCTTAAGTCCAGCCCTTTTCAATCTCTATCCAGCACCTCTTGCTAGCCTGGTGGAAGCTTGGTGTAATTTCTTATGTTGCTGATACTCAGCTGATGCTGACCTTCTAGAATACTGAGGTGGAGGCTTTGTATGCCTTAAAGCATTATTTGAGGGCAGTCAAGTTTCAAGTTTTCAAGTTTTTATTTATTATGATAACGGAACTCTTTACGAGGTCCACATAAAAGACGAAAATATACATACAAAAGCATTAAACATAAAATGTCGATTATGCAATAACATCAGAATGACAACAATGAAAAATTACCATCTTAATACAGGTCCAAAAAACATTTGAAGAAACTGTACAGTTTAAAACAAAACATTTCATTTGGTGGAATAATCAAGACCGCCTGAAAAGCAGAGGCAGAAAAAATGTTGAGTTGTAGGCAGATTGGTCTTAACCATCTTCGCCTAAAAGACATCAGGGCAGGACAAACAAAAATGACATGAACCAAATCCTGGTCATACATCTGACAAAAATCACAGAGTGCTGAGTGGCCATACCATCTGGCATAAAGAGATTTCAACGGAAGCAGGTCCTGTCTTATTAAAAACACTAAGCGTCTAACGCGATGAGGGATGTTCCAGTGAGTGTAGAGTTGAGCTTTCCTCAGAATACAGGACTCAATAACAGGGGTACGGCCTTTTTTCAACAACCGGAAATCTCTATCCTGTCTAAACCCAAGTTCCCATGTGGAGGACTTCAAGATGGTTTTTAATTGATAAGAGGGCAAAGAAAATAGAATCTCTTTATCCAATTTCAATAGGTCCACTGCATATCTGAAATTTTTTACAATCGAAGAATGGTCATTAAAGTTTCCCAACAATTCATTTTTTATGAGATGTCTTAAGGTATTAGACTCACTTTTTGCAATACTTGCAACCCAGCGTATGATGCTGGCCAAACCTTGAACCCAGCTGCTGCGTAAGCCGAGTTCCTGTCTCAAGGAAGCAGTAGAATTTGCTGTGCTAACAGATAGTAAACTACGCAAAATTTTTCCTTCCGAGGAGTTTAAGAAACTCCACTTTTTTTGGTCAATTAGCTCTATTCCGTATAATAGGGAGGCAGGTACTTTAGCTCTGAATACATCCAGTAAAATAGCAAAATGCCTTCTACCTGTGGCTTTATACAAGGATACTAGACTCTTTCCCTGTGAGATAGCCTTCCGGGAGTTAATGTCCATATGCGCTTTGTCACTTAGATTACTTGTGACAATTTTACCAAGGAAGGTATAGGACTTCACAATTTCCAATTTTTGACCCCCTACTACCCATGGAAAGTTAGGAAATTTAGGTTTCTTCCTACCAGCCATACACATCACTTTACTTTTTGCAGTGTTTATCAACAGATAATGGTTTTCAGCGTATTCACGAAGCGCTTGCAGGCGGTTATTCAGGCCCTTCGGGGTAAGATCGAGAATCAAAATATCATCTGCATACATGAGGCATGCAATCGGATCGCCCCCCAAGGTCGGGGCAATACCAGAGCAAGCTGAGAGTGCAAGAGGTAGATCAACTGTATAAAGAGAAAAAAGCAAAGGAGCCAAAAGGCAACCTTGCTTTAACCCATTAGATGTAGGAATTATTTTAGATAAGCCTCTTTCACCTCCCAGCAGAACTCTGCACCAGGTATCTGAGTAAAGGGCACGGATTAACTTAATGAGAAAAGGAGGCATCCCTAAATCAAATAACTTTCTCCACAGCAATGTTCTGTCCACTTTATCAAATGCGGTGGAGAAGTCAATAAAAGCACAATATATACATACCCCCCACGAACTTTCACATATTTTTCCGTGATAACCTGCAGTGCCGTCAAGTTGTCTAAAGTTCCGTGCTTTTGCCTGAAACCCGTTTGTTCAAGGGGCAGAATTTTGAACTCAGTTACCCATTCGTTAATTAGAGTGAGAATACATTTTGCGAAAACCTTACCGATAGCATCAAGCAAAGCAATTTGACGATAGTTTTGAGGAAGGTCTCTTGCCCCTTTTTTATATAAAGGAACAAGGATACTCCCTTTCCAGGAAGGGGGGACTATTCCGCTAGAAAAGCAAAATTTAAACACTGGAAAAAGGATTTTGCTCCATAGTTCACTCTGTTGTTTTAATACAGAGATGAGAACTTCATCTGGTCCCATCGCACCAGAGGAACGCATGTTCTTAATAGCAAATTCAATTTCCTTTTCGGATGGACAATCAAATACACGCAAGTCAACATAAGATTCAACATTATGTAATTGTGAATTATTATTACTGTACAAATTCTCAATATATTGGACCCAAATCTGTTCCTCAATGGCAATAGGTGTAGGACTGACTCTAGTACCACAACCCTTGCCAATTAAAGACCAGAAAGTCTTGGCTTGGCCATTATAAGAAGCTTCCCTAAGTTGGATCCATATTGAGTCTTCCTTATTTCGTTTTAAACGAGCCTTAAGCCTGGATCTCCTTCTTTTTAAAATTGCCAACTTATGGTTGGATTCTTGACTAAATGATAAATATTGCCCCCTTATTACTTTATTTATTTCTATGTTTAATGCCCGAAGGGGTTGGGGGACTGCTAAGGGTTTTTTCACAAAGGATTTCTTTTTAGCTATGGAAGTTACTAATTCTAAAAAGTCAGCAAATCCCAACAGTTCTCTCCCCTCCCAGAGGGATAAACTCTCGACAGTCGAGTTCAAGAGGGTCAACAAACTTTCAAAGGAACGAAAATTCCATAAACATTTCCCTGAGTTGGAGTCAAAATTCACCATATCCGTATCAATGCTCCAAGAATCCGCCATTGGTGGACTGAGGGAAACTGTGAGCATCAACGCATTATGGTCACTAAGATTGGTCTCAATGACATTCATATCTTTCAACAGGGAAAAGAAAGCATAATCTACAATTATATAGTCAATAATAGATTTTCCCTTATTTGATTTATGCGTAAAAGCTGCCGGGGTATCAGAGGGGAGTCTCCCATTTACTATTAGACAATCAACTTTATGTAGACCTTCTAGAACTAGTTTGCCTCTTTTATTAGATTTAAGTTTAGGCGGGAACTGGGCCTGGGGTATACTCAGAGACTCTTCCCTAGGTTTGTTTCTAAACAAATCAAGTCCACAATTGGATATGTTGCAATTCAAATCCCCAAGCATTAATACATAAGGTGAAGGGGTAGTATCCATAATTTTAGTTAGAAAAGAGAAGAGTGTTTTTAAACCTTCATTGAAACAACAGTTTGGGGGAATATAAATATTTATCACAACGAGAGATCTATTAGGGCAATCCTTGAATACATTTTTTAAAGTTATTGCCTGGAATAATTTCCCTGGATCAAGATAATGAGAGTAATTCCAATTTATTCTATTTGATAACAGACATGCTATTCCTCCCTTTGCATGGCCTCTCCTGGAGGAGATTGCGCTATCTTCTAGGACAAAGTACTCTTTTTCTAGAGTTAATCTACCTTCCACCCACGTTTCTTGTAGACAGATTATATCCGCCTCTAGGGAGCGCAAGAAACCTAGTTTCTCCTTGTGATCTTTAAAACCTGCAGAATTCCAAGAAATGAGCTTCAGCTCTCTGTTAAAAATTTGAGTGCGGTTTGGGGCAGGAAGAAGATTTACTCGATAAAACTCCTGGTAACCAACTCCATTTAGAATGATCATCCTTCAAGGTTTGTTTGAGAGGAGGAGGGTTTTTATACAAAACTTGCCTTTCATTTCTAGACACGCATATTTTTAAGTCCTCAGATCAAGAAGTGGACCAATCAGACGGCATCAAACCAGTATTAGAGGAAGATGACAAATTGGAAAGAGCACTTTGATTTCGTTTTTCCCCGAAGTATGGTGTAACATCTATCCCTCTGATTTGTAATTCCTCAGCCCACTGTAGAATATGATTTAGCACCACTTTAGACTGAAATTTCACCCTTGTTGATCTCCCTACCAAAGAGTTAAGAAGAAATACCACATCCAAGTCAGTCGTTTGGATTAATTTTAGGCTTTCAATCTCTTGAAAACAGATAAGTAGGGCAGATCTGTTTAAAATTAACTCAGTATCAAATAAGGGAGAAAAATCAAGAAACAAAGTATCTACATTTATTTTTTCCTTAGGAGGCACCAGAGGAATAACTGCAATTGGGGATGCATCTTGGAAAGGCCTTACTGAGGGATTGAGAGAGGAAGGGAAAGAAATCGCAGGGGGTAAAGAAACATTAGGGAGGAAGGGGTTAGTGGAACTTATAGGACCTGATCCTGTAGATGTTAAATCCACCTTAGGGGAAGCAATCATATCTTCCTGTGAAGCAGAAGACTGCTCAGACTGGGAGGGATTTTCTAGAATTGGTTCCAAACTTTTTTCAAACAGGAGTTTCCTCTGTCTTTTTTTAGAAAATCTTCGAATGGGTTTTCTCTTCTTTATTCTGATCTTTTTTTGTTTTAGGGGAACCGTTTTTTCAACATTTCCTGGATTAGCTGTAGAGACCTCCTCCTCTTTTTTTGACTGTAATGAGAATATAGGGAAGAGAGAGGGAGTTTCCAAGTCTTGGTTAACCGGGGAAGTAGATACTACATCTATCTCGTCATTGTGAGTAACTATGCAGTTAGCACCTGCCGAAGCCGCCTTTAACATCTTAAGGTCAGCTGGGAGAGCTACTGGATTCTTTACTTTTAGGCCTTCCGTATGAAGAAGCATTTGAGCTGGGTCCAATACTACTTGACCACTCGGAGATCTCTTATTAGGGATCTCCAACGGAGTAGCGGGCGTTGAGAGGCATTCAGACACTGATCCACACTTATTTTGCAAAAGTACTCTTAAGATTTGAGTTACAGTGTCAAAAATACACTCAGAGCCTCCAACAAATTTTTCAAGTAGACTCAGAATAGAAGATATTAAAGATTCCAAAGAAGATAAAGAATTGGAAATTAGCCTCCCGTTAATACTTGGGGAACTCTCCGGTACATTGTTCAAATTAGGGCCAGAACAGGAAGTAAAATTTAGATGAGCAAGGGAAAAATCTAATTTATTTGAAGGGGTACTACTTAGGGGACCCACACTCGAAATGGTTATAACTTCGTTTGTATTTGGAATAGCCCTAGATTTCACCTGAGAAGGTCTCATCAGATCTTTATGAGCTGTTAAATCAATATCTGGTAATGTAAAATCACCCTCTGGGATGGCAGGGTTAGCCGGCAAAACAGAAGAAGTACTAGTATTCACTATAACTTTGGGAGCTACCATGAGAGAGGCTTGAGGGGGGACGATAATGTCAGTTTTCTGAACATTACATCCCGAGGTCTCAAGAGATAGCTTCAATTTCAGTTGTGAATCAGTGGATATCAAAGGAGAACCCCTGACTATTTCAGCGATAGCAGGTATGAACAGAGATTGACCGGGAACCAAGCCCAGACTAGAGTTACCGTTATTAACAATGTTAGCTGGCTCAGAAACATTATACTCTAGAGCTTCACTTGGGGGCTGCATCTCAACCGACTTATCCTTCCCTTTATCCCATAAATTGAAAAGCTGACATTGGCCTTTCAATTGCATTGAGGACGTAATTTTATTACGTAAAGGGTTAGATTTCGTTTTGGACCCAGATCTCCCTACTAGGACACGACCAGAACGAAGTTTTTAAGCCGTCATGAGAAAATTTACGGAAGATGGAATATTTAGAAAATTACAAAGCACTGAGACACAATACAACCCTGATAGTACGATACCGCTATATGATGGAAATTAACAAACTAAGTAATACAAAAGATCAAAGGGAGGGGGCCCAGCCCAGCCTACTTCGGCCTCTGACGGCCTCGGACGGTCCCGCCCTTGTCCCGGGCTTCTCCCGGCGCGCTCCCGCGTCGCGGTGCCTAGAGGGAGATTTATAGCAGTGCTGAGGCGGGGGAGGAGCCAGCAGGGAGAGCGTGTCAGCTGATGGAAATGCCGAGGGTCAGGCGCTCCTGGGACTTGAAGTCCTTCGCCTGCCCTCGCTCGCAGCCCTGCACACACCACCGCCCCAAAAGATAAACCTGAGCAGTTCGTGTCTCACTTCCAGCAGTTGTCCACAGCGCAGTTCAAACAGCGCAGTTCAGTGAATCCGCAGGCGATGCGGGACCCGCGAAGCGGGTTCCGCGAGGAGTGGAAAAGAAAGGCTGAAGGAAGAGCACGTCCGCCGTGCAGTGCTCGCAGTCCAACAATCCTTTAGCAATAGCAAACAGGTGAGCAATCCAGCGAGAGTCTCTGGGACACAGGTTTTAGCAGCGCTGAGGCGGGGGAGGAGCCAGCAGGGAGAGCGTGTCAGCTGATGGAAATGCCGAGGGTCAGGCGCTCCTGGGACTTGAAGTCCTACGCCTGCCCTCGCTCGCAGCCCTGCACACACCACCGCCCCAAAAGATAAACCTGAGCAGTTCGTGTCTCACTTCCAGCAGTTGTCCACAGCGCAGTTCAAACAGCGCAGTTCAGTGAATCCGCAGGCGATGCGGGACCCGCGAAGCGGGTTCCGCGAGGAGTGGAGAAGAAAGGCTGAAGGAAGAGCACGTCCGCCGTGCAGTGCTCGCAGTCCAACAATCCTTTAGCAATAGCAAACAGGTGAGCAATCCAGCGAGAGTCTCTGGGACACAGGTTTTAGCAGCGCTGAGGCGGGGGAGGAGCCAGCAGGGAGAGCGTGTCAGCTGATGGAAATGCCGAGGGTCAGGCACTCCTGGGACTTGAAGTCCTGCGCCTGCCCTCGCTCGCAGCCCTGCACACACCACCGCCCCAAAAGATAAACCTGAGCAGTTTGTGTCGCACTTCCAGGAGTTGTCCACAGCGCAGTTCAAACAGCGCAGTTCAGTGAATCTGCAGGCGATGCGGGACCCGCGAAGCGGGTTCCGCGAGGAGTGGAGAAGAAAGGCTGAAGGAAGAGCACGTCCGCCGTGCAGTGCTCGCAGTCCAACAATCCTTTAGCAATAGCAAACAGGTGAGCAATCCAGCGAGAGTCTCTGGGACACAGGTTTTAGCAGCGCTGAGGCGGGGGAGGAGCCAGCAGGGAGAGCGTGTCAGCTGATGGAAATGCCGAGGGTCAGGCGCTCCTGGGACTTGAAGTCCTGCGCCTGCCCTCGCTCGCAGCCCTGCACACACCACCGCCCCAAAAGATAAACCTGAGCAGTTCGTGTCTCACTTCCAGCAGTTGTCCACAGCGCAGTTCAAACAGCGCAGTTCAGTGAATCCGCAGGCGATGCGGGACCCGCGAAGCGGGTTCCGCGAGGAGTAGAGAAGAAAGGCTGAAGGAAGAGCACGTCCGCCGTGCAGTGCTCGCAGTCCAACAATCGTTTAGCAATAGCAAACAGGTGAGCAATCCAGCGAGAGTCTCTGGGACACAGGTTTTAGCAGCGCTGAGGCGGGGGAGGAGCCAGCAGGGAGAGCGTGTCAGCTGATGGAAATGCCGAGGGTCAGGCGCTCCTGGGACTTGAAGTTCTGCGCCTGCCCTCGCTCGCAGCCCTGCACACACCACCGCCCCAAAAGATAAACCTGAGCAGTTCGTGTCTCACTTCCAGCAGTTGTCCACAGCGCAGTTCAAACAGCGCAGTTCAGTGAATCCGCAGGCGATGCGGGACCCGCGAAGCGGGTTCCGCGAGGAGTGGAGAAGAAAGGCTGAAGGAAGAGCACGTCCGCCGTGCAGTGCTCGCAGTCCAACAATCCTTTAGCAATAGCAAACAGGTGAGCAATCCCTGCAAACAGGTGAGGGCAGTCTGTGGCTGGGTGAATGATAATTGACTTAAACTGATTTCTGAAAAAACGTAAATCCTTTTTCTTGGCACTAGGATGCAGGCAGAGTCTCATAACTGATGGTCTTCAGAGCTTGGACTCCTCTCCCCACCATCTTCATGTGTAAGAGACCTTGGGCTAGATGTAGGTAAATTGGTTTTACCGATTCTTAAATACCGAATTTTACCGATTCGGTATTTAAGAATCGGTAAAACCTATGTAGGTAAAAAATCAGTAAAAAAAAACAGATTCGGTAAGATTCGGTATTTACCGATTCGTTAAATACCGAATCGGTATTTGCTATTGAATCCTATGGGCCTTGAAGCCCATAGGATTCAATAGCAAATACCAATTCGGTATTTACCGAATCTGTAAAAATACCGAATTGCCAAGGGGGACAGGGTGTCACTTTGACACTCTGTTGCACCCCTGTTTCTGGCTTGTGTGCCATGTGGCACACACACATGCCCTAAGGGCATGTCTGTGTGCCACATGGCACAGGTGTACATGCACAGATGTGCATGTACACAAGAATTTGTTATTTACCATGCAATTGTATTGCATGGTAAATACCAAATCCTGAAAGCCCTGTAGCAGTCTTAAAAGTGCTATCTACATTGGAAACATACAGAATCGGTAATTTTGCCAATCATTATATTTACCGAATCTGTAAAATTACCGATTCTGTATGTTTTCAAGGGCCCTACATCTCCATAGCCCAATACCGGTCAGAAACGGCCAAAAATCGGTATTTTCGGCCGTTTCCGACCGGTATTGGGCTACCTGCATCTGGCCCCTTGCTTTTTATATTGATTCCAATCTGTCCTTCGAATCATGTGCTCTTGTGTGTCTGACAGTTGCGTCTTCACTGTGAAAACATTCAGGAAAATGCTTCATCTAGTGCTGGAAACTAATTAAGAAACCATTGTGCATGCCTTGGTTACATCTAAACTGTACTATGTGAGCTATCGGTACCTAGGTTTGCCATCTTACCTGCTTCATCATCTGCAGATCAACCAAAAGGCTGCAGCGGAGAAGTGTGGTTCAATGGTTAGAGCGGCAGACCCTGATGCAGAGATCTGGTCCGGGACCAGTGTTCAATTCCTGTCGCGGCAGGGTCTTGGGCTCAATTTCCTCGGACCTGATAATTCTCGCCTCGGTGCCTATTCTAATCATGGGTCCCACTCTGCAACTCTGGGCAATAGTTTGCTCAATCTCCACACCGGCCCTAATCGCTAAGGATGCCTGGCTTCACCTTGGAGTGCCCAGGAGTGGTCGCCTCACAGGAACAGGCCAGGACGGGTTCCTCAGCGGTACAGCGCGGGGACACACTGTTAAGTGTAACCAGGCGCTTTATAAGCTCAGTTACATACATACATACATACAGCATGTCTCATACTGAAGATGCCAGCACGCCTTTCAGTTCTGCCTCCCTACGCCAACCGCACTGGCTGCCCATCAGTTGTTGCATCAAATATAAAGCATTAATTCATGCGTACAGAGCCTTTAACTTGACAGGCCTATATACCTGAGGAGAAGGCTGAAAGTATACTGTCAGGGCAGAGCCTTGCATTCCAATGATCTGATGCTATTAGAAGTTTCTCCCCCTCTCACCTTGAATAACAGGACTCTTACCCTTAGGAACTGCATACCCTTCTTCAATACATTAATTTCCTTGACCCAGGATAAAATGGTATAATCGGATAATTATACCTTGTACCCTCACTCCCAAATATAGAATGAAGTGGAGGATTTTTAGAAGGCACACCACAACTGGTTGTCTAACATTGTGATTCAAGTAGGGTACCCGTGTCTAATTCTCAAATCAGGGAGCTTGGGCCACCCATGGGTTCTCCACATTGTCTGAAAAGAAACAACACACCTGCCATTTCAAAGGAGAATAAGCAGATCTTCTCCCTGAAAAATGTCTTTGAGCCTTCATCAATGGAACCAGAAACTGTGCCCTCCTCCCTCCCTAGTAATGGAAAAATGAGTAATCTCTCCCCAATATTTCCTCCAAAACCCTGGGGTAAGAAAAATCTGAGGTGTAAAGTGGGCAACAAACAAAAACACAAGAGGAATAAAAAAACACCATAGAGGAATTAAGTATCTGCATAAAAGGTGCAAACAACGTTGCTTCAATTTGAAGGCCATTCCTTTTGTGGAAGTGGATAAATAAGACATTGTTCCAAAGTTCCAACGTTGGAAAGGGTGACTGTTTGCTCCCCACATCAGGATACCAGGCATTTATCATGGCTACAGGCTGGAAATATTCTGGCCTCTACAAAAGGAGATACTCCACCGTAAATCCACAGGCTTGGATATTTTCCTTTAATTTGGGGGACAATTGAAATTTGTATTTGAACTAATGTTTAAAATGTGACTCTTTCACTGGAATTTAATGCCATCTTGACCAAGAAATCTTGGGTTGCCTTACTGATATTGATGAATTGTGAACGGTTCAAAGTAGTGATATTTACCTTGTGCAAATCGAGAACTAATGGACGTATAGCAGAGCAGATTATTTTTCAATTCAAAAGTGGTATAAAATGTAATCCTGCTAAATTGTGGCATGCTACGTTAGTCCAGGCATTGATGTCATTAAGCGAGTCTCCTCTCCAAAAACCTTGGGTGACACGATTTGGCCTTCATACTCTATGTATCACTGTCACTGAAACCTATGTCAAATGAGAATCTCTTGGTATCTCTGGTAATGAGATGGCCTGGTTAGAACTCATAGGGTTTAACTCCATGGAATTCCGTGAAGCTACAAAGAAAACGCAGCGGGCAGAAATAGGCATGTTGGGCTGCACATGCTGTGATTTAGCACCAAAAGCCTGTTACATGCTGAAAAGATCAGCGCGATTGGCAGCACATGCAGCCTGATTCATCATTCTCCCGTTTTGCGAGCCCCTAATAGCGATTCATAGCGAATCGCTATTAAGGACTCGCAAAACGGGATTCATGAAGAAATTGCATAAAGAAATGCGATTCCTACATAATCCTTATTTGCGATTAGCAAATTGCTAATCGCAAATAAGGAATAACTCGCCATTCATTCCTATGGGCCAAAAGGCCCATAGGAATGAATGGGGAGTATTCCTTATTTGCGATTAGCAATTAGCTAATCGCAAATAAGATAGCGATTTGAAGGGTGCCAGGGGTGTCCAAAGGACACCCTGTAGCACCCCTCAAATGAAATTTTACACAGGTGTTGCACACACACATGTCCAATGGACATGTGTGTGTGTAACATGCAACTCAGAAAAATGCATTTAAAAGCATTTTTCTGAGTTTTCGCAATTTACCACGAGGTCTGACCTCGCGGTAAATTGCGGCCAGAAATTGCGAATTCGCAAAACAAAATTGGATGATGAATTGCATTTAAGGAATCTCAAATAGAGATTCCTTAAATGTAATTCCTCGCAAAATTGCGAGATCGCAATTAGCGATTTTTGCATTTGGGATGATGAATCCCAAATGCAAAAATCGTACTCGCAAAGGGCCAGATTCTCAGAATCTGGCCCTTTGCGAGCCGATTTCGGCTTCATGAATAAGGCTGATGGTGCCCCGGAGTGCGCAGCTTCGCAAGGTGATTTTACTGCAGCTGAAATAGATCTTCTACTTGAGTGACAGCTTTCTGACCGCAAACGGTCGAGATCTCCTGCGATTGCCCAAGTTGAAGCAATCTTGCTGGGTGTCCTCCTAGGAACCGAAAATCACACCAGGGGATGCAGAATCTAGCTCACACTCACCAACTTAACATTAGCGAGCTGCATGTAAGAAAAAACTACTTGGGTGGGAGAATTTGACAGGACCTCCACGAGGAGTGGCCAAATCCCCCTGCGGAGCAAAATGTATCCCCACCCTGGCAAAGAGGGTAGGAGTGTATATCTGCCAGGAAAGAAGGGACGCAGAACGCTCCGGATACAGAAGATGAGTTAGGGAGTTGTCTCTGGGTAGTTGGTGCTCTTAATTCTAAGGGTGCCATGGGATTCAACAGCAACAAACTCACCTAGTATTGGTCTAAAAGTGGTTTTGTGGACTGCTAACTGATGGTAATAAAATTGTATTTCTGAACAGTCTGCCTGCTGATATACACCCAGGAAATCTGGTTAACTAACACTTTTGTGCTAGAAGGGGACTTTGATTTAAGCTGTGCAGCAACCCCATCCAGGAGCGAGCATGGAAGGAAGGGCATAGCAATTCTTTTGAGCAATAATTGCAATTGACTTGCAATAATTGGAATTTAATTATTGCCATTAAAATGTACTTGAAGGGACATCAAGATACCAATGAGTCACTTTTGATGGTGAAAATATATAACCTACACAGACTCAGTGCATGGGAAGCAACCACAATGTTCTCCTTTATATCTGGCATTAAGAAGTGAGAGGAGTGAACAGATATAATATTGGAAGGTGAGTTTAATGCCAAAGTATGCAACCATACTCTGAGGTTATTTGCAAATGAAACAGATGTAGCATTAAATATTACCCCTCCAACTTCCCTCCGAATAGAAAAACTTATAAAAGAGGTGTTCTTCTTTTGTAAATACTAAGAAAAAAGAAAAAAGGATCCATGTCGGATCTCAATATCCAGGGGGTCAGTGTCCGGCGGGAGCACAAAAAGGAAAGGATTTCCTAATAGTCAATAGGAAAGTTGAGAATGAAACTCCTGCAAATTTTACCCTTAAATATACTGCTTGCTGTTCAATGAACAAATGGTTGTCCTTTTTGCTTCTCATGGTATGATTTGTGATATGAAAGTAAATGATAATTCCCTCAGTGATCATAAAGGACTCTCTTTATGATCAAATTAGGTAAAATAAATGAGTAGGGTTTTTTGAGCCTCAAAGAAACAACAGTAAGGTTTGAGAAATCAAATTGTAGGACTCATTGGAAAAGCTAGCTAACTGCTTAACTGAAAGAATCTTTGACTGCATTAACTGTGGAGTCCCATTTCCTGTATCCCGAGCCACGATTCAAATGCAAAACCTACATGAAGGCCCTGGTGGAAAAACCTAAATCAAACTACCTGATTTCACAAAGGAGAACACATTATAATCCTTTGGTCCACCTAAATGTGGAGATAAATGACTAGTGAGTAGTCTATTTGTGGTTTTCCTTAATTAATCTCCTGAAAAGATGAATGCAGAGATTAAAAATTGCTCTTGAGAAGGAGGAGTATGATGATAAATGGTTTGAGTTAAAAAAGCAGTCTCCTGAAAGGAAACAAAATGATTTTGAGGCAGTGGTTGTAGAATAAAATCTTTTCCAATTTTAATCAAAGAAGATGAATGGAGCAATTACATTTTTGATCTTTATGCATGCAATGATGGTGTAGAGTTGTCTATTGTGCCCCCTGGTTCCCTCCCTATGACTGCTATCAACATGTGCCCCTCCCCCCATCCACAAAGGAGATTGAGGCTATTATTGGGAGACTGAGAGTCTCTTGGGTGATGAGTCCCAAACTGATTCCCATCTTCGTAATAAATAGAGAGGCCTCACTGTGGGCTACTTTTCTCACTCCTATTTTTATACACTGTTACCACCATAGCGTCATTCGCCCTTCCTAGTCTGAGAGCATCCTAGTTCCTTTACGTACAAAGGGGCCCAATGCCTCCCCTCTAATTACCGTCAAATTGCCGGCTTGATGCAGTAGGAAAAATAATTGCCAAAAGTATACTTGATCATCTTTTAGCGGAGGTTGAGGAGGAAAAGATTCTCCCTATGGGAAAAGAAGGGTTTAGGAAGAATTACAGTATCCTACAGAACATCTTTATGCTGAAACTAATTGTGGAAAAGTATGTGTCTATTTGTGGACGCCATGGGCCATATTCTTAAAATGTTCCTGGGGCGCAACATGCGTTTGCGCCGCTTTTCGCTCCCTGGGCACTTTAGTATTACAGACTGAGTCCTGATAGTGCTAGCACACACTGCCCATGCGCCCCCTCGTGGATGCTCTCTGGAGGGGGGAAAGGAGGTCCCATTGTTGTATGTTGTTTTAGATTCCGAATGGGTTTTCTCCATTCATGCCCTTATGTAGGTACAATTCACGTTGCCCTTATATAGGCATAGAAATCAAGCCCCTATTTAACCCCTTCGGTGCTCATGACGAGCTCAGCTCGTCATGAGGCACAGTGCTCCTGTCATGACCACACCCATTATCATTATGGCCCAGCACAGGAGATAAATACCTTAAGCAGCCAAGGTGTTAAGCATAGCCCATGCTACCCAAATACAGGCATGGCTGTTCACCAAATGTCACAACGATTTCTTGGAAAACCAGCTTAAGCAGTTAGAGACTTCCCCTTGCTTGAATATTGATTTCCTCAAGAACTCAGTTAGTTTTACAATGAACAACTATTCCCCAGGGCTTCATTCATGATGTTCATATGCCCGACTTTACGTCAAACTTGGCATTCCTAAACACCTTCAAGGTATAACTATACCTTCAATTGCCATGGCAATGCTTTGGAGCAGTTCGACAACCTACTTGCCGGACGCAGCTCGGTACAGCAAGAGCCAAAGGAAGCCGACTCTCCAGCTGACGCACTGATCAGGAAGCTGCCCTCCTCTGCTTAGAAATCCAGCTCCAGTGTTTCTGACTCCCCTTGCAGGATGTTGGGAAATCGAGTCCCAAGACAGAGATACCAGACCTCCTTCATTCTAAGGTATGGAGCCGATTAGAACCTAGAGAAACCTTTGGTAGATTCTAGGCAAAACTAAACCTATGCTAAAGACCATACTTACTTCCTCCCTTGTACTAGAATTAGGTTAGGTCAATTGGGGTAGGCGTATTTTAGAAGCATCAGTGGAGTGTTTTAGCCTGTGTATTTATGTATGTATTTTTATATGGCTTAGAAAACCATACAATGCTCTTACAGTACTATTTTATAATACTATTCTCGCTGTACGCATTATACTTTGCATTCTGTCCATCGATTGTAGCAGTTCACCTCTCTTGCATGAGAAAGAAGACTGTCCAATAAACCTTTTATTGAAAACGCCCATATCACTATTTCTCTGCAACTCTGTAGAAACGTAGCATGCACGATTGACTGAGCGAAATACTTATCAATTGTTTCCACGACTCTGAAGATAGGTATTCCTTTCCTAGGGAAACAAACTTGTCATGTTTATGCGGTTGTGAGAAACGAATCCCTTCTTGTGAATTCGAGAAAGTTTCTACTGACCTCTGAGCTAGCTGTCACTCACTATTAGGTTTAATATATTCGATAGAGACCTAGTTGACCTACATCCTACGTCACATCTATAGGATATATTATTCCAAATGCGCAGAGCCTATGGGAACATAGGAACTACACTACACCATGGACTGTCCAAACATTCCCTTGCAGGGGCGTGCAGTTACTGGTTGCACCTGCCTGCAAGAGTGATCTCTAATCCCCTTCAAAAGTGCAGGCAGATTGCCACCGGCACTGTGAAAACACAGAGCGGCTGTAAAGCAGCCGCTCCTTTTTTTCACAGGACTCAAGTTCACGGCTTCCCCGGTGGGGAGCGTATTCATGGTAATAGGGCACATTTTCACTGCTGCACCAGGTGCACCTGTTTAAAGGTGTGCCCGGCGCAATTAATGAAAATGCCCGTTTACCGTAATGCTGCCCCAGGTATAACGTGCATCCATAGAATTTTTGACAGAATTCAATTTGATTGATTGTCCAACCCCGTGGGAATTTTTTTTATATATAACATCAGAGAGGAGCTCAATAGGACTTACATCAATGGTCCATGATTGAAAAAACGCTGCCCTGAATTAACAAAGGGAGATTTATCTGTACCAGAAATCACCAGTCCTAGTTTGAGCATTTAAGAAAAAGGAAATGGAAGGAATTGAAACATTGCCAACCTTCCCTCAGATAAAGGATATGTATTAATGACGAACCCCATGAATTTTGCTGTCCTGAAGAAGGTGTTATTTTATCAGTGAGACAACACCGAAACGCGTTGACGCACAGATTAATAGAACCCAACAGAAACCCAACCAGATAGCAGATATACCGTGATTTTGGATACTGTGATCTTTATCCTTTTTTTTTTTTCAAAATCGTATGAGGATATTGGGTCAGGATAAATTTCGCCTACAGTTTGGAAGGGTTGTTTTTTGTGATTTATTTTGTACTTTAAAATTGTGGTAACTGAATATTTATAAATGTTATAATTTGCTTTTTTTATTATTATGTGCCTGTATGTAACACTGTAAATAATTTGTTGAAATTTGATAACACTGTATGAGTTTTTTAATGATGCTTTTCAGACAGTGATCTGAATTTTAACCCAATGAAAAAATATTTTTATAAAACACGAAGAGTGTAAACGTCATATTTCTGTGTTGGCATGATATATAATAACATCTGTGTTGCTCTAGTGATTGATGTGCATGTGAGATAGAGTGTGGAGATAAATGCATGTAGTCCAGGGATTTTCCTTTTGACTTAAGTTGTCCCTGTACCTGCCCTAAGGTGAGAAACTGGGTTAACAAGTAATCATGTTCAAGGTCTAGCTAGTGTGATCCAGTGGGGAAATCAGCTTATAATGGGTAAGGCCAACTCACTGAGGGGTTTTATCCTGTAGAGTCATTTGAATCAACGTTAAGAAAATATGAATTTCATTTTTTGCTCTGAATCAATTTAATCTAAGTTGGAACCTCTGGGCTCTTTCACTTACATTCAACTTAAAAGCTTTTCAAGCAGGCTTCCAGTATTATGAGTCAACAGTTGGATGTTAAACACAGAATCATAGAAAATTGTGAGGTGATAACCGCCTCCTGCCGGTTACATGAAGCCCAGAAAATCTGTTTTAGAACCTAGAGCAGGGAACCCATTGTTTTTGGACATTATTATGCATGAATGTAATTCTTCAAAACTTGTTAACAGTGAATTGGTCTAACTCAGGATAAATCGTGTAACCTTTAGAACATGGGTATTCACAATTTTCGGCATGCATTTAAGGGTTGTTCTGCACTGCACTACACTTTTTCACCATCATATTTTAAGGCAGATATTTGTAAAATGTAATGTTAAAATGGAATCTGAGGCTCAGCAATTTCTATTTTCTCCTCAACAGTTTTTAATTTTTTAACTGTTTTTTAAATGTATTTTAACATTATTTAAGTCATTTGTTGTATTGTTCTGCTTTTCTGAGGAACTCATTTTGGGGCAGAGTAGTAATATCGACGTAGAAATATCGTCTGACATTAATATCTCCGCAAAAATATCGAGTGGAACAAATATCGACAACAAAAATATAGTTTGACCAGAATATCGACTGACAGGTAAGTAATATCGATAACATAATATAGTTGTAATAAATATCGTTTACAAAAATATAGTTTACAAAAATATCGATTTATTAATAATGTTATGTATTTTAGTGTTTTAAATGAGAATTGTTTGTTATTTTATTATATGTTTTGGAATTGTATTAGTTATTAATGTTTTTTTATGTTTAATTTTGTGTTATTACTTCCGTAGCGGGTTGTGGGTTTATAGGGGAATAGGGTGGGAAGTAATTTAATTATATAAAATTAATTGATTAATTAATTTGTTAATCTATACTACTATTATAAAGAGAGAACTGTGTCCTTTGAGCCAGGTAAACTCGAAAAGTACACCACCAATCCAAACACCCAAGACATCTTTGAAAACCTCAGGGCAAGCTGAAGGACATAGGCTATATAAAAATAAAAAATATACGTTGTTTAAAAAATTAGGAATAAAAATAAAGTAGTCCCTTGCAAGTAGCGCCGGCCGCGACGTCTGCGTGATGACATCGGGAAATAACCTTGGCGTTTTAGTATTGTTTCAGCAAAGGGGACTACTTTTTCTTCGTTTTATATCTGCCCTGTTTTTATAAGGTAATGGCTGATGCCTGCAAGGAAACTATCGCTCTTACTAGCAAGAGTCTGTTTATTCGTATTTTATAGCTCACTGCCCTTGGAGCTGGCAACACTGACCATCGGTGAAAAAACGGCCCGCGGGACTACAAAATGACATCACAGCGGCCATTTTTGTAGTTCCGCCAGCTCGCGATGTCAGTCCCTTCCTTGTGCATAGATCTTTCATAGCCCTTTCAGTCCAATGGGTGCTGCGCGCCTGATTGGAGGTGAGGGTGGGGATGCAGCTAATACTACTGAGGGGCAGCGGGGGCTGCCCAGCCCCTTAGCCTCCTCTTCCTCTAGCATGAGAGGCTGGAAATCGTCCCTCAATTTGGTGATTTCCAGGATACGGGGAGGGGTAGGGGGGAGGCAGAAGAGGAGCGAACAGGGTGGCGAGAAATATGGGGTAAAGGTTAAGGGGCTGCAGGGTGCGGGGAAGATGAAAGAAAGGGAGAAAGTGATTTGGGAAAGGAGGAGGGGAAGAGTAGAAGAAGGAAGAAAATATTGAAATGAAGTTAAGAGACGCAAAAAGGAAGGAGGGGCAAAAGGTGTTCGAAATAAGTGAAAGCAAAAAGCAGGAGAGATAAAGAGGAACGGAAGAGTGCAAGGGGTAAAACGGCAGAGTGGTACAAAGGCTTGTGAGTGTTGAAAAAAGAATCAGATGAAGGGGGTGAGGGTGAAGGAGAAGAGATAAGGAGGAAAGGAGAACTTTGTAAGAGAAATAGTCGAGAGTTGGCGGTAAAGTGAACAGCGAAGAGAAAAAACAAAGAAGAGGAGTGAAAGCACAATAGCAGCTGTGATGAGGGGGTGTAAAAAAATGCACAAGAGGTGGGGTAAAGATTTCGAAAATGGTATCTACTAGAATATTTCAGTGCTTGCATCCTCTAGAACGTTTTTTTTTTTTAAAGATTCGGTCGGGCTAATCCCTGATACAGCCCACATAGTATGTAGTACTTGCAAACAGAAGAACCGCATCACGGCGGACATGCCTATATTTAAAGAATGATTTATCGGAACAGCAAGGATATGCTTTGTTTTTGCAACACAGCACCCTCGTCATACCTGCTGAGCTTCACGAAAAGACCTGAGAAATGGCCCGAGGCATTTCCTACATAGCCCGAGCCTGGTGCTTAATTAAAGCGTCTGTTTCAAGACTCACAAGCAATATGCTGCTTAGGCCGCTTGTGGAGAGCAGGGCACGAGCACCCTCCCATACGGAAGAAGCACTCTACCATGAAAACTAACCCCAGAACTCCCAGCGCGTTTAGGTGACCTCAAGATGCAATAATGCACTGCAAGAAACAACCTGTGGGTGGAAAATAAAATGTCATCTTTTAAACAAGCAATCATTTGCAATGCAATAGGTCTCGCATTAGGAAAGTTTGAGTTATTGGTCTTGTAAATGACAATTTTTTTATTTATGTGTTGGTTTTGAAAATAGCGAAATTAATAGCTTTGTCATTTCCAATGCCAATACTTTTATCTTTTGCAAATGTGACACCTATAGCATTTGTAATGCAACATGTTTTGTATTTACGTGACTTAGATGTATTGATATTACAAATAACAATCGCTTTTAATTTTTTAAAATAATTAATCTATACTACTATTATAGAGAGAGCACTTGCACCTTTTGGCCAGGTAAACTCGGGAACCACAGCGCCAATCTACACACCCGATACATCTATGAAAATGTCAGGGTGTGTAGATGGACATAGGTGACATTAAATTAAAAAAAACGTAAATTAAAAAAATTAAAATTGTAAACAAAGTAGTCCACTAAAACAAGCGCCGGCCGCGACGTAGCGCTGATCGCAACCAACACATAACGTAATGACGATATGCGGGGAGGAGCGGTGACTTGCGGCGAGGAGTGGACTTGCGGTGAGGAGTGGACTTGCGGCGAAGAGTGGACTTGCGGCGAGGAGTGGCGGTAAGGCAAATGCAGGCGGGAGGCGGGAGGCGGGTGGCGGGAGGCGGGAGGCGGGCGGGAGGCTCAAGGCGCAAGGCGCGAGGCGGTATGGCCAATGTCGGGGCGGGCGGCGGGCGGTGGGCGGGAGGCTCAAGACTGAAGGCTCAAGGCGGGAGGCGGGAGGCGGCATGGCCAATGTCGGGGCGGGAGGCGGGAGGGATGCGGTCTGGGCAAAGTTCGGGAGGGAGTGGGGGGTGCACAGAGGCTTCAAATGCTGCCCCCAGCCCCCTTCTGCCCCAGGCAAAGCCGGGGCGGGCTGCTAGTTAATTAATAATAGTGTAATAATTAGTTGTTAATTAATTTCAATTAGTCAATTAATAATTCATTATGTTAATTGTTTAATTAATTTTAGGTGTGTGTTGGGGGTTGATACGTGTAAATGGTGTGAAGGGTGGTAATTAATTAATTTATTATTGATTAATTAATAAATAATTATTAATTGTAAATGTATTATTAAATGTAGGTGTATGTTGTGGTGTTTTTAAGTGTATATGGTGTGAAAGCTGGTAATTAATTAATTAATTAATTAAAAAAATACATTAATTTTCATTAATTAATTAGTAACTATTAAATGTAATTGTGTAATTAATTTTAGGTGTGTGTGGTGGATGTTATAGTTTTAAATGTGTAATTAATTAATTTTTATTATCTTTGTTAATATTAATATATTTAAATGTATATATTAATTATGTTTATATTGAAAATTAAATTAAAAAAATGTTGATAGTTTTTTTATTGTTTTGTGTTCCAGCGCTTTCCTTACTATTGTACTCACTGGAGTGGGAATAGTCATTTTTACCCTTACGCTATCCAACGCTTTCCCTACTGTTGCACTCTCTGGAGTGGGAATAGTAATTTTCACCCCTACGCTATCCAACGCTTTCCCTACTGTTGCACTTTCTGGAGTGGGAATAGTAATTTTTACCCCTATGCTATCCTGCGCTTTTCCTACTGTTGCACTGTCTTGAGTGGGAATAGTAATTATTACCCCTACGCTATCCAGCGCTTTCCCTACTGTTGCACCCTTTGGAGTGGGAATAGTAATTTTTACCCCTACGCTATCCAACGCTTTCCCTACTGTTGCCTGAGTGGGAATAGTAATTTTT
Organism: Lissotriton vulgaris; assembly: GCF_964263255.1. Taxonomy (NCBI): domain Eukaryota; kingdom Metazoa; phylum Chordata; class Amphibia; order Caudata; family Salamandridae; genus Lissotriton; species Lissotriton vulgaris. The sequence goes on along the minus strand of NC_141693.1, from coordinate 46,305,989 downwards.
ACCCATACGCTATCCAACGCTTTCCCTACTGTTGCACTCTCTGGAGTGGGAATAGTAATTTTTACCCCTATGCTATCCAACGTTTTCCCTACTGTTGTACTCTCTGGAGTGGGAATAGTAATTTTTACTCCTACACTATCCAACGCTTTCCCTACTGGTGCACTCACTGGAGTGGGAATAGTAATTTTTACCCCTACGCTATCGAACGCTTTCCCTACTGTTGCACCCTTTGGAGTGGGAATAGTAATTTTTACCCCTACGCTATCCAACGCTTTCCCTACTGTTGCCCCCGCTGGAGTGGGAATAGTAATTTTTACCCCTACGCTATCCAACGCTTTCCCTACTGTTGCCTGAGTGGGAATAGTAATTTTTACCCATACGCTATCCAACGCTTTCCCTACTGTTGCACTCTCTGGAGTGGGAATAGTAATTTTTACCCCTACGCTATCCAACGTTTTCCCTACTGTTGTTCTCTCTGGAGTGGGAATAGTAATGTTTACTCCTACACTATCCAACCCTTTCCCTACTGGTGCACTCACTGGAGTGGGAATAGTAATTTTTACCCCTACGCTATCGAACGCTTTCCCTACTGTTGCACCCTTTGGAGTGGGAATAGTAATTTTTACCCCTACGCTATCCAACGCTTTCCCTACTGTTGCCCCCTCTGGAGTGGGAATAGTAATTTTTACCCCTACACTATACAGCGCGTTCTCTACTGTTGCACTGTCTGGAGTGGGAATAGTAATTATTACCCCTACGCTATCCAGCGCTTTCCCTACTGTTGCACCCTTTGGAGTGGGAATAGTAATTTTTACCCCTACGCTATCCAACGCTTTCCCTACTGTTGCCTGAGTGGGAATAGTAATTTTTACCCATACGCTATCCAACGCTTTCCCTACTGTTGCACTCTCTGGAGTGGGAATAGTAATTTTTACCCCTACGCTATCCAACGTTTTCCCTACTGTTGTACTCTTTGGAGTGGGAATAGTAATTTTTACTCCTACACTATCCAACGCTTTCCCTACTGGTGCACTCACTGGAGTGGGAATAGTAATTTTTACCCCTACGCTATCGAACGCTTTCCCTACTGTTGCACCCTTTGGAGTGGGAATAGTAATTTTTACCCCTACGCTATCCAACGCTTTCCCTACTGTTGCCCCCTCTGGAGTGGGAATAGTAATTTTTACCCCTACGCTATACAGCGCGTTCCCTACTGTTGCACTGTCTGGAGTGGGAATAGTAATTTTTACCCCTACGCTATCCAACGCTTTGCCTACTATTGCACTCTCTGGAGTGGGAATAGTAATTTTTACTCCTACAATATCCAACGCTTTCCCTACTGTTGCACTCACTGGAGTGGGAAAAGTAATTTTTACCCCTACACTATCCAACGCTTTCCCTACTGTTGCACCCTTTGGCGTCGGAATAGTAATTTTTAAATGAAAGCTGAAGAGAAGCACACCTGTTTAATTCTTTGAACGTTTTAAGTTTAACAGTTTATATATAGCTGATCTACGCGTGCAACAGTGGTAGCTCGTTTGTCCTCACGAGCCGAAAACTGAACCAACCTACCTCGAGTGAAATCACACCCGACCACTGTGCACTGTTGCGAAACTATTTTAGTTTATTTTCCAATTCTTCTTTGATTTTTAAATTTCAAAATCGGTTTGAGTTTATAAGCAAATCTTTTCAATTCATTACATTGAAAACATCATTCTCAATTGTTGCAATTATTTACACATTGATACTTTTGGCAGCAAAATTTATACAATAAACAAAACATGACAAATTATCCGTTTCATTATTCATTAGGATGCCCGATGCATTTCGAGCCTGATGAGGCTCTTCCTCTGGGGCCTGAAATCTAAACAGATTGAAACATATGTTTTAGAAAACAGATCGTTACATTTGGGACCAAGCATTTGCGTGTGATTTGTGGAGTGCTCAGGCTGAGAAAAAAAAACGAGTTTATCAATATGAGGGAAGAGGAATGGCTGTCCTATCTGTTCCCCAGAACTAGGTAGAATTTATCAGAAGTGGATAGGACACTTGTAACCACTTATACCAAGAGAAGTATTGAAAAACCCTCATAAACGTTGTGTATAACGAGAAGCGGTATATGTTATTCTCCGCCCCACACAGACGTTATGGCAACAATCATTGGGTTTAACAATTGGTATCTTGCCTGCCTCACCCGAGGCGATCTCTGGTTTTTTCGTGGCAGTCTCCAGAGAATTTTGAGTCACCCCACAGAAAGTGCGCAATATTGATAAAATAGTTACCAGACGATTTGGGTACTCTTTATTTGAATCGCTGGACCACTAGGTTAAAAATTTTGGTATGCTATCAGGAAATTTAGGAATCCATGGCATATATCAATAGGACTGAAAAAACGTCAACATGTTTCTGCTCTCTTGGCCCGTGGGTCTAAGAGCATTCGTCAGGACAAGTAACATTTGTGGAGTGGCTGAATACACGTGATCCATGGCTCAGATTCACGTATACAGCTGACAAGGAGAGCATTGATTTTTTAGACCTAACGATCTTTTCAGTGGAAAACCGAATTGAGACAAAAACATTCAGAAAACCCACTGCTAAAAATAGCTTGCTGTCTTATAAGAGCTATCATCCACAACCATTAAGAGACAACTTACCTTACAGTCAGTTTTTGCGTCTCAAAAGGAACTGTAGTCAAAAAAAGGATTACCTAATACAATCGAAAGATCTCAGTATCAGACTCCAACAAAGACATTACAAAACAACTACAATATCGAAATGCCAAAAAAGAGCCCTGAACCAACCAAGGGAAAACCTCCTAACAACTTTTGAAAAAGCTGAAAATGAGGACCTCATGACCTCTGTGACCACATTCGGTCCTGCATCATACCAGGTCAATAAACTAATCAGGAAGAACTGGCACATTGTAAACACAGGAAAATTCAACTGGCCAAAACCTCGTTTTGCAAACAGACGAACAAAACATTTACGTGACATGCTAGTACATACTCGTCCAAAACAAACAAATCTGTCAAACCCAATCAGAAACATCAATATGACACCAGTTACAGGCCACTATCCATGTGGCTCCTGCACGGCTTGTAAATCTACGTCCTTTTCCAAAACTTTACAACTGTCTACAACATTCACTTGGACCCAACCACAACATAGTAACTGTAATTCTTCCCATGTGATCTATATGGTCACATGTCCATGTGATAAAAAATACATTGGAATGACCTGCAGAAAGGTGAAATTGCGCATAGGGGAACATAAAAGCAATATCCGCCTAAAAAAGAACACAACCAAGCTTTGTGCACACTTCATTGAACAAAAACACAGAATTGAGGACCTGAAATGGACAGTTATAGAAAGAGTATCAGACACGATACCCAATGTTGAAAAAGTACTATACAAAAAGGAACAACGTTGGGTGGACCGTCTTAAGACCAACAAGTATGGTCTGAATGATGACATCTCCTGGCATCACTTTGCACGCTGATTCTGTCAACAGAACAACCTAGATAACCTTATTTTTGCTGCAGTGTGAATTCGTTCGCTAATCAGGTTTGAGTCTGTGACTGTCCCATTTTTTAAGTTTAGAAATTTTTCGGCAGTTCTATGATAATTATATCACTATATCGTAGATAACATACAATTATATTTAAGTGCACGAAATGGTCCAAATTTTGATATTTAACCTTTCAAACTTGACCTTCGTTTTCTCATCAAAATATCCCCTTTCTATCTCTATGACAAGCGCTGTAAAAACGCCATTGGAAGCGTGCTCCCGGCGTCCAGGAGGCAGAGTCAGCACAAGACGCGGAACACGCTTCCGTTGCGGGTAAGCTTCTTTCTCTCTGCCCGCGTTCAATACCCATGACACAGCATCATTTTTACTAACCCCTATGATGTCGTTATAGCCTGGGACAATCGTCCATACCTCCTGAGGGAACCTTATATAATTACTCTAAGGTAAGACCTCACTTGAGGTATTCGGGCATTTCTTTCCAACTAGCATGGGTAAATATTCATTGTCCCCGTTCCTTCTATTAGGTTCATTCCAAGTTCACCCAACTTAGAGGTATGTCAAACTTCATTTTGGGATTTTACAAATTATAGATGTATGGCTTATCACAAAAACGCTAGTCTCTCAATATGTCGCCACCAATTACTTGCCTTAAATGTCACCATTGTTATTGTTTGTTTTCCATAAATTGATAAACAAGGTCTCAAAGTGAGCTTTTATGATAACACAAATGTTTTCTTTGTTAACCATTTCCTGAACAATGGTTAAATGCCACCAGTGACCCCACCTTTTCTCTAAATTTTCTAGGTGACTCCATAGAACCTTAAAGGGTAAGACTATTAAGTTTAAAATCTACCCATCTACATCACAAATAGTGATACGTAGTTTTTATCTGTGTTAAGTGTGTGTTTACTTGTCCTGACGAATGCTCTTACACCCACGGGCCAAGAGAGCAGAAACATGTTGACGTTTTTTCAGTCCTATTGATATATGCCATGGATTCCTAAATTTCCTGATAGCATACCAAAATTTTTAACCTAGTGGTCCAGCGATTCAAATAAAGAGTACCCAAATCGTCTGGTAACTATTTTATCAATATTGCGCACTTTCTGTGGGGTGACTGAAAATTCTCTGGAGACTACCACGAAAAAACCAGAGATCGCCTCGGGTGAGGCTGGCAAGATACCAATTGTTAAACCCAATGATTGTTGCCATAACGTTTGTGTGGGGCGGAGAATAACATATACCGCTTCTCGTTATACACAACGTTTATGAGGGTTTTTCAATACTTCTCTTGGTATAAGTGGTTACAAGTGTCCTATCCACTTCTGATAAATTCTACCTAGTTCTTGGGAACAGATAGGACAGCCATTCCTCTTCCCTCATATTGATAAACTCGTATCAAGCAGCGTGCAGCTGCGGGAAAATTGTCTTTGACTCTTGTTAAGAATAATAAGACTTTTCTTGGAAACGTAACATGGAAGATATGAATGGTTTGAGTTTTTCGGGGAGTGACATAAGCGAGATTCTAGCGGCCCAAACGCTAATTCAAAACCCAGACTTTGTTCAAGCACTAGCTCAGACCGATGATTGGGACAGCCTAACAGCAAAAAAACAGGAGAAAATAAGGGTTGCCATTCACGGAATCATTATGACTGAATACTTACGCTCAAAGATAGCACCACGTGGATTGTGGATCACCAACGCACCAAGAATTTTTCTACATGACCTGGCCTTCAGACGCGATTGGTCTGCAATTTCCTGGAAATGCACTCTTGACTACCTGGTGTTAATAGTCAAAACTGCCAAAAGGCTTTCTGATGAATTACTAACCCAAATAGAAGTTTGTGAAGCTGAACTAAAGAAAGGCATCCAACCAGCAGTCTATAAAAAAAGACTGGAAGAGCTAAATAAAGAGATATCAGAGAGCGAGGATTTCCTGATGCAAAACAAATTACAAAAACTAAGTAAAGATATCAAAAAATTCAGTCATGAGAAAATGCATCCCTACACCAAAAAGGATTATAAATCACCGGATTCAAAATCAGATAATGATTCCGATGGCTGGGATTCCTCAGGAGGATCAGAGACAGGGTCCGAAGATTCTGGCCATCAACGGGGCAGAGGACAATATCGGTCCAGACCACAGAGAAGAGGCAATAGATGGCCAAGACAACATTTCATGGGCCCTCCAATGCAATTCTTCCAGCCGTATATGCAACCTTACACGGGTTGGATGAACCCGTACAATCAAGGGCCCCAACAAATGCAAAACTTCATGGGTATACCACCACAAGGGTTAAATAACCAGAATCAAGATCCTTTTTTATTGAGGGGCCAAAACCAAAGAGGAAGGAGAAGGAACATATCATGGCAAGACCAGCAGCCGAATGTTCAAACAAGAAGTATGACTTCGACAAAGACAGGAACCAGCAAAACGAGTCACTGATAGTGAACCTAAGCCCTCTAACCCTTACCAAGGAACAAGAGAATGTCCTAAACAAAGGACTTGGCTACGTCCCAACTCCTAACCTCGACCTGTTCCGACTAAAGTGTGAATTATCGGAATTTTGTCACTCTCTCAAGTTGAAAGCATACTTTTGGGAGTCCACACCTACCACTGATCCCGGAGACACCAATCTCCGTAAAAAATCCAATTTCACTCCACCAATAAACATGGTACCAGTAGAGATACTAACCTTTGAACAAGCCGTCTTAACTGGAATTGACAACATGGCAGCCAATGTCAAGAGACCCTTCCAAAATCTAACTAGATCAGAAAGAATTGCCTTGGAAGAACTTCAGACAAATGAAAACATTGTCATAAAACCCGCGGATAAGGGTGGAGGAATAGTTATCCTGGGAAAAGAAGGCTATAGAAATCAATGTCTAGAACTACTGGCGGATGAAAAATTCTACACCAAAATCACCATGGACCCAACATCAAGACTAAAAACAACTATTGTAATGATGGTCCATGAAGCAGAAACAAACGGATGGGTAAGCAAAAAAGAAGCAGATTTCCTACTGACTGAAAACCCAAAGACCTCGTATTTCCACTCCTTACCCAAAACTCACAAAAACAGAATACCTCCACCAGGCCGCCCAATTGTTTCGGGTATAGGATCAGTGCTGGAACCCCTCTCAAAATTCGCGGACCAATTCCTTCAACCACTTGTTAAAAAAACACCTGCCTACTTACAAGACACCCGAGACCTGTTGAACCAACTAAAAGACCAACCCTTTGATCCAACTAGTGTGCTGTTAGTGGGACTTGACGTGGAATCCCTATACACTAGTCTGCCACAGAAAGAGACGCTGGAAATGTTGGAAGACGTTCTCTTTACAGAAAATTGGGATTTCAAAACACCGAGACACTTTGTCCTGGAATGTTGCCGGATGGCACTTACCGAAAATTATTTTGAATTTGAAAATCAATTGTTCCTACAGAGCCATGGCACCTCAATGGGCAGTGCCTTTGCCCCATCGGTGGCAGGCCTCTACGTAAGCAATTTTGAAATCCAACATGTACTGACAACTGCCAACCCTTACGTTTCCAGTATCCTATACTGGAAACGTTATATAGATGACGTCCTCTTGATTTGGCTCAACAACCAAGACCTCAAAACATTTGTGGAGTGGCTGAATACACGTAATCCATGGCTCAGATTCACGTATACAGCTGACAAGGAGAGCATTGATTTTTTAGACCTAACGATCTTTTCAGTGGAAAACCGAATTGAGACAAAAACATTCAGAAAACCCACTGCTAAAAATAGCTTGCTGTCTTATAAGAGCTATCATCCACAACCATTAAGAGACAACTTACCTTACAGTCAGTTTTTGCGTCTCAAAAGGAACTGTAGTCAAAAAAAGGATTACCTAATACAATCGAAAGATCTCAGTATCAGACTCCAACAAAGACATTACAAAACAACTACAATATCGAAATGCCAATAAAGAGCCCTGAACCAACCAAGGGAAAACCTCCTAACAACTTTTGAAAAAGCTGAAAATGAGGACCTCATGACCTGTGTGACCACATTCGGTCCTGCATCATACCAGGTCAATAAACTAATCAGGAAGAACTGGCACATTGTAAACACAGGAAAATTCAACTGGCCAAAACCTCGTTTTGCAAACAGACGAACAAAAAATTTACGTGACATGCTGGTACATACTCGTCCAAAACAAACAAATCTGTCAAACCCAATCAGAAACATCCATATGGCACCAGTTACAGGCCACTATCCATGTGGCTCCTGCACGGCTTGTAAATCTACGTCCTTTTCCAAGACTTTACAACTGTCTACAACATTCACTTGGACCCAATGATAACATAGTAACTGTAATTCTTCCCAAGTGATCTATATGGTCACATGTCCATGTGATAAAAAATACATTGGAATGACCTGCAGAAAGGTGAAATTGCGCATAGGGGAACATAAAAGCAATATTCCCCTAAAAAAGAACACAACCAAGCTTTGTGCACACTTCATTGAACAAAAACACAGCATTGAGGACCTGAAATGGACAGTTATAGAAAGAGTATCAGACACGATACCCAATGTTGAAAAAGTACTATACGAAAAGGAACAACGTTGGGTGGACCGTCTTAAGACCAACAAGTATGGTCTGAATGATGACATCTCCTGGCATCACTTTGCACGCTGATTCTGTCAACAGAACAACCTAGATAACCTTATTTTTGCTGCAGTGTGAATTCGTTCGCTAATCAGGTTTGAGTCTGTGACTGTCCCATTTTTTAAGTTTAGAAATTTTTCGGCAGTTCTATGATAATTATATCACTATATCGTAGATAACATACAATTATATTTAAGTGCACAAAATGGTCCAAATTTTGATATTTAACCTTTCAAACTTGACCTTCGTTTTCTCATCAAAATATTCCCTTTCTATCTCTATGACAAGCGCTGTAAAAACGCCATTGGAAGCGTGCTCCCGGCGTCCAGGAGGCAGAGTCAGCACAAGACGCGGAACACGCTTCCGTTGCGGGTAAGCTTCTTTCTCTCTGCCCGCGTTCAATACCCACGACACAGCATCATTTTTACTAACCCCTATGATGTCGTTATAGCCTGGGACAATCGTCCATACCTCCTGAGGGAACCTTATATAATTACTCTAAGGTAAGACCTCACTTGAGGTATTCGGGCATTTCTTTCCAACTAGCGTGGGTAAATATTCATTGTCCCCGTTCCTTCTATTAGGTTCATTCCAAGTTCACCCAACTTAGAGGTATGTCAAACTTCATTTTGGGATTTTACAAATTATAGATGTATGGCTTATCACAAAAACGCTAGTCTCTCAATATGTCGCCACCAATTACTTGCCTCAAATGTCACCATTGTTATTGTTTGTTTTCCATAAATTGATAAACATGGTCTCAAATTGAGCTTTTATGATAACACAAATGTTTTCTTTGTTAACCATTTCCTGAACAATGGTTAAATGCCACCAGTGACCCCACCTTTTCTCTAAATTTTCTAGGTGACTCCATAGAACCTTAAAGGGTAAGACTATTAAGTTTAAAATCTACCCATCTACATCACAAATAGTGATACGTAGTTTTTATCTGTGTTAAGTGTGTGTTTACTTGTCCTGACGAATGCTCTTAGACCCACGGGCCAAGAGAGCAGAAACATGTTGACGTTTTTTCAGTCCTATTGATATATGCCATGGATTCCTAAATGTCCTGATAGCATACCAAAATTTTTAACCTAGTGATCCAGCGATTCAAATAAAGAGTACCCAAATCGTCTGGTAACTATTTTATCAATATTGCGCACTTTCTGTGGGGTGACTCAAAATTCTCTGGAGACTGCCACGAAAAAACCAGAGATCGCCTTGGGTGAGGCTGGCAAGATACCAATTGTTAAACCCAATGATTGTTGCCATAACGTCTGTGTGGGGCGGAGAATAACATATACCGCTTCTCATTATACACAACGTTTATGAGGGTTTTTCAATACTTCTCTTGGTATAAGTGGTTACAAGTGTCCTATCCACTTCTGAGAAAAAAAACCTCCACCTCATGACCACATGATTAGGGACACAAGATCCCGAGGGGTTAAATGAAAAAAATGATTTTTCATGTTTTCTGTAAAGATTCAATAATATGAGCACCATGTGTATATGAATGTATTTCTGGTTGATCGCCAAAATCATCCACTACTCGTTTCACTCTTAAGACACTTCACTGCATGTAACACAGAATCACTTTCATTTCATTTTATTTCATTCCACTATTCCCAGTCGCGTTGCACGCTCCAGAGTTATTTGATTATTTCCCCGAGTACGCGGCATCACTGGAGCGAGCACCTGATTGGTGCACACAGTGGAACTAGGTCACATGTGAGAGCAGGAGTCAGGAAGTTGAGCCGTGTGTACCGAGCACGGTTCGCTCTAGTTGTTTATTGCTGATGTCATGGGCATTTTCCGCTTTGCTTGGCTATCACTCGGAGGTTACGTTACGTAAAGCAGTAAGTCCTGCCGGTGTATACAAACCTTTGGCAAACGCCACGCGAGTTGATACGGCAGAAGAGTCCATTCGTTGCATTACCCAGGTATGCACTTAGTCCAGCGGTTCTTTGAAACAGGTTGCTCAGGAGAATTCAGTTCACTGATGTCGGTGTTTTTCTTTGTAGAATTGACTAACGCAGCATCTTTCTACGAGGGTGAGTTCATTCTTGTTGAAGCGTTCCCTGTTGTCATTTCATTCCAGTTCGGTATTCGGCATTGGCATGATGTTTACTTGGCATTTTCTTTGTAAATTCCAGAATTTTGTTTGCGCCACGAAAAGATAGGGTAAGCAGATTTCACATGAATCATGTGGTCATGAGGTGGAGGTTTTTTTCTCAGCCTGAGCACTCGCACAAATCACACGCAAATGCTTGTCCCAAATGTAACGATCTGTTTTCTAAAACATATGTTTCAATCTGTTTAGATTTCAGGCCCCGGAGGAAGAGCCTCATCAGGCTCGAAATGCATCGGGCATCCTAATGAATAATGAAACGGATAATTTGTCATGTTTTGTTTATTGTATAAATTTTGCTGCCAAAAGTATCAATGTGTAAATAATTGCAACAATTGAGAATGATGTTTTCAATGTAATGAATTGAAAAGATTTGCTTATAAACTCAAACCGATTTTGAAATTTAAAAATCAAATAAGAATTGGAAAATAACCTAAAATAGTTTCGCAACAGTGCACAGTGGTCGGGTGTGATTTCACTCGAGGTAGGTTGGAATAGTACTTTTTACAAAGACGCTATCCAGCGCTTCCCTACTGTTGCACCCTCTGGAGTGGGAATAGTAATTTTTACCCCTACACTATCCAACGCTTTTCCTACTGTTGCACTCTTTGGAGTGGGAATAGTAATTTTTACCCCTTCGCTATCAAATGTTTTCACTACTAATGTTTGTATGTTGTTATTAAATGTATGTATTATTATTTTTTAATACTTTAATGTGTTAATAAATATAGAATATTATTTTTTATTCAAAATGTTTTATATATGTGTTTATTTTATTTTTATATAAATATTAAAGTTTATAAATTAAATAAAGATAATAAGAAAATGTAATTAAGTAAATATATGTATATGTACACATTTATTGTGTTTATATTTATTAAATTAAGTTTATTTGTTATAATTAGTTAAAATATAAATGTAATTTAATTTATTTTGTTAATAATATTAATATTATTCAATTATTTAATTTAAGTTATAATATTTTTTAAAGTCGATATTTTTTACATCTATATTTTTGAGTCAAAATTGTTGTACTTACCTGTTTAAGTATAGGGATTCGATATTTTTGTAGTCGATATTTTTACATCTATCTTTTTGTTAACTATATTTTTGTTATCGATATTTAAACATGGAACCCTCATTTTAGTATCAAATCTTGAATTAAATTGAATAGAATTGATACTCAGTTGTATCTATACCGCCAAGATTTTGGTCTGCTGCCCAATTTAGATGCAGGCAGACCATAGGTTTAATCACAGCAGAGATTTGTCCGTCTCTGCCATGACAAAACCCTCCGACAGACCAGTGGATAAGGTCTGCGGTAGGCAAACCTCTATCTCTGCTCACCTGATTTTAATGAGGTTACTTTTCACCACTTGATACTGCCTGGAAAGCATTGGCTGCAATGGGCAGTAAAAACTGCTAAATGCTCCCGCACCATGGGAGAGGGCTCCAAACAGCAGAATACATTGACAGGAACCACCATGATGACAAATTCTTGCAATGCTTTATAAATGACTGCCAGTTTGGTTGTCATTTATAAATCTGTCTGGCTGTCCCTCCACCAGGCTGACAGAGTAATTTACAAATAAGCTACACTATGTAACTTGTAATCTGTAGGGCACAATGCTGATCCCGATGATCTCTTGTTAACTCTTCCAACTTAGTTTGCTGCAGCCATTGATAAGCCCAACTTGGGAGTTAGTTTGCCAATTCATGGCATCTAAACTCTCACTGGCCCAGAAGAGATCAATAATCTCTAAAACAAGCAGTTTGAGTCCCCTGGAAAAAGCAGGAAAAAGTCAATTGCAGGCCTGGCTTATGGGGGCCACTCAACATAGTAGCATAGGCTCGCTAGGAGGTAGACAACTGTGTATTAAAGAGGCTGACTACATTTATATCAGGACAGTATGGGATTTGCTGTGATCAGGTTCAGGTGTGTCAGATGACGGTTTCAGCAGCACTGGCTTTTGTTGGCAGGAGACTAACTCCCTTGGGGTATCTGAGGCTTTCACTGGGTGGAGCAGGCTGCTTGGGGTCCTAGGGAGCAAGGGCTCAGTGGGATGGAGGGAAAAATTAGACCTAAATGCAATTTTTATAAACAAACAGAGACAGGTGGCAGGGGATACTCTGTGAAGTAATGTACGCTAAACAGCCTCATGTGCAATGACTGTACGGCGGAAGAATAAGTACCACACACATTCTCTCTTTTGACCAATATGAGGGGGTAGATCCAGCATGAATACCTATCTTATCAGTCCAAACTCAGTTGTTTGATGGTCTTCAAAAGATCTATACTAATATAATAAAGAGAGAGCCCAAACCTCTGAGGTGGGTAATCTCAGGAGCCACAGCACCAATCACAACACCCAATACAGAGTTGGAAAGGGCAGTTGCAGCAGAAGGACATAGGCTATGCAGACGCCCACCATATACATTTAAAAGGTAAAATAACCGTGCCAGCAAAGTAGTCCCATGTGGGCGTGTCTGCGTTGTGCTGTGGGCGTGTGCTGGGGGTGTGACAAACACTGGGGGCGTGTGGTACGTTCCGCCCTTCATGCTATGTCTCATATCGTGTGCTGTGGGCGTGTGCTGGGGGCATGGGCATGTGCAGGGCGCGGGATTACGGGGAAAAAAAAGCGAGCGTTGTGCCCAAAATTTCATTGTTTTTTCTTCACAGGTTCTGTACATTCCAGCTCCAGGTGTCCACCCTGCTCCCTTTAAATACCCCTGCACCCCATAATCATAACCCACCCTTACTCCTTAAAATCCCCCAACACCCTTAAACACTAACCCATCTTAACCCTATAATTATACCCTGTACCCCAAAACCCAAACCTATCCCTAAACCCTAAAAATACTCCTGTACCCCAAAACCCAAAATTAGCCCTGAACCCTAAAAATACCCCTGTTCCCCAAAACCCAAACCTACCCCTGAACCCTAAAATACCCCTGTACCCCAAAACCCAAACATAGCCCTGAACCCTTAAAATACCCCTGTACCCCAAAACCCATACCTACTGTTGTGTTTATATCTAGGACCCTAATTCGATATTCCAGAGTTATGCCCTTATGAGGTTATAATCAATAATATCCTGATAAAGGCATAAGAATCAGATCCATATTCAGTAATAGCCCATGCAGTCCAAAGCACAGCACGGCTACTCCCATCGACTCCTAGAAAGCACAACGCGTTCTTTAAACAAACCGAGCCTCCAGCAGTCCGGGAAATTCCCCCCCTGCTTTTATTTTGATTTGAACAAGAACTCCTGGAGTCCAGCAAGAACTGTTAGTTCTTGGTGATGTCTTATGTCCAACCTTACGTCAAACCCGGCACCTTTCAGGTATAAAATACCAACAGTTGCCTTAAGCAAACGCACGGCGGTTTGGAGCAGAGTGGCCATCTACTTGCCCGAGAGCCCAGCTGATGCGAGAGCCCAAGGAAGCCGCCCCTCCTGTTTGACGCATTGAGAGAGACGCTGGGCCAAATGTAGGTTGCCAATTACCGGTCGGTAATGGCCGAATTCGGCCGTTACCAACCGGCAATTGGTGATTGAGATGTAGGGGCCCATGATTTTACAGAATCGGTAAATTTACTGAATCGGTAAATTTACCGATTCTGTAAAATACCGAATCAGTATTTTTTACCGATTCGGTAAATCAAGATGTAGGTGGTACTCCACAGAGTGCCACAGGCCCTTAAGATTCGGTATTTTACCACCCAATCCTATTGGGTGGTAAAATATCAAATTCAGGTGTGCATCCACACCTGTGCAATGTGACACACAGACATGCCCTTAGGGCATGTATGTGTGCCACATGGCACACAAGCCTTCACTTGGGGTGCTAGAGGGTGTCAAAGTGACACCCCCTGCACCCTTGCTGGATTTGGTATTTCCCATTGATTCCTATGGGCTCAAAAGCCCATAGGAATCAATGGGGAATACCGATTCGGTATTTACCGAATCGGTAAATACCGAATCTTACAGATTCGGTAATTCCCCAAAAATAATTACCTACATCTCCCTCCTTCTAATTTACCGATTCATAAATACCGAATCGGTAAAATTCGGTATTTATGAGTCGGTAAATTAGATTTACCTACATCTGGCCCGCTGTCTTTTTCTCCAGCCGAGAAAATCCAGCTCCGGTGTTTCCAGCCTACCCTTGCGGGTTGCTGGGATATCGAGTCCTGAGGAAAGAGATACCAGACCTCCCACATTCTATTACCAAGGTACGGAGCTGACTAAACCCTTAAGAGAATTCTTGATTCTTGGCAAAATAATCTTAACCAACTTAACTTAAACTGCTACTTACTCATCCCTTCCCAAGTATTAGGCTTAGGTCAGGTACACCGGGGTAGGCTTAGTAAGAAGCACCAGTTGAGTACGTTTTATCCATTTTAAAGTAACATATGGCTAAGAAACCATATCAATGCTTTTACAGTATTATTTCCTAATACTACTTTTACTGTACGCACTTTACTTTACTTTAAGTATTGCAATTGTGGCAATTCATTTCTCTTGCATGAGAAGGAAGACTGCTCAATAAATAACACCTTTTATTGAAAACGCCCATCTCTCTATTTCTCTGCATTCTGGTGAAACTAAGTATGCACTGCTGACTGAGTGAAATAGCTGTCTATTGTTTTCCCACGACTCTAGAGATACACTCTTATTCTGAGAGAGCAAAGTTGTCATGTTTATGCGGTTGTCGGAAACTGAATCCCTTCTTGTCTGAGCCAGGGGAGCTTGTTCCTCCCTATTCATTCAAAAAAGTTTCCAGTGACCTCTGAGCTAGATGGCTCAAACCTAAATTAAGTTTAACATAGTCAGTAGAGACCTAGATGACCTCAGTCCTACATCTACACTGCTGTTTATGTTATTCCAATGCGCAGAGCCTATTGGGAAAATAGGAACTACACTACATGGCGCCCAACGTTTGGTAAGGCGATAATCTAACGCAAGACATTAGAGTAACTCAGTCGTGCTTTTTCACACAGACCCCTTTTTCCCGTAAAAACTCCAATAGACGTCTGGTGTGGGTGAAAGGTTAATATCCGCCGGAACTTAGTAGGATGAGAATCCTATGTATTAGTTTTTGGTTTGATCAACGTTGAAGGATACAGTGTTCCAAAATATTGTGCACCTAATCTTTATTTCCTTGAAACTCAATCTGCAACAAAAAACTTTCTGTCAGTAAGAATGGCGGAAAGTGACGATGAAACAGAGAGAGCTAGAATAGCAGCGCAACTCATGGAGGATGACACAGCCATCCAAGAAAATGACCCGAGTGTTATACTCATTCCGGTCAAGGTAAGGAGAACTATAACTCTTAAACTTATAAAAAAAGGACTGACATCACGTGGTGGTACAGTCATATTCGTGGTAGAGGCCCATGAATATCGGCAGACAGAGGTATTCTATTCATGGATACACTTTCCAGCAGCAAATGCTACAACAAAAGAATTCCACTATTACAAAATAGAGGAACCTCCGGATATATACACTGTTTTCAAGGACGTGGAAATCCCACTAAATTACCAAGAGCACCTGCTCTGGTTTAATGGCGTCCTAAAACATAATGATCACATCACCAGGCTCGGTCCACTAGGTATACCAGAAGAAACGGGGCCGGTCCTATGCAACTATGCAACACACCCAGACTACGAAATAATGTCAAGCAAACAACTCCCAGTTAAACTAAAAGCATTAACAAAGGCATAATCAGCCTAATTCATGAATCTGAATTCGGCTCGCAAAGGGCCAGATTCTGAGAATCTGGCCCTTTGCGAGTGAGAGTTTTGCATTTGGGATTCATCATCCCAAATGCAAAAATCCGTAATTGCGTTTTCGCAAATTTGCGATGGATTACATTTAAGGAATCTCTATTTGAGATTCCTTAAATGCAATTCATCATCCATTTAATTTTGGGCCGCTATTTACCGCGAGGTCAAACCTCGTGGTAAATAGCGATAACTCAGAAAAATGCTTTTAAAAGCATTTTTCTGAGTTGCATGTTGCACACACACATGTCCTTTGGACATGTGTGTGCGCAACCCCTGTACATATTAGCATTTAAGGGGTGCTACAGGGTGTCCTTTGGACACCCCTGGCACCCTTTCAATCGCTATCTTATTTGCGATTAGCAAATTGCTAATCGCAAATAAGGAATACTCCCCATTCATTCCTATGGGCCTTTTGGCCCATAGGAATGAATGGGGAGTTATTCCTTATTTGCGATTAGCAATTTGCTAATCGCAAATAAGGAATTAGTAGGAATCGCATTTTTTTTGCATATTCCTTCATGAATCCAGTTTTGCGAGTCCTTAATAGCGATTCGCTATGAATCGCTATTAGGGGCTCGCAAAACGAGAGTTTGATGAATCAGGCTGATAGAGAATTAGTTCAATTGGCAAGGGATGATATAAAGAACCTCCAAAAATTGAAGGAAACAGATATAGCAGCCCAACCATTGGAACTTGCCAGAATCATAGAAAAATCCTATGAAGAGCTAGGAAGAGATAGTTTGGGTGGGAAACCGGTAAAACCCCAACTAACTGAAAATCCTGAAAAAACATTTATTAAAAATAATTTAAAAACTCCAAAAAAGAGTTGGGATGGTAATAAACAATCCACTATCAGGGAAAAGCATTTCCCGTCCAGAGGAAGGTCTCCTCAGCGTAGAGAGAAATCTCCAGGCCGAGAAGGCAAGTCTCCTCAAATGGAGCCCTCTGAAAAAAGATATAACCTTAGAGATAGGGATAAAATAAGAAAACCAGACAGATATCAAGCTGTTGATACACGTCCCTCTCGATCCTTCTCACTGAACCTTTCTCGATCTTCCTCACAGAAATCGGAAAGAAGAGGACGATCTGAACACAGAGAAGAGCATGTCAAGTCCAAAGACAAGGACCCTGCTCATCATAGTAAAAATTTACAATTTCCCAAAAAGAAGGTAGCAAGTATTAAGATTAAACATGCCGAGGATACTGAGGACACAGCTGTAAAATGGCGAGTGGGCCAAGACAATGCTAGACAGAGGAGCAGAAGTGACCATAGCTCACAAGATCCTGATGAATCTTCTGGAGACAGTGGACACGAATGAGTACCTTCAGGTGGAAACTGCAGACACACGAGTTAGTGTGCCCCATAAGCTATATGAAATAACATTACGTATAGAGGGAGATAAAACTAGGAAAATAAAAGGTTTCTTTTTGGAAAAACTTTCAAAAGGCTATGACATTCTGTTAGCTGAGAAAGACTGGCCACCGGAATTTGTCATGGGAGTGCCCTCATGGCGAAGAAATGATTATGCCTGCCTTCTCGAATCATATCCCGATCCATAAAAAATACACATTGGCAAGAAAATGGGCAGTGGCCCAAGCTCCTGCTTTATGCAAAAGTCATGTATGGTGGGATGAGGATTCACCTCACCACAAAATCCAGTCAAAAAATCAGCCCACTGCACAAAGGCAGTAAGCAGTTAAACAAGAAGCTAAAAAGCAAGTCAGGGAGATCTTAGATCAACTTGAATATCAAGGGGTGATCGAAACATGCACCTCTCAAATGAACAACCCTTTGTTTCCTGTCTCCAAGCCAGACGATTCATATTGTCTAGTTTTGGACTACAGACACCTTAACTCCTGTTGTAAAACATTTGCAGTACAAAACTCACACAGTGCTGCACTAATGAATAACATTGTACGCAAAAAATATAAAACAACATTAGACATCTCTAATGGATACTTTTGTCAAAACATTGCACCTGAAAGCAGGTACTTGACCGCTTTCTCAATAATGGGGTCACAAAAACACTTCTGTCGACTCCCACAGGGATTCAAGAATAGCCCAGGATTATTCTCAGCAAGGGTAACAGAGTTACTACAAATATACGACGATGAGGCATTATCCTATGTCGATGGCATCTATCTCACAGATGATGACCTGGAGACTCACTTGAAAAGAGTAGACACCATAATACTTGGGTTCGCTTCAGAGGGTTACAAATTCAACTTTAAAAAGTCACGAATTGCCCATCTTACTGTCCTATTTTTAGGATATGAGTTATCAAGTGAAGGCAAAAGCCTGGCAGACAATTTCTTAGAGAAATGTGCTGTGCTCCAAGCACCAAAAACGCGGAAGAATTTACAATCAATATTAGGTTTCCTGAATTTCGGAAGATCATACATTCTAAATTATGCCGAGAGGGTTAAACCTCTCTATGAATTAATAAGACCTGATTTCAAACCAATAAATTGGACTCAGAAACACACAGAGATTTTGAGATCACTACAAACAGACATGTTAACTAAAACAAAATTGCAAACACGTGAAAACACACGTAATCCACGTAAGCTTGTAATCCGAGTCCTCCTAGGAAGATGCGGATTCACATACCTGACCTCTAATGAGGGAGAAACGGTACCTATAGCTTACAAATCAGATTTGTACACTAAAACTGAAATAAAATCCAGTTCTACAGAAAATATTCTGTTAGGGGTTCAAACTGCTGTAGCAAAAGAAAGAGGTACAAAAGGGGGTGGTGATGGACGGAGCATCTGAATCAATCAAACACTCACACCCAGTCAAAAGATCTGGGTTTAATCCATCACCGTTCTTTAGCCCACTCTGCCACCCCAGTTCAGACATGGCTATATGCAAATCAGTCTGACCCTGTGCCTCATGGGAACAGTCCAGCCCGAACTGCCAAGCCATGTCTTCCCTGGACCGGAAACAAGCTTCCGAGGACCGGTTTCTGGCATTCCAGCGGTCTTCAGCCCGGCTTGCTTGAATCCATTGGCAAAGTGAGCAAGGGACTCACGTCTGAGCATACCCTGCCACACTTATGGCGGCAAAAAGCGGTACAAAAGGGGGTGGTGATGGACGGATCATCTGAATCAATCAAACACTCACACCCAGTCAAAAGATCTGGGTTTAATCCATCACGTTCTTTAGTCCACTCTGCCACCCCAGTACAGACATGGCTATATGCAAAAGAAAGAGCCCAAGCCCAAGGCAGAAGGATTACTGTTTTTACAGCAGAATCAGCCTTTGAGGCATTAACGTGTACACGCAGTTTAAATGCTGTGGCTTTAGATCCAGAATGGATACAATGGGAAAATTCTCTTGCTGCAGAAGACGTAAAATACTATTTTGACCCGAAACTGAAGAAACAAGATGATCTAGAGTATGAACAAGAATATCCTCTGCCAATCGAAATTCTGCCTCTAGAAAAGTACACTTGTGTAATCTACATGGACAGATTTGCACAACACTACAATGTAGTGAAAAATCGTACAAAGCAGCGTGCGCGATTGTTAAAGGTCGCTGGCGCTCTGGTAAATTCAGACCAATGATTACCAAAACTGAATCAATCAGATATTGTTCAGCTGAACGAGCTGAAATAAGATCTTTAAAGATGGCTCTTGAAAATGCTGATCGTGAATTCCCGACACTAATAGTGTGCGATTCGTATTTCTGCGTCAAATCATACAACAGTGACATGCAGACATGGATCAAAAACGGTTACAAAGATGACACAGGTGCAACAATAAAGCATAAATCACTTTGGGAACAAGTAGTTCTTTTAAAGAAAGAACTACAAAAGACTCACGTGATACACACACTGAGTCATCAACGTGATGGCGTTCACGTTGCAGGGAATTCATTGGCTAACACAGCCACAGCGGAAGCGGTTCAACCGGCTTCCGTAGCCACTGAAAAGCATTCAGAAAAACACATAGATGGGGAAACCATGCTGGCGATAAAAGACTCACTAAAAGGCGATTATGCAGCATTACCTCTAAACTATCCACTCAGTAATACATACATAATTGATGCAAACTCCGTTCCTTTTGCTCAAATTCCTGGAGTGGGGGGTAATTCCAAACACGAACAGGAGAGTCTTCCTGATTGAAGACGCGCACATGGGACTAGGTCTGAGGCACCAACAGATCTTGAAATCTTTAATAGAATTACATTCAGAGTACTGGTGGCCGGGAATGAGCGTGCAAATTTATAAATTTGCAATGGATTGTCCAGACTGCAACCGAGATCGCAGCTGTGAACCGGACCAGGATACTGCCCGGACATCTTTGTTAGAAAGCTTCAGGCATTCTATGATACAGAAATCCAACCAGAGAAATGCGTCCAAATAATTATTAAGACAAATTAACTTGATTATGTAGACCAGCAGCATTCGGCTGACGCCAGAACTGTTATAAAAGATTTGCGAGTCTATATCGGCACATACGCAATTGGCATGCTACATTCTAATCAGGGTCCTGCGTTTAGCTCTCGAGCTTACAAAGAGGCCATGAACAGCATGGGCATCGCATTGCGGTACTCTTCTACCTTGTATCCTGAGGGAAATACGGTTGTGGAAAGAAAAGAACGGGACATAAAGCAATCTATATCAGCGAGGATATTAGGTTCGGGTGATGGGTGGGTCAAACATTTAACAAGTGTCCAACGTAGTCTTAATAATCTGCCAAGAAATTCTCTAAAAGGTCTCACTCCATACGAACTATTGTTCGGGACTAGAATGCTTATTCAGGATCTTGATAGTCATACTTCAGTGGTAGAAGAAAAATCCTTTGATATCAAAGATCGTTTGGCTGTTTTACAGGATTTAAATGAAACAAGAAAGAACCTGAGTAACATAAAGTTGAAACTACAGCCGACAGCCACTGAAGAAAAACCACCTGTCCCAGCAAGACCTGTCTGGATTCCAAAGATTGGGGATCTGGTCAGAGAAAAGATTGCAGTAAAGAAGGAATTTGGGCCTTCTTACAGCAAAGCAGTACCTGTCTTAGCTATCAGCGGAACAAGATCAGTTGTACTACAGCCCCTTGCTGGTAAAAGGGAGAACAGAGTTGTATCCATCGACCTGCTAAAACCAAAATCATGTGGCCAATAATAAGTAGTAGGCCCAGTGGATTCCCAAGAAATAGCAGAATACCGAAATTTGCTACAATCCAAGAGGCTCATGCTGAGAGACTAATCAAATTTGATAAAGCTGCAGTGAATAAAAAAGGACTATGCAATAATGCCATGGAACTAGTGCCTCTTGAAACCCAAATAACGACAGTTCATCAAGAAACACCAATCTACAATGATGTAGCCTCTGACTATTCGAATGAAACAAAGAAAAATGCAAAAGCAAATGAAAATCCGGGAAAAATACCAACAATTAACAGAACTGCATCTGGCTACTTCATCAACTTCGACAATTTCTCAGAAGATCCAAGCGAGCATGAAGAAACGCCTCCAACAAAAACTTTCAAAGACAAAGTAATTGAACTTTTTCACCAACTAAAAGAAACATATCTGATTTCACAATGGATTGAAGTTTGGATTATGTTAGGTGTACTTACTCTCTTGCTTTGGCTCATCATGGTTCTCTGTTTGTAGAAATTCATTGATGGAAAATATAGTACAATGGACATAGCAAGTCAGAACATCAACTTGGTCCTAAACCCTCACACATCCTCTCACATCGCGAAAAGAGAACTGACATCTGTAAACATCAAACTACTACCCGGTGGGGTAGCATGGGACTGGACTGATTATGACATTTTTGGCCCGGTTGAGCTCTTGAAGTATCCACACCAGTTCAAGGTTTCATTAAGTGACTTTGTGACACCAAGTACTTTCTCTGATGATTAGGACTTTGAAAACATTAATAATATGATGTCAGATTTAGTAATGTCAGCCAAATTTACAGAACATGATTACTTACAGGGTTCATCGAATTATGAAGAGTTATACTGTTACAACCATTATGGTGATCACTATTTGCATAAAACTGCTCAGC
Organism: Lissotriton vulgaris; assembly: GCF_964263255.1. Taxonomy (NCBI): domain Eukaryota; kingdom Metazoa; phylum Chordata; class Amphibia; order Caudata; family Salamandridae; genus Lissotriton; species Lissotriton vulgaris. The sequence goes on along the minus strand of NC_141693.1, from coordinate 46,283,874 downwards.
CTAGGAATGTTTTATCTTATAACCAGTGGGAACACTGTCCAACTCCACCAAAAGGCAGTTCAAAAACATTTTTTAAGAAATTCCAATACTTCTCAGGGTTTAATAACAGTGATCCAGAAACATTTTATTTCAAAATGTTAAGTAGGACTGGAATGAAAACAATGTTGACAAATACTAAACTGATTTATTCTAATGAATTTTATGACAAAATGTCTACATTAGGTTTCGAATTTTGGAAAAACACCATATGAACAAAAACGATCTGGGGTTCCAAAGATTGGCAAGTACAAGGCCTAGAAGCACTATTTAGGGCCTGCATGATCCCAGAACAAATAATATTCTTGAATGACACAATTCAACAAACTACTTGTCTTGGCCTAGCTAAGATAAAAGATTTAAATAAACCGTCTGTTCCGAAACCCATAACTGATAGTGACAGCACTACAGATGTGGAGATAGAGGTATCCCCTTTTTTACACCTAAACAGAACACATCCTGATTGGAAAAAGTGGTTGATCTGGCCAACAGACACGAATAACTGTCAAGATAGATTCCTGAACAAAACACATGGGTTCAAAATGACCAGACCAGACCCTAGATACTCCCAGAGACAACATCCAGGGATAGTTACAACATACAGTGTAGGGAAACTATGCCTTGAATGGCTAGAAAAATCCACACTGGCTGAAATTAAGCAACACTTGACTTTACTTAAAGACGGTGCTGACTTGCGTGATTTCATAATGGGACCACGCAAACAGCCTCAAAAACGTTTCATGGCGGCCGGTATATACGCTGCGTACAATGAAGCATGGAAAGTAATGCAAATTGAGACAGCAGAAAAAATACGAGAAATTGATCGTATAAATTTGGAAAAATCACTTTCTGTTGTGGACAATGGGTTAACGACTCTGTCCTCCAGAATATATTCACTGGACAGCATTGTATCATCTGCTTTTGATATAATAGAGCAGGACTTACTAATGTTACAACATGGTCAGTCTCAAATACGATCTATTGTACAGCTTGGTTGGACGTTGCAAAATCTGCGTTCAGGCTACGTACCATGGCGTTTAATCAATACAACGTCATTATTCGGTATCTTTAACCTTACTGATAAACAAATCAGTTTGGCACAAAAAGGAGCAGATTATACGATTCTGAGCATTGAAAAGCTCGAGAGATTACCATTGACAATGTAAGAGAGACCTGTCATTGAATGGATAATACATGGAACGATTACAATGCCGATAACAACTTTCCAGTTCAAATACTGTCAAGAGTATATACCTCTAGGCCAGTATGAAAGGTTGGGTAAAGAATACATCAAATCAACCTGGGATTTACCTTATACACACAGATGTTATAGTGAAGGGAACAAGGAGGTATTTTTTAGTGGTAACATTTTTTAAAAATCACTAAGCGGTACACTTCTGTGTCAAGGTATTAATTTGCATGGAGCCTGCGAAGGGTCTTCAAATAACCTTTCATGTCACCTGCATGGCACGCCTGCAAAACAGATAGAGCCATTTTTTAGACCACTTTATAATGGAAGTTACGTTTTAATAAGTGACCACAGCTGTTGTGGCATGCTGCCAGGAAAAGCCTATCTGACAACTGTAACTTACGGGGCCATTTGCTGTATGCAAGTATTGTATCCACACAGAAATCCAGATATGGGGGCTGCGTTATGGCCTCGGTTGAATATCTCTTCTATTCGAATTGATACTTTAAGCAGAATGGCGTCTATTCTTTTACAGACAACTATGCCGTTAACGTCATCAAAAGAAACGTATGATCTGCAAGTGGCAAGGACATCAGCAGAGATACATTCGCTTTTATCAAAAAATTGCCCCGTGCATTTCGTAGAAATACTAAGCCAAACCTTAAACATGTCTGATGCCAGTGGCATCGTACATGTATTTAAGACAATTTTTCCGGGACTGTTAGCACCCTTTGAAACAGTTCTGGGCATCTTCCCGAATTTTGTCCATTCTGTCTTTGGCGGCCTACCCTTAATCTTGGGACTCGTGGCAGGAATTTTATTCTTGCTTCTTCTGCACCGATATGGCAAGCCAATCCACAGACAAGACTCTAGCAATGATGGAAGAAACAATCCTAGCAATATGATACCAAGACCGTATCACTAAGGTCCTCGGATTGGCCCGGCTAAGAGATCTGAGTACAACCCGGTTTCTTTCATTCAGACCGATATGGCAAGATTGCATCATACCTGTGCTTCGATGTCTGCTATGCGGAGAAGAATGCGTGTTGGACATCTGTCTTACACTCCAATCAGCAGTACCAATGGATATCGATACTTTGCTAGGTCCTGTAACGACTCATGCATCGTGTTGTCCCCAGCGGCTACCGATTCTGATGACGGCATTTTTTGAGACTTCCCCACTACGAATAGGTGGCGGTGAAGTACAAGAGGAAAGCAGCACCAAACAGGTACAGCCTTCTGTGAGCATTTCTGATTCAATCATCGATGATAGCAATCACGCAGAGAACTGCACAGTTGCAGTATTTTGGAACTTGGTCAAACTTTCACCTGATGTGGTAGACCAATTTTTTGCGGGTCTGTCTGAAATAATGTTCTCTCCAATCAACGAGAATAACTCTTAATAAAAACAATGAGCACACAGCGTTCCCTGAACTCTGAATTCGGCCTTCAGTTTTTTTTAAACAAAGCTACAGAAAATATTTGGAACACATATTCCCCTGAAAGCGAAATTATTTTTGCCCATTTTCCAAAATATGTACCTTTTTTTTGGCACATGGTACTCTGCTTAAAGTAGAACTATTCTTAGAGAACAGAGCTTCTATTTTTAGGATACTAGAGACAATATTTAGCACATATACAGCAATTTGTATAAATATGTGATGAAATGGTCTCGACCTTCTTTTCTGTATTTAGAGCCATTTCATGTGTAATTTTTGCAATTCATTCAGCTGATATATATATGCATTTATCTGAATGATGACACTGCTTGAAAAGCGTACAGTACTATCACTAAATTTTGTGTATTTACCTTATACCATTTCAAATGCGAAATATGTATTTTGGGGTCGGAAAACACACATGCATCGTTGAATGTTTACTATTGCTTAGTTTTTAGTAATGATGGACATCAATCCGTGGAGTGGGTGTTGTGTTTATATCTAGGACCCTAATTCAATATTCCCTATTTATGCCCTTATGAGGTTATAATCAATAATATCCTGATAAAGGCATAAGAATCAGATCCATTTTCAGTAATAGCCCATGCAGTCCAAAGCACAGCACGGCTACTCCCATCGACTCCTAGAAAGCACAACGCATTCTTTAAACAAACCAAGCCTCCAGCAGTCCGGGAAATTCCCCCCTGCTTTTGTTTTGATTTGAACAAGAACTCCTGGAGTCCAGCAAGAACTGTTAGTTCTTGGTGACGTCTTATGTCCAACCTTACGTCAAACCTGGCACCTTTCAAGTATAAAATACCAACAGTTGCCTTAAGCAAACGCACAGTGGTTTGGAGCAGAGCAGCCATCTACTTGCCCGAGAGCCCAGCTGATGCCAGAGCCCACGGAAGCTGCCCCTCCCGTTTGACGCACTGAGAGAGACGCTGTCTTTTTCTACAGCCGAGAAAATCCAGCTCCGGTGTTTCCAGCCTACCCTTGCGGGTTGCTGGGATATTGAGTCCTGAGCAAAGAGATACCAGACCTCCCACATTCTATTACCAAGGTACGGAGCTGACTAAACCCTTAAGAGAATTCTTGATGCAGATTCTTGGCAAAATAATCTTAACCAACTTAACTTAAACTGCTAATTAATCATCCCTTCCCAAGTATTAGGCTTAGGTCAGGTACACTGGAGTAGGCTTAGTTAGAAGCACCAGTTGAGTACGCTAGTCAATATATTTATGTATGTATATAATTTATTCATTTTAAAGTAACATATGGCTAAGAAACCATATCAATGCTTTTACAGTATTATTTCCTAATACTACTTTTACTGTATGCACTTTACTTTACTTTAAGTATTGCAATTGTGGCAATTCATTTCTCTTGCATGAGAAGGAAGACTGCTCAATAAATAACACCTTTTATTGAAAACGCCCGTCTCTCTATTTCTCTGCATTCTGGTGAAACTAAGTATGCACTGCTGACTGAGTGAAATAGCTGTCTATTGTTTTCACACGACTCTAGAGATACACTCTTATTCTGAGGGAGCAAAGTTGTCATGTTTATGCGGTTGTCGGAAACGGAATCCCTTCTTGTCTGAGCCAGGGGAGCTTGTCCCTCTCCTATTCATTCAAGAAAGTTTTCAGTGACCTCTGAGCTAGCTGGCGCAAACCTAAATTAAGTTTAACATAGTCAGTAGAGACCTAGATGACCTCAGTCCTACGTCTACACTGCTGTTTATGTTATTCCAATGCGCAGAGCCTATTGGAAAAATAGGAACGACACTACACTACCCTGATCCCTAAAAATACCACTGTACCCCATAACCCAAACCTAGCCCTGAACTGCAAAAATAACCCTGTATCCCAAAAATCAAACCTACCCCTGAACCCTAAAATACCCCTGTACCCCAAAACCCAAACCTAGCCCTGAACCCTAAAAATACCCCTGTACCCCAAAACCCAAACCTAGCCCTGAACCGCAAAAATAACCCTGTACCCCAAAACCAAAACCTTCCCCTGAACCCTAAAATACCCCTGTACCCCAAAACCCAAACCTAGCCCTGAACCCTAAAAATACCCCTGTACCCTAAAACCCAAACCTACCCCTGAACCCTAAAAATACCCATATCCCCCAAAATCCAAACCTAGACCTGAACCCTAAAAATACCCCTGTACCCCAAAACCCATACCAATCCCTAAACCCTAAAACTACCCCTGTACCCCATAACCCAAAACTATCTCTGAATCCTTAAAATACCCAAAGACCCCAAAACATATACCTCAGTACCCCAAAACAAATACCCCTATAACCATTCTTACCTTATCCAAACATAAAAAAAGACATGCTTTTACCATTCATGCATTTACAACGAATTTCGTTGTAAATTTATGCATGGTAAAAGCATATAAAATGTAATGCCATGCGTTATAATGGCATTGCGGAGTCATGGTACTTTCGTAATGAAAGTATGCGGAGTGATGGTATGCGGAAAGAAAGTTGGGGACTAATGGGTGTTTACCCTCCCCCGGTAAGTACATTGGTGGCACGGCGGCCCACATCTCCAGCAACATACTCATATTTTTTCATCACCGATTTGAAAAATGCACAGGTCTCATTGATGGCCAGCATCGACATACACTTTTAGACACACCTCCCGCCACAAGTTCTAGAATTGCGAACTTTAGAGCTGGGGTGCTACGTTCAAATCTCGGCATCAGCTCAACATCCTGGGATTCCAGGCAAATCGCTTTGTCTCCCCGTGCCTACCACAAACAAATGTGTTCTTCTGTAATGTAAATTGGGGTCATGTCATGTTGTCGAGTTCGTGCTATATAATATTGCAAGGAAAAATAAATTAGGGAAACTCGAGTACACACACTACTGAACGCGCACTTTTAAGTGCATCAGCAGTGCACTGTGAATCGGTGCGTTTCACATGCCTGTCACAGATAAGAAATGCTATCAAAACGAAATCCTACAAAACAATATACTACTGGACGGCAGCAATTCATACCCGGACAACGTCGGGACGGGCTGCTAGTCTATACTAATATAATAAAGAGAGAGCCCAAACCTTTGAGGAGGGTAATCTCAGGAACCACAGCACCAATACAGCGTTGGAAAGGGCAGTTGCAGCAGAAGGACATAGGCTATGCAGATGACCACCATATACATTTAAAAGGTAAAAGAACTGTGCCAGCAAAATAGCCCTTGTGGGCGTGTCTGCGTTGTGCTGTGGGCGTGTGCTGGGGGCGTGACAAACGCTGGGGTTGTGTGGTACGTTCTGCCCTTCATGCCATGTCTCATATCGTGTGATGTGGGCATGAGCTGGGGGCGTGGGCGTGTGCGGGGCGCGGGATTACAAATAAAAAAAAAGCGAGCGTTGTGCCCAATATTGAATTGTTTTTTCTTCTCAGGTTCCGTACATTCCAGCTCCGGGTTTCCACTCTGCTCCCTTTAAATACCCCTGCACCCCATAATCATAATCCACCCTTACTCCTTAAAATACCCCAACACCCTTAAACACTAACCCATATTAACCCTATAAATATACCCTTTACCCCAAAACTATCCCTAAACCCTAAAAATATGCCTGTACCCCAAACCTAGCCCCGAACCCTATAAATATCCCTGTACCTCAAAACCAAAACCTACCCTGAACCCTAAAATACCCCTGTACCCCACAACCAAAACCTAGCTCTAAACCCTTAAAATACCACTGTACTCCAAAACCCAAACCTACCCCTGAACCCTAAAAATACCCCTGCACCCCAAAACCCAAACCTAGCCCTGAACCATAAAAATAACACTGTACCCCAAAACCCAAACCTACCCCTGAACCTTATAATACCCCTGTACCCCAAAACCCAAACCTAGCCCTGAACCCTAAAAATACCCCTGTACCCCAAAACCCAAACCTAGCCCTGAACACTTAAAATACCCCTTTACCCCAACCCAGCCAATTACAGGCCAATTAGCCTGTCAGAGAATGCTCAAAAACTTTTTAGTCACCAAATTCTGAACAAATTAACAGAATGGATGGAAGAAAAAAAAATACTTTCTCACTTTCAAGCAGGCTTCCGAACTAAAATTAGTACCATAGATCAGATTTTTAGATTTATACTAATGTATTGGAAAACTGTGCTTTTACGTAAGGATATGTTGTATGTAGCATTTATTGATCTTAGAGCTGTTTTTGATCATATCTCCCGGTTCCAAATTGTGGCAGGTTCTTTTCAATATAAGTGTTCCCAGTAATCTTGTGCATCTATTGAGTAAATTACATCAGAATATTTATGCTCAAGTACGTTGGGGACCAAGTGGAGAACTGACTAATCGTATTCCAATTGGACAGGGAGTCAGGCAAGGCTGTGTGCTTGCCCCCACTTTGTTTTCTCTTAATCTAAATGACGTGGTCAAGATTTTGGAAAATTGTGGTAATGATTCTCCTATGCTAAATAACAGGAAGTTACTGATCTTACTTTTCGCGGACAACTCCCTACTCATTTCAAAGTCTCCCAAGGGTCTCCAGACCTTGGTTAATACATTCCTAGGCTTTTGCAATGAAAGGGAACTCAAGCTTAATGTTAACAAAACAAAATGTATGATCTTATTGAAGGGGGCCAAGAAAGGTAAAACGACTATTCGGGTTGGCAATGACGTCCTTGAGAGGGTTGATCATTTTGACTACTTAGGAGTACGATTTATGGAGAGTTTTAAATGGTTAGATCAGATCACGAAAAGTAAACTTCTTAATGAGCACAGGTCACATGCTATTTTGTGATTGCAAAAAGGAAGGGTATCTCATGTAGTATCCCCCGTCATGGAGATTTACCAAGGCACAAGGGGCTGCCCTTTACAGGGCTGAAGTTTGGGGTTATGTTGATGTTCAGACTCCGGCACTGGTAGAAAATAGTTTTGTTAGGAAAATGTTATGCCTTTCCCATAGTACACCCCTTATTCCACTGTATTTAGAACTGGGATTAAAATAAGTAACAGATCTGGTGTACCTGAAAGTATTGACTTATTGGGTACATCTCTGGTGTACACGAGAACTTGTTGATTATAAGGATTCCCTGTGTGAAGTTCTAAATATACCAGGTGCCAGATCGCTTCCATGGATTAAACATGTGTGCCTGTGGTTGGGAAAGTTAGGTCTTCACAGATTTGGGATGATCCTACCAGCGGCGTCACTAGGGTTGGTGTCACCTGGTGCGGGTAACTCATGGTGTCACCCCCTCACCACTTACCGCATGGACCTCATGTGGCATCAGCGGGTTTGCCTTCCAGTCTGCACCCATTCCACTGTTTACCTAGGGGTACCCTGTGTGAGTTTCAGGATGCTCATCTGCGTGTCCAGCGTTGTCCCCTGTATTTTGCGAGCATTTGTGCCTGTATTTGCTCAATATAAACTCACTTGACTGCAGTTTGGTTCACTCTGCGTCTGGGTGTTATACTTAGTTCACTGGTTTCCATCGTATTGAAATATTCTCTGCTTCAGGCCTTTCCTGAATCCACTTTTAATAACCATTAACTCTGTGTTGAACAACCATTGCCAGGCAGTTTTCTGTGTCTCAACCCACTGCCCACTAAGCAAACTAAAATGATCGCCTCATTGTAAATGGTTCCATTTACTCTGTAGCGCCAGGAGGCCTGCATAGTTAATGTGTGCCATCTGACCTACATTGATAGTGAAATGAATGTCACAGCACCCAAATAAGGACCGGAGTCATTCTTACAGGTTTGAAGCGGCCACGGGGCCATGTGTTTAGTTCTCCTTACAGTATCCATTCTCTCTTTATTATACATATTCCTTGCTTTACTTTTTGCTCTCTCGCCTGCCCACCAACCTCTCAATTCTCACTGTAGCCTATCCTTCCATGTCCACTCCTTCCTTTAACCCTCCTTTGCCATTATGTGTTCTCCTTTCCCTCCCTATCCCATATATACAATCTGGAATGTTTCTGAGTTGCATGTATGACCTTTAGATGTCTTAGACTAAAAAATGCAGCTACTCGGCTGCGCGCTGAGCCAGTGCACCGGATCGAGTATGGGCCCAGACGTCTACAGAACAACACTAATGTGTAGAGTCCTGCTGAAAAAGGTTCGGCTTTCTCTGACAACACACCAAAAGCAACTGTATGTTCGTCAATCTGTGATGTTTCGACATCCCCACCTTCTAGTTTACTGTACTGTCACTTTTGTAAAGTTTATTTATCATTTTGTTGAAAATTATGAGAATGAAAGGAAATAAAGCACCATAACACGTGGTAAAGAAGACACGAATATCCGACACAACAGCATTGATCTCATTAACTACAGTCTGGTACAGCCATATCGTGTTATCAATGCCATAAAGACTAACGTAGAATGAGACCAAAACAATGACGTTTTTTGTTGCTTTTATCTCTGCACTGTTGCCCTGATCCAGGGTCCTGACAGCATCCATTTTCTTTTTATGTTTCAGCAAGATGAGCAAAATGCGACAGCTTGTCAGGGCCATTAGAATGACAATATGAGATCAAAAGCAAAATCTACATATCCTGTGGCTTCACATGAAATCTTTTCTGGATAAATCACCAAGCAGAGTTGCGGGTTGAACACATACTTGAAGGTCGAAGCATTAAAAGTGTTGGTCGCCATGATGGCCACGTCAGCATTCATTGCCATGTTAGCTAAATACAGAACAAAAATCATAGGGTTAACAGAATGTTTAAGTTTGTCTTTCTCAATCATGCTGGCCTTGATTATGCTGAGGATACCTGGCGAGCACTGGAACTTAAGTGTGCCCTGTCATACTGATTTATGTCAGTTGGGCCCAATCGCGCACGAACACAATTCTCAGCACACCAAGGACTCTTTCAGAGCAGAAACAAGCCCGCGAAGTTGATGGAGCGAGGTGGCAAAAGCAAAACTTTGTATACCCCTCGTGAAATCAATGTTCCATAACGTTAACTTTTACTAATGGTGTGTTGTGTTGAGCTAACCAACAATAGAGTGAAATGCACCTACACAAACATGAGGGAATACTAATTTAGCCTGCATGAAGTTATATAATTAACCCTTTCGCTGCGGCGGCTATTCCGCCGCAGCGCTAACGGGGCGGGCGGCCGCGCGGTGGCCGCGTGCTGGTGACAGAACCGCTCCGTCACCAGCCACGGTTGAGCTGTGCTGGTGACGGAGCGGTTCCGTCATGACCCGCCCCGCTCAATAAAACTGCTGCGCAGGCGCGAAATCAGCGCCGCGCAGGCGCGGCGGCCGGGCCATGACGGAACCGCTCTTGTGGGCGTGTCTGCGTTGTGCTGTGGGCGTGTGCTGGGGGCGTGACAAACGCTGGGGGTGTGTGGTACGTTCTGCCCTTCATGCCATGTCTCATATCGTGTGATGTGGGCATGAGCTGGGGGCGTGGGCGTGTGCGGGGCGCGGGATTACAAATAAAAAAAAGCGAGCGTTGTGCCCAATATTGAATTGTTTTTTCTTCTCAGGTTCCGTACATTCCAGCTCCGGGTTTCCACTCTGCTCCCTTTAAATACCCCTGCACCCCATAATCATAATCCACCCTTACTCCTTAAAATACCCCAACACCCTTAAACACTAACCCATATTAACCCTATAAATATACCCTTTACCCCAAAACTATCCCTAAACCCTAAAAATATGCCTGTACCCCAAACCTAGCCCCGAACCCTATAAATATCCCTGTACCTCAAAACCAAAACCTACCCCTGAACTCTAAAATAACCCCTGTACCCCAAAACCCAAACGTAGCCCTGAACCCTAAAATCACCCCTGTACCCCAAAACCCAAACCTACACTGAACCCTAAAATACCCCTGTACCCCACAACCAAAACCTAGCTCTAAACCCTTAAAATACCACTGTACTCCAAAACCCAAACCTACCCCTGAACCCTAAAAATACCCCTGCACCCCAAAACCCAAACCTAGCCCTGAACCATAAAAATAACACTGTACCCCAAAACCCAAACCTACCCCTGAACCTTACAATACCCCTGTACCCCAAAACCCAAACCTAGCCCTGAACCCTAAAAATACCCCTGTACCCCAAAACCCAAACCTAGCCCTGAACACTTAAAATACCCCTTTACCCCAACCCAGCCAATTACAGGCCAATTAGCCTGTCAGAGAATGCTCAAAAACTTTTTAGTCACCAAATTCTGAACAAATTAACAGAATGGATGGAAGAAAAAAAAATACTTTCTCACTTTCAAGCAGGCTTCCGAACTAAAATTAGTACCATAGATCAGATTTTTAGATTTATACTAATGTATTGGAAAACTGTGCTTTTACGTAAGGATATGTTGTATGTAGCATTTATTGATCTTAGAGCTGTTTTTGATCATATCTCCCGGTTCCAACTTGTGGCAGGTTCTTTTCAATATAAGTGTTCCCAGTAATCTTGTGCATCTATTGAGTAAATTACATCAGAATATTTATGCTCAAGTACGTTGGGGACCAAGTGGAGAACTGACTAATCGTATTCCAATTGGACAGGGAGTCAGGCAAGGCTGTGTGCTTGCCCCCACTTTGTTTTCTCTTAATCTAAATGACGTGGTCAAGATTTTGGAAAATTGTGGTAATGATTCTCCTATGCTAAATAACAGGAAGTTACTGATCTTACTTTTCGCGGACAACTCCCTACTCATTTCAAAGTCTCCCAAGGGTCTCCAGACCTTGGTTAATACATTCCTAGGCTTTTGCAATGAAAGGGAACTCAAGCTTAATGTTAACAAAACAAAATGTATGATCTTATTGAAGGGGGCCAAGAAAGGTAAAACGACTATTCGGGTTGGCAATGACGTCCTTGAGAGGGTTGATCATTTTGACTACTTAGGAGTACGATTTATGGAGAGTTTTAAATGGTTAGATCAGATCACGAAAAGTAAACTTCTTAATGAGCACAGGTCACATGCTATTTTGTGATTGCAAAAAGGAAGGGTATCTCATGTAGTATCCCCCGTCATGGAGATTTACCAAGGCACAAGGGGCTGCCCTTTACAGGGCTGAAGTTTGGGGTTATGTTGATGTTCAGACTCCGGCACTGGTAGAAAATAGTTTTGTTAGGAAAATGTTATGCCTTTCCCATAGTACACCCCTTATTCCACTGTATTTAGAACTGGGATTAAAATAAGTAACAGATCTGGTGTACCTGAAGGTATTGACTTATTGGGTACATCTCTGGTGTACACGAGAACTTGTTGATTATAAGGATTCCCTGTGTGAAGTTCTAAATATACCAGGTGCCAGATCGCTTCCATGGATTAAACATGTGTGCCTGTGGTTGGGAAAGTTAGGTCTTCACAGATTTGGGATGATCCTACCAGCGGCGTCACTAGGGTTGGTGTCACCTGGTGCGGGTAACTCATGGTGTCACCCCCTCACCACTTACCGCATGGACCTCATGTGGCATCAGCGGGTTTGCCTTCCAGTCTGCACCCATTCCACTGTTTACCTAGGGGTACCCTGTGTGAGTTTCAGGATGCTCATCTGCGTGTCCAGCGTTGTCCCCTGTATTTTGCGAGCATTTGTGCCTGTATTTGCTCAATATAAACTCACTTGACTGCAGTTTGGTTCACTCTGCGTCTGGGTGTTATACTTAGTTCACTGGTTTCCATCGTATTGAAATATTCTCTGCTTCAGGCCTTTCCTGAATCCACTTTTAATAACCATTAACTCTGTGTTGAACAACCATTGCCAGGCAGTTTTCTGTGTCTCAACCCACTGCCCACTAAGCAAACTAAAATGATCGCCTCATTGTAAATGGTTCCATTTACTCTGTAGCGCCAGGAGGCCTGCATAGTTAATGTGTGCCATCTGACCTACATTGATAGTGAAATGAATGTCACAGCACCCAAATAAGGACCGGAGTCATTCTTACAGGTTTGAAGCGGCCACGGGGCCATGTGTTTAGTTCTCCTTACAGTATCCATTCTCTCTTTATTATACATATTCCTTGCTTTACTTTTTGCTCTCTCGCCTGCCCACCAACCTCTCAATTCTCACTGTAGCCTATCCTTCCATGTCCACTCCTTCCTTTAACCCTCCTTTGCCATTATGTGTTCTCCTTTCCCTCCCTATCCCATATATACAATCTGGAATGTTTCTGAGTTGCATGTATGACCTTTAGATGTCTTAGACTAAAAAATGCAGCTACTCGGCTGCGCGCTGAGCCAGTGCACCGGATCGAGTCTACAGAACAACACTAATGTGTAGAGTCCTGCTGAAAAAGGTTCGGCTTTCTCTGACAACACACCAAAAGCAACTGTATGTTCGTCAATCTGTGATGTTTCGACATCCCCACCTTCTAGTTTACTGTACCGTCACTTTTGTAAAGTTTATTTATCATTTTGTTGAAAATTATGAGAATGAAAGGAAATAAAGCACCATAACACGTGGTAAAGAAGACACGAATATCCGACACAACAGCATTGATCTCATTAACTACAGTCTGGTACAGCCATATCGTGTTATCAATGCCATAAAGACTAACGTAGAATGAGACCAAAACAATGACGTTTTTTGTTGCTTTTATCTCTGCACTGTTGCCCTGATCCAGGGTCCTGACAGCATCCATTTTCTTTTTATGTTTCAGCAAGATGAGCAAAATGCGACAGCTTGTCAGGGCCATTAGAATGACAATATGAGATCAAAAGCAAAATCTACATATCCTGTGGCTTCACATGAAATCTTTTCTGGATAAATCACCAAGCAGAGTTGCGGGTTGAACACATACTTGAAGGTCGAAGCATTAAAAGTGTTGGTCGCCATGATGGCCACGTCAGCATTCATTGCCATGTTAGCTAAATACAGAACAAAAATCATAGGGTTAACAGAATGTTTAAGTTTGTCTTTCTCAATCATGCTGGCCTTGATTATGCTGAGGATACCTGGCGAGCACTGGAACTTAAGTGTGCCCTGTCATACTGATTTATGTCAGTTGGGCCCAATCGCGCACGAACACAATTCTCAGCACACCAAGGACTCTTTCAGAGCAGAAACAAGCCCGCGAAGTTGATGGAGAGAGGTGGCAAAAGCAAAACTTTGTATACCCCTCGTGAAATCAATGTTCCATAACGTTAACTTTTACTAATGGTGTGTTGTGTTGAGCTAACCAACAATAGAGTGAAATGCACCTACACAAACATGAGGGAATACTAATTTAGCCTGCATGAAGTTATATAATTAACCCTTTCGCTGCGGCGGCTATTCCGCCGCAGCGCTAACGGGGCGGGGCGGCCGCGCGGTGGCCGCGTGCTGGTGACAGAACCGCTCCGTCACCAGCCACGGTTGAGCTGTGCTGGTGACGGAGCGGTTCCGTCATGACCCGCCCCGCTCAATAAAACTGCTGCGCAGGCGCGAAATCAGCGCCGCGCAGGCGCGGCGGCCGGGCCATGACGGAACCGCTCCGTCATCAGCACAGCCCAACCGTAGCTGATGACGGAGCGGTTCTGTCATCAGCAGGGGAGGGGTTAACTAATTTGTATTGTTATTGTGGTGTGAACTAATGCACAGCTTAAAAATAAATAAATGCAGCTTAAATGTGCTTCTTGTACACGTTATTGTGCCAAATAGTCGTCGGATATGTAAGTATAAAACACATTTGTGTGGCTTACTTGCTAGGTAATCACTAATGGGGAAACATTGGGATGGTGGGAGGTAAACAGAAGGGTTTTAGTTCTATATTTAACATGAATTTGTGTTTGTTTCTATGATAGTTCCAAAAAAAGGCCTCTGAGGCCTAGCCGAAATATGGCCGCTGTGGTAAACTGCGAGCAAATGTTGAACTGCGCAGGCGTGCCCAAAGCCTGCAAGCGAGAGTAAAGCTGTCTGTGCTTGGATGAGAAGTTCAAGGCTACAATGCCCTGGATATCAGGATAATTGCCAAAAACATGGACTCGAGTGTTCTGAACGTGTGAAAATTCATTCCAGTATCCAGTCGAGGATGTGACTGGGCCAGAGACTGTTTAAAACAAAGACTCTTTATTAATTTGCTGATTCACTTTGAACATGATGTTGTAATGGTGAGGAGATGCTCACCCATCCCAAATTTGTCCAATCAGAACCTGAGTTGATGATGTTAGATACTTTTTAGATAGATTAAGTTAGGAAATTAGTGTATAAAAACCCTTGACTTTGCTTAGAGGGGCTCGCTCTTTTCGATTTCATCACGAAGTGCTGTGGGATCTCAGATCGATTCCTGGATGTAAGATACTTTGAATTATTTCTTATTTTTCTTTGCAGGACCGAAAGGATAAGATGAGGGTGTTAGTTAGGGATGATAGGAGAGAATGAATTTGGAACTATCTGTTCTTTGCTAAATTTTTAACTGAATTCTGAATTAAATGACTATTTTCCGAGTAAGGTATATGGAAAGTTAAAAGGTGGTCTTGAATTTTTTCCGACGCCTGATTTTCTTTCTAGCAGATCCATTGCCATTATGGTGGTGTGTCTGAATAAATTTCATGTTTGTTAAAACCATGGTAAATCATTTAAACTATAGGTGTAAATAAATAAATAGCTAAATAGGGTTTAGACACTCCGCCAAATGTTACAGCATTACTCCTTGATATAATCACCGATCCCTGAAGTCAGATTAAACTGACAGAGTAAAAGTACAGTGTTATGGGCCCCTCTGGTGAATGAATGTATGTTCTGAAGCTTCAGGGAAATGGTGATGGTAATTAGAAATAATTTCTGGAGCCGCGCTGTAGCAAAGTCACCATGGCCTGCCCCTCATTCACTCTCTGCTGAATACACTCTGACTCTCCCTACTGTACACACATGTCTGGGTTAAAAAAATAAATGTCTGATGTCGGATACTCCCCAGAGAGACATAGCAGCATGACAGACTCAAAAGACAAGGGGGAACACGGACATAAAAGTAACAGAAGACAGTTCTGGATAGGAAAAACAGCAGGGTCAATTGAATCACCACCAAGCCAGGCTGTTAAAAGGGAAGCCTGGCTCAGACTGAGAGGGGCAAAACACAGCAAAAAAAAACATTCTGTGTTTGCAGCAAAACAGACTGACAGCACCAGAGAGAGGCCGAACATTTCCTGATAATTGGATTATTACACAAGATGATTCTCGACTGAAAGAGAGAGAACAGCACACATCATTAATAGGGGGTGGGGGGTACCTCGAGCTCCAATGTTAGGATACTGCCACTAAGTCAATAATTAAGGAGCCACGCCAGTACACACAAACACGGCTGAAATAACTGCCTGTTAGGACTATTTTCTCACAACTTAAAAGAGAAAGTGGCCTCAAAACACTTTGCATCATTATCTTGGCGCTGAAACACCCACCTTACAACAGCCGTTACTTAATTAACTTGTAACTGTGCCATAAGCATTTATTTTAAGGATTTACTTTTCCAGCATTTGGTTTATTCTTGAGAACACAATTAACATCTACAGGCCCCAACATTTTGGCCACTATGCATGGGTGCTGACGGGTTCCTATATAGGTAGTAGCTACTACCAGACGGCCTTATTACCAACCAAGAAATGGGTTCCAGATGAAACAGCTCTTATTTAGATAGTGGGTTTGAAAGTTAAAGAATACAGTTGCACAGATTATTATAAAGGTTCTTATGCAAAATCCATCTCAGAATGTTCGCATTTGGAGGGTGTGCAACTCACGGGGAAGCATTTGTATTTAGAAGATGTGGAACACACTGGAAAGTCTCACTGATCTTGCTTAATATTGGGAAAGTAAGCTGGCATCCAGCACAGGTGGGTTCCTTACCTCAGTCTGCACAAGAGGTCCCGCGGGCCCCGGCCGGTCTCGGAGGCCCCACCTGTGAGCCATGGTGTGGGGCACAATCAGGAAAATATGGGGTAAAAGTAAACCCCGCGCCCCGGGAGCTAAACCCTCCGGCGGGGCCAGGTGGGGATCTGCCGTGCGGTACTCCTGGGTTCAGTGGATCATGCAAAAGCATTCCGCCACTCCTTGCGTGAGTGACGTTTGGAAGTTGAACGTCAGTGACTTCCGGACGCTGCCGTCGTACAGCAGCCTAATAATAATCTTGGCCTGCGTCCGGGTAATGGGTTGGGTGACACCGTCACATGGGGTGACACCGTGAGCCTCTGCTTTAAATAATCATATTGCTTTGCTACATATCAGGTGGCGAGGAACAACGGGTTCCTCGCCTCCTGATATAGAGCAAAGCAATACGATTATTTAAAGCAGAGGCTCACAGTGTCACCCCATGTGACGGTGTCACCCGGTGCGGTCCGCACCCTCACACCCCCCTAGTGACGCCACTGGATCCTACTAAATTAAAGAAAATTGATTTACACCTTCCCAAAACTACTTATTGGAATTTTATTAATGAATGTATATTAAGAAAAAGTTCTGTGGGATCTTTGACCAATACGTTTCTTGATTTTAAATCTACTCCACTACTGGAGGATTAAATGGATTTTATACCTTTTGCTATCCATAAAAATCTCTAAATACGGTGTTGTTTGGGGATATCACCTATAATATCATTTACCCACAAATGGAATCTAGCACAGCCAGTGCTGACCTCCCCAATGTGTAATCAGTGTGATGAAAATTAATCACATTTGCTATTTTTCCTTTCCGGAGTATTCCTCCCCTCGTAGGAAGTGGATTGTTCCAATTTGCCGTGAACTGGGGATTGCACAATACCAATCTGCACTAAGGATTTCAAAAACTGACCTCTCCCCTAGAATTGTTGTAGCTGTTAGCAAATCTTTAGAGGCAGTTTGGTACAAGAGTAATGCAATTTAAAAAATTAAACCAGTGTAAAGATCACTCGTTGCATTGTATTATTTACCTATATTAATGAACTGTTTTATTTTGTACTGTTCTATTTGGTGTGATTTTATGGTACTGTTTGCAGCCTAGCTTTATGAACAGTTTTAAAGCACAGGCCACTTTCCATCAGGGTCTTTCACCGATGAGAGTAGATATTATACATTGCTGCTATTATTGTATCTAATTCTGAAGCATTTTGCACTTTAAACATGGACATATTGCTGCTACTACTGTTTATATATCTGTGCATTGCTATTGTTATTTTAATGTTTGGGCTGTTGGTTGATACTTTGATGGTTGTAATAATCGAATAAAGTTACATATATATATGATCAAGCCTCCCTGGAGGCGAAACGCGTCATGGCGGCAGCGCTGGCTTCTAGAGAATAAACACCGTTCACCAGCACCTTTTGGGTCGGCTCTTTGTTGCTAAAAGACTTGGACACTTGTTGTTCCGTGTAACAAGGTTCACTATATATATATATATATATATACTAGCAGCCCGCCCCGGCTTTGCCCGGGGCAGAAGGGGGCTGGGGGCAGCATTTGAAGCCTCTGTGCACCCCCCCAATCCCCCCCCGAACTTTGCCCAGACCGCATCCCTCCCGCCTCCCGCCCCGACATTGGCCATGCCGCCTCCCGCCTCTCGCCTTGAGCCTTCAGTCTTGAGCCTCCCGCCCGCCGCCCGCCCCGACATTGGCCATACCGCCTAGCGCCTTGCGCCTTGAGCCTCCCGCCCGCCTCCCGCCTCCCGCCTGCATTTGCCTTACCGCCACTCCTCGCCCCAAGTCCACTCTTCGCCACAAGTCCACTCCTCGCCGCAAGTCCACTCCTCGCCGCAAGTCACCGCTCCTCCCCGCATATCATCATTACGTTATGTGTGTCGGTTGCGATCAGCGCTACGTCGCGGCCGGCGCTGTAGATTGGCGCTGTGGTTCCCGAGTTTACCTGGCCAAAAGGTGCAAGTTCTCTCTTTATAATAGTAGTATAGATTAATTATTTAAAAAAATTAAAAGCCATTGTTATTTGTAATATCAATACATCTAAGTCACGTAAATACAAAACATGTTGCATTACAAATGCTATAGGTGTCACATTTGCAAAAGATAAAAGTATTGGCATTGGAAATGACAAAGCTATTAATTTCGCTATTTTCAAAACCAACACACAAATAAAAAAATTGTCATTTACAAGACCAATAGCTCAAACTTTCCTAATGCGAGACCTATTGCATTGCAAATGCTTGTTTGTTTAAAAGATGACATTTTATTTTCCACCCACGGGTTGTTTCTTGCAGTGCATTATGGCATCTTGAGGTCACCTAAATGCGCTGGGAGTTCTGGGGTTAGTTTTCATGGTAGAGTGCTTCTTCCGTATGGGATAGTGCTCTCCACAAGCGGCCTAAGCAGCATATTGCTTGTGAGTCTTGAAACAGATGCTTTAATTAAGCACCAGGCTCGGGCTATGTAGGAAATGCCTCGGGTTATTTCTCAGGTCTATTTGTGAAGCTCAGCAGGTATGAAGAGGGTGCTGTGTTGCTAAAACAAAGCATATCCTTGCTGTTCCGATAAATGTCCGCCGTGATGCGGTTCTTCTGTTTGCAAGTACTACATACTATGTGGGCTGTAGCAGGGATTAGCCCGACCGACTCTTTAAAAAAAAAAAAACGTTCTAGAGGAGGCAAGCACTGAAATATTCTAGTAGATACCATTTTCGAAATCTTTACCCCACCTCTTGTGCATTTTTTTACACCCCCTCATCACAGCTGCTATTGTGCTTTCACTCCTCATCTTTGTTTTGAGCTCTTCGCTGTTCACTTTACCGCCAACTCTCGACTATTTCTCTTACAAAGTTCTCCTTTCCTCCTTATCTCTTCTCCTTCACCCGCACCCCCTTCATCTGATTCTTCTTTCAACACTCACAAGCCTTTGTACCTCTCTGCCGTTTTACCCCTTGCACTCTTCCGTTCCTCTTTATCTCTCCTGCTTTTTGCTTTCACTTATTTCGAACACCTTTTGCCCCTCCTTCCTTTTTGCGTCTCTTAACTTCATTTCAATCTTTTCTTCCTTCTTCTACTCTTCCCCTCCTCCTTTCCCAAATCACTTTCTCCCTTTCTTTCATCTTCCCCGCACCCTGCAGCCCCTTAACCTTTACCCCATATTTCTCGCCACCCTGTTCGCTCCTCTTCTGCCACCCCCCCCCCCTCCCCATATCCTGGAAATCACCAAATTGAGGGACGATTTCCAGCCTCTCATGCTAGAGGAAGAGGAGGCTAAGGGGCTGGGCAGCCCCCGCTGCCCCCTCAGTAGTATTAGCTGCATCCCCACCCTCACCTCCAATCAGGCGCGCAGCACCCATTGGACTGAAAGGGCTATGAAAGATCTATGCACAAGGAAGGGACTGACATCGCGAGCCGGCGGAACTACAAAAATGGCCGCTGTGATGTCATTTTGTAGTCCCGCGGGCCGTTTTTTCACCGATGGTCAGTGTTGCCAGCTCCAAGGGCAGTAAGCTATAAAATACGAATAAACAGACTCTCGCTAGTAAGAGCGATAGTTTCCTTGCAGGCATCAGCCATTACCTTATAAAAACGGGGCAGATATAAAACGAAGAAAAAGTAGTCCCCTTTGCTGAAACAATACTAAAACGCCCAGGTTCTTTCTCGATGTCATCACGCAGACGTCGCAGCCGGCGCTACTTGCAAGGGACTACTTTATTTTTATTCCTAATTTTTTAAACAACGTATATTTTTTTATTTTTATATAGCCTATGTCCTTCTGCTTGCCCTGAGGTTTTCAAAGATGTCTTGGGTGTTTGGATTGGTGGTGTACTTTTCGAGTTTACCTGGCTCAAAGGACACAGTTCTCTCTTTATAATAGTAGTATAGATATATATATATATATATATATATAATATAAAGTACCACACACATTTTTGGGATTCTTTTAAGTGTGCCGTAGGCACATTCTTTCTTCCTATTCCAACAAACGAGCCATGCAAGGAGCAGCATGGGAGTTGAGGAGGAATGCTCGCCTTCTCTAAACAGGAGTGGAAACTACAGGAAGCACAGACCAGACTAAGACACAGGACACATTGATTCACTGTGGCAAATGTATTCTATTTATTTATTTATTTATCTATTTAGTTACTGATAGTGTTGTACAGTTGGAAACAGGTACACCTTGATACCAGAGCTCTTCACAGAAACAGATTTACCACAAGAACAACAGCACCAACCAATAGCTGAAATAGTGGCTGAGTCAGCAGCTGGAAAAAGAGACTAGACTCATGTAGATTTGCTGGTTTTGACCGAGTGAACACAAGTCACAAAAAGCTTTGAACTGCATTTTCAGTTGACTAGATGGGTTACTTGAAGTTATCAGTACCTGTGCGTAGTCTTTACCTTTGCTCACAGTATATTGCAGACTTTACTTTTTAAATATCACCAATAGCCCAGGAGATCATACCAAGTGGGATGTGTAGTACCTCATTGAGAATCATAACATAGATTACAACTCTTTATTTGCGCTCCGATTGAACTGATTAATATTTATTTAGTGGGAACTATACAATAGAGGCCATGATTTCTGCCCAATATCACATCTCTGGGAAGTGTTTGACTGTTTTCCCTCACTGCCCTTAAAAACAACCAATGAAAGGATAGTACTCGGCCCAGTCTGCAAAGCCATAGATGGACAGACCCCACAACACCAGAGGCAATTGACTGCAACACTATAATTGGGAACCAGTAGCCCCTATCTCTCCTATGGTCCCCTGAATGGGGTCTGGTGATTGGCAGCAAGCAGTGCAGATTTCCAAACTACAGTTCTAACTGTGGTGGCTGGAACTATATGTTCAGCTTAAACACAGCACTGCCTTCACAGTACAATGGCATATAAGAGGCGGGGAGTATTAGACTAGGAGAAATGTGTGTAATTTGCTTATATGCAATAAACACAATTATGTGAAATTGAGCATATTTACAAGTAATTACATGAAATGCAAATGTGTCATTAGGTTCTATATTTTAGCAGAAATCTTTGGCCTGAGGATTTATTTGAACAAAATCATTGCATACAACAGCAGCTTGCTATTGCTTGTTCCCATTCAAAAATAGAGTATTTGCAGTACAATTTTACCACAAGTGGCATATAGTTATATAGTTGTGTAATGGCTTAATTTCAGGAATTCTCTGTAACAAGCATAAAGTGCAATTACCAAAAAAAATTGAATTACACCAGCATACTTTAAATTTCTGCCAGGTATAAAGTAGATCCAGGCACCCTGTCCTTAGATTAATTAAACCATATGTGTTTGAAAAGAGGGTACAGTGTTCCCAGAAAAGGGACTAGTTCACCAGCAACAAAAGGAAGTGAGACAGGAGAAACAGGGGCAATACATCAGAGAAGAAAGATGGGCAAAAGGGAAAAAAGGGAAACAGAGAAAGAGAGAGAATTTTGGAGTACGAAGATAGCCTTAGAGAAGAAACATTTAGTAGTAGCAGAGACCATTATATCTGACAGAGGCAATTCCACCTCAAACTATGCAGTGCCTGTCAAGGTCCCATAACAAGCTTGTGCGTATGTTGTATGGAAGAATATCTTGGGATGGTTTGTGATTTTTGAGATCACTTGAAGAGCACATGCTTTGAATGACATTTGTAAGGCAGACACTTTAATGAGTTATTTGCCAATAGCAATGAAAGTCATTTGGAAAATGCCTCTTGTGGTTCAGATGAATTATGAACAAATTATCAGTTTGGGATAAAGCCAGTTCAATACCTTCAACTAATAAAGAAAGCAAGTATGGATGGTGTTGCTTTTGATCCCTGGATTTATGGGACCTGATTCACAGACTGCACATTGCAGTATGTTCTTTGGTACTACATACTAGAATGCATAATATGTTATGTTATGTCATAACTACTTTTATAGCGCACAACTCATCCGGGGGCATCTTGGTGCTTGCTTAGAGATAATCTCTTCTGAGAGCAGAAATCAGACCGACAGTGGAGTTAAAACAGGTAAGCTTTTAGTTGTTTCCTAAAAGTTCTATATATGGAAATTTCACGCAGAGCCATAGGTGATTTATTCCAGTATTTTGGGGCAATGTATGAAAAAGCTTTGCCCCCTGTGCGACTAAGACGTATACGGGGTACCTGTAAGAGGGCTAGTGCTGGATCTAAGGTTTCGACTAAGTACATGTTTTTGAGATTCTTTTGCAGGTAGCAAGGACCTCTGCCTATCAAGGCGTGGGTGAGACATCAGTTTTTGAAGTATGATCGCTTCCTCATAGGTAGCCAGTGTAGCTCTCTCAGCAGAGGATCAGAAGAAGAGCCTGCTGGGCGATTCAGAATCATTCTTGCCGATGTGTTCTGGAGCACCTGTAATTTAGCAAGCAAGGTCTCTCCCACTTCAGCAATCAAGCTTTACCATAGTCTAATCTGCTAATTACCATGGCTTGAACAAAAGTTCTACAGTGATTAATGGGCAGAAAAGGAAGAATCTTTCACAATAAATGCAGGCTATAGTAGCAAGAACTGGTAGTGGCTGCAATATGGTCTTTCATTGTTAAGTTCTGATCCAGTTTTAGGCCTAGATTTTTTACTCATTGTTTAGGAACAGGGCTGTTCCCAGCTGTAGGGGCCAACATTCATCCGACCAAATAGCTGAGGCTTTCCCCATTTGCATGACTTCTGTTTTTCCAGGGTTCAACTGAAGGCAGTTCTCCGTCATCCAGTTGGAGATTGCGGGCATACAGACGGAGAACCAAGTTTTCTCAGCTTCTAAATTAGGGCCGATAGTAAACATAAGCTGAGTATCGTCAGCATATGATATTATCCCAAAGCCTAGTTGCTCTACGATTTTTGCCAGAGGGGCCATATATATATATTGAACGATGTCGGGCTTAGACCAGAGCCCTGAAGTACACCCTTATCTAGACACATTTTTTTCTGAAAAGTAAGGCCCTAGCATAATAGTTTTTAGTCTGTCCGTCATAAAGTGCTGTAGTCATTTTAAGGCTGTCCCTTGAATGCCTCAGGAATATAATCTCTATACAAGCTTTGAGTGTGAAATGGTATCAAACGCCGCAGAGAGATCTAAGAGGATCAGTACCTGCCTAAGGGAATCAGTCACGGCTAGGATGGTAGTCTCAGTACTAAAACCCAGTCGAAACCCAGATTGCGAGGGATCCAGAATGTTATTGGAATCGAGGTACAGACTTAGCTGCCTGTTTACTATACTTTCCATGGTATGGGAATAATACCCATTTGTATCAAATGATTAACATTATTTCGAATTACTGGGGCACAGCTAGAGGCTAGGAGAGCCATTGTCTTTGGGGGACAGAGATCTTGAGACAAGCCAGATTTTGCAGTGGACAGCAAGTTAGAAACCTCCTCTTATGTGACTGTTTCAAAGCAGTCTAGGGCACTGTGTGCCGCCTTTCCTGATTCATCTAGTCTAGTGAAGGATTCAAGGTTGTAAGAAGCGGTAGATGGGAAATTCGAATAGATGTTAGACATTTTATCTTGAAAATAAATCGCTAATGAATTTCAGAACTCTTGAGATTCTACTGGGGATTGTCCTCAGACTTGTGGGGACACAAAGTCCCTTACTATATTAAAAAGGGCTTTGGAGGAGTTGCTGGAATGTTCTATTTGATTCACGATGAACGTACGTCTGGCTGTTTTTATATTCTGATGATAACTAGACAAAGAATGTTTGGACCGTAGTCTGTTTTGAGGGTCTTTGTTAGATCTTTCAAATGTCTTACATTTCGATTTTTCAGACTTTAGCTCAGATGTATACCAGGGAGCTGACGGCCGCCGGAAAAGAGAGCCATAGTTTTTTGTGGGATAGCTAAGTCCAATGCTGTCGCAAATGCAGAGCTAAAGCCTTCCAGCATCTTGGATACTTACATGTCACACTCTAGTGGTTTAGAATGGAAAGCCTCTTTAAAAGCTTCCACAGAATGGTCGTGCCATGATCTACGCAACTCTTTTTTCCATCCTGCCTTCACTACTAAGCTCTATAGGCACGGTGATTGAGTAGAAAACATGAGCATGGAGTGGTCTGTCCATGTAAGAGGGTCCGGAGGGTTACAGGTCATATGATCTATGTTAGAAAAAATTAGGTCAAGCAAGTAGCCAGCCTGATGTGTTGGGCCATTAACTCTTTGAGTAAGCCCTATTAAGTCTAGGCTAGAAATGAGTTTATTGACTTCAGGGTTGATGTGGTCTTCACCATGAAAGTTAAAGTCACCCAATAAAATAAAGTATTTGATAGGAGCACAAGCTTAGCTATTTGTTATATCAGATGGTCAGTAAAATTGGCTTTAGAACCTGGGGGGCGATAGATCAGTGCTCCGTTCCAGCTATCTGTAGGTGATATATTAATCTTAAAGATTCCCAGTTCCATGCTGTCATTACGTAAGGTGGAGATCCAGTTCACATTAAGGTGATTTCTGAAGGCTATGGCAATACCACCACCCATTTTCCCTTCCCTATCCATTTGTATAAATGTATAACTATCTGGAATAGCTAAATTTATCAGTGGGTGGTTTGTGGGATTTAACAAGTTTTCTGTAAGAAAACAGATTTCTGGGGATTGTGAGGTGATCAGATCCCATATTTCAAAGGGGTGCTTTGTTAGAGATCTTACATTGCACAATAAATAATTTAAACCGACTCTATCTCGGCCCAAACTCTTCCTTGAATTCAATGAACTGAGCATTGTTAAATCTCTTTGAAAAAGACAGTACCTGTAGGCTATTGGTCCCTCCAGCACATTTGGGAACTTCCAGGGACAGCACATATGAGCTAAGCACTTAGCTTGTTCGTGTGTTCTTATCATAAACAAGGATTTAGCCGAGTAAGTTAGACGGGTCGAATTAGAGTTATTTAACTCGTTTTGGGCAGAATTTCTGGCCACATGGCTTGGTTGGGCACGGACGGGAAGGGAGAGGTGCAGACGGGCTTGCCTTTGCGCGTTCACGAGCATTTAAGGCATGTGGATTAGGAAACTAGCCCGCTACCTTTTGATTTCCCCTAAGATTGTGTCTTGCTCCACCGGCAATCTGCGGGGTAGCAATGTCTCCTCCCCTCCTATCACCTAGCTCGGCTGAGTTGCGGTAGAAGTAGATTTCAGCAGTCAAACAATGAAAAAATTATTTTTCCAACCGTCATAAACAGAAGTGCAAAAATGGAAAGAAAGTGCTATTCAGAAACTGAATTTTTTTAATAACTTTTATAACTTAGACTTTTGTAGTACTTTATACTTTTGTAGCAATCCTGCACTGCATATGGTCAACCACAGCTACTAAAACACCTTACCATAAAAAAATTATGAAGGTAGAGATTTAAATAAAACCCCACATATTCAAAAAAAAAAAATTATCTAAAATACTTCTAAATACTAATAAATATAAACGCATACAATTATTTTTAAAATATGTAAAAATGTTACATAGCTATTTCTTAACTACAAAATGTTTAATAACCTATTTTTAAAGCATAATGTAACCTCCTTTTTTATAGTTACATTAATTTTAATAAATTCTAGTCATTCTGTTATATGAACATTTCTTTATTGGGTTTTTCATTCATGAACAAAAAACAACCATCTTTATTGAAATGCATCATTAACTTTGTGATGATAGTCAGTATATAGCAAGGCAGATAAAAATCTGAAACAATGAAGTTTGAATATGAAAAGAGTCAATGTTGTTCAACAAGTGTCATAAACGTACGTAGAAATTGTGATCCACTAGGGAGGAACTTGGAGGCAATCTTTAGATTTGCCAGGAAACTGAAAAATATACCCATTAAAGAGATGCTCAATTTGTATAGAAGTAAAAAACTAGGCCTCCATTTTATTGAGGACCAAATAGGCTTAGCCCACTTTTACTTTCTAATGTCGGGGAAATCCCGAAGCAAGTCTGGTTAGATATTGTCTGGCTTATTGCCTGGCATTGGATGGTGTCAATAAAATTGGGTTTGTAGTGTAGTTCCTATATTCCCAATAGGCTCTGCGCATTGGAATAATATAATCAGCAGTGTAGACATAGGACTGAGGTCGACTAGGTCTCTACTGACTATATTAGACTTAATTAGTTTTGCCAGCTAGCTCAGAGGTCACTAGAAACTTTCTCGAATGAATAGGGAGGGGTTAACTTCCCTGATTCAGACAAGAAGGGATTAGCTTCTGACAACCGCATAAACATGACAACTTGGCTCCCTCAGAATAAAGACTTAAGACATAAGACGTCACTAAGAACTAACAGTTCTTTCTGGACTCTAGGAGTTCTTGTGCAAATCAAAACAAGAGCAGGGTGATTTCCCTGGCTGCTGGAGGTTTGGTTTGTTTACAGAACGCGTTGTACCTTCTAGGAGTCTAGGGGAGTAGCCTTGCCGTATTTGGACTGCATGGGCTATTACTAAATATAGATATGATTCTTATGCCTTTATAAGGATAATTTTTATTATAATAATATAAGGGCATAAATCGGGAATATCCAATTAGGGTCCTAGATAGAAACACAACAGGTTATGTTAGGAATACTTGTAATAAACTGGATTTGGCAGATATTTGTGCAAATCCGCAAGAGTAAGAATGGAATTACACAGAAATTATAAAAAAACAGATACTTATAGAGGTGCATGGGAATCAGAATAGAAGGGGCATTTAAACTACAAATAGTTGTTGGATAAGCACCGATTTCAACAGAGAAGTGTTCAGAGCCATACTTGAGTTGGACAGAAAATCCAGCTAAGCATCATCTCCTAACCCTTTTTTAGAATTAATGTTCTACATTGTAAGGTAGTTTTCCCCATTCAAAAAACATTGGCCCAGGACTTACCCCCATGCAGGCGACATAATATTCCAGAATAACACTCAAGTCATTTCACCATGCTTTGTCCCTTATATCAAGACCCACGCAAATCTGTGCTGGTCCCTGTGTTGTGCTTATCCAAGATCAGAAAGTACCAGCTGTGGCTAGAGGTGTTGCAAAGACTCCTTACAGTGGAAATATGTTACACTGTATTGAACTTTCTCAAACTGGCTTTTGTACTCAAGGTAAGATAGGAAGAGATATTTACTTGAACAAATGCCTCATGAGTAAAATGTAGGAATTGCACTTGTCATTTTATTATGTAACGTATGAATTTTATATCCCCTGAGCATATTATCTCTTTTTAAAATCTGAGTTTTTATTTATTTGTAATTACAAGGATGACTGTATGATAAACTGTTTAATATTTGTATTCATAAATACTTCATTTCGGCCAAAGGCCAAAAAATATTACACAATAAAAACAAAATATTCAACTGTCCATATTTAACTCTACTGTAAACATGGACGGTTAGGAAAGCTTTGAAAACATGGTTATTGGCTCCCTAACCATAGCCAATCTTACAGTCCTTGCATAGATTTTTGACAGCTAGCACTAAGATACCACGGCATACACACACTCTACAAAACCTTCATTTCATTTCATATTGAACAACCAATTATTATGATCTAAAATTTCATTGAGCAGTATATATGATGTTCTCAATAGAATAATCATCGATCTCAGTGCACTATTTGCGATAGGGAGGATATATATTGGTCACTAAGTACTCCAATACATCCCCCTTTTGTTTCTATATATAAAATCAACTCAAAATGTTGATAACAAAATTTTAAAAGTTTCAAATAAGATGAATATATTTCAAAGTGCATATTTCAGACAGAGAAGTGCATTATTCCTTGCAATATCACAACTTTAGCCCCACCTTGCATTTTGTGATCCCTACTGCAAACAGATATTTGAATATGGCAAATATTACATACGGTACAGTGCTATGTATTCATTTATTTATTCATGTATTTATAGAGCGTGACATTCATCCGAATGGATATCACAGCGCTGAGGGAAAGCTCTTTTGAGTGAGAAAATTCAGTGGGGAAGGGAGTTCGGAAGCTAATCAATCTTTGGGAAATAAATGTGTTTTCAATTTTTTTGTAAATGATTAATGGCAATCGGTGAGTTGAAGTTGAGTTGGAAGTTTGTTCCAGAGTTTTGCCGTCAGATGTGAAAAGGAACGACCACCTACTCTGGACTTTTTAATGCATTTGATTGCCCTAGTCCGGTGGCACGATCGCAGATTCCAGTTGGGACGATAGAACTTCACTCTGCCTTGGAAAATTTTAGGTCCAGCATAATGCAGGACCTTATGTGCATGACACAACAGTTTGAACAAGGCCTTTTGTCTCATTGGGAGCCAGTGTAAAGTTGTCATACATTCCAAGGCTGAACTATACTTCCTCTTATTGCAAACCGCGTTGGCAGACGCATTCTGGACCAGCTGAAGTTGAGAGAAGAGGTAGTCTGCCATGCCGACGAAAAGAGCATTCCCATAATCCAGCCTGCAATAAGCAATGCTTGGACCAGGGTTTTTCTACACTCCAGCAGAATCCACTGGAATGTTCTCATTAGCATGTTTAGGATAGCAAAACTTTTCCCGCAAAGTGCATGAACATGATTCTGCATGGTAAGTGTACTATCCACAAGAATTCCCAAGTTTTTTGCCACCTGTTTAGGGGCTGGGGATATGCCCGGAGTAGAGGGCCACCATGATGTATTCCAGATGTGGTGAGCCCCTCCAAACAGTAGGATTTCGTACTTGTCTGCATTAAGTTTCAGACAATGGTCAGACATCCAGGCTGCCATTTCTGTGAGACAGCTAGTCAATCTGGTCCTAGTATCATCTTGTCTGTCTAAAGTACCCATCAATTGGGTATCATCATCATAGGAGCATATGTTGATGCCCCATTTCCCAGATATTTTCACCAGGGAGGACACATAAATATTGTAAAGCATGGGGCTTAATGATGCACCATGTTTAATGGGAGATGAAGTGGTGGAAAAGTACCTAGCTGCATAGTTTGCGTTCAACAGTGTCGAACACTGCAATAAGATCAGGGCAACGGCTTTGCCCTGATATCCCACACATCTGATGTTATCCAGTACTGCTAAAAGTGTTGTCTCAGCTCAGTACTGTTGTTAGCTCTAAAGCCGGTCTGGGAAATATCCAGAAGTTCAGTGGCTTCAAGATAATGAATCAACTGCTTATTCACTAATTACTCCATCACTTTGGAAAAATAAGGTAGTTGGTATATGGGAAGGTAGTTGACTGGGCAGAGAGCATCGGCACCAGCTTTCTTTAACAGAGGAACAACTGTGTCCTTCTTCCAGATCTCCGGGAATACTGCCGTGCATAATGACTGATTAAAAACTTGGGGGAAAATAATAGAGGTAATCAGAGAGAAGAAATAGTAGGGGCAAGGGTCTAGCGGGGATCCTGATTTATTTTAATTTTTTCCACATTTGTAAAGTGCACAATCACCCGTAAGGGTCTCTAGGCGCTGAGGGCCGTCAGGAAGATTAGGCAAGCTATTGCCCAGAGCTGGGCTAATCTACCGTCGGTGCCGGGGATCGAACCGTGATCCCCAGATTCCAGAGTCAGTCGCCCTAGCCGCGGCCCGACACCACTCCCTTCCTAGATTCAGCAGGTCATGAAAGGGAAATAATACAACAATGTAAACAGAATAGGTGTGTAAATTTTAATCTCATAGTGCAAGTCAGTACGATAAATCAATTTGCGCTATTCTCTCCACAGCACCACCTTCATCACAGCCTACAGGCAGTGGGACAGTCATTGGAGGTGTGGACTCAGGAGATGGCAGTCATGATGGCAACACTGATGTGGAGGACAGCCCCGTGACCACTCAAATCCAAAAGAGGAGACGCATTGTAACACCACTTGCGCCAATAGAGGATGAAGCAGATGGTAGTGCAGGAAATGTAACAAATGACGAACCACAGACAGGGCAAGAGGGCCCTGCACCACACCATCATGTCCCACGAAGTGCAGCCAGGTGCAGACGGCACACAACTGACACTGTTGAAGACCGTGCAGAGGATTCTGTGTTTGCTGGCCTCGAACTCAATATGTTGCAGGTGCAGCGCCTGCAGGCAAAAAACATGAAACTATTACAGAGAGAGGTGAGGGCAGGCTTCTGTGGTTTGAGGGAAGAAATGAGGCATGGCCTACAGGCTTTTTGTGGGGAATTGCTCACAGAGGGTGCTGCTAGGCGCAGAGCTTTGCAGCGCCAAGATCGATACACCCGGGCCATCAACCGCCTTGCGTCCACAACAAGCATCCAGACCAGGCGCAACATTGAGATGCAGCGTCAATTCACACATGCTGCACAGGATATAGCAAATGCACTTTTGCAAGTAACCACTGCCGTGGACGAGCTGCGGGCATTACGCACAACAGGGCCTGGAGTACTAACTCCAAGTGAAGATGACGTGCAGTCAGGTCGTAGCAGCACCAACCACCTCGGAGAGGCGCCGTAGTGGCCGAACCAATAGGCCTACCCCTTCTAATTATCCTCACGCCGTGAAACACCTTACTTTGAAGTCACTACTTTTTTCTTCATAGCACTGTGACTGAAACATGTGCCAAACATATGTAGTATGACTACCGTGCCTTAACGTTTTGTATTATTATTTCTTTCCTGCTAGTAAGGATTAAAGTACAAAATTCACACTTAAAAAAATTGTCATTGTGTCATTTTGCCTTACCTAGAAATAGTTGTGCGCAATCTCATCACGCCTCTGGCACCCAGCTGCTGCGACAGCTCTACCAGCTACCATATATCCTGGGCCAGGCCCCTCCACATCTGAGGATCCTGAGCCACTCAACTCCACTGGTGTTCCTTTTCTTGTGGCAATATTATGCAGCATGGCACAAGCTACCACTATTTTGCAACACGTATTGGGGCAGTATTGGAGAGCACCTCCACTTTTATGTAGACACCTAAATCTCCTTTTCAGGATCCCAAAGGTCCGTTCGATGGTGCCTCTGGTTGCGATGTTTGCCCTGTTGTATCTGCGTTCACTGGCATTGTTGGGTTTGAAATGAAATGGTTAGTGTGTGAAATGCACATGGTACTTAGTACAAATGAGCCCTATGTCTGAAGGTCTTTACCGAGTAGGTATCCCTCGCCAAAATCCCCTCTTGTGAGTCTACGGTATATCCCACTGTGACGGAATATGAATGCGTCATGTGTGCTGCCAGGATACTTTGCTACAATGTCAGTTATGATGTGTTTGGCATCACACACCACCTGAATGTTCAGTGAGTGGTTGCATTTCCGGTTCCTAAAGATGTATTCATTGTTTGAGGGGGGATATAGCAACATGTGTGCCATCTATGCATCCTATCACATGTGGAAATTGCGAGATTTGATAAAAGTCCTGCTTTGTCTGGGCTAGTGCCTGTGGGGTGCTGGGGAAGTATATGTGATGTTGCATCCTCTGAACCATGGCATCTAGAAAAGCATGGAAGAATTGCGAAAGGGCACTTTGTGACACCCCTCCTGCTGAGGCAATCACCCCCTGAAAACTTCCACAAGACCTCTATTTCAGTGGAGATGGCATTTGTCCTGCGTGTGGGGAGTTCAAGGTAGGGTCTGAGTTCTGCAATTAAATCATTAATGCTGTCTTCCTCCAGCCTGTAATGGGTGTAGATCTCCTCCTCGAGGCGCTGTGAGATGCTGACGCACAAACGGAATATCACCTGGTTACCACCTCCTCCTACTTGGTGGTAATTGCGATTCTGTAATTTGCGATTTGGCGAAAATCGCTAATTGCGATTTTTTCATACAAACCATTGCGATTCCTTATTTTGCGATTATGGCCATTCTGCGATATTTCTGCGATTTCCTACATTTGCGATTTTCAGTTTGTGATTTTCGCAAACTGAGAACTCGCAAATCTAGGGAATCGCAGGAAAATCGCAGATTGGCCAATTTCGCAACATAGGGATTCGCATTTTTTGCGATTCCTTAAATCCCAATTGTTTTGCATTCATACATTCCATTTAGCTAATTTGCATTCTCAAAGGCCGAAATTCTTTGCGAATGCGAATTTGCTTCATACATATGGCCCTAGATCCCTTAGTAGGACTAGTGGGGCTGACAGCCATGCCCTGTCCAGGTCTCCTCATATCCCTTTCCTTGACAAGTTGCCCAATGCCTTTCCTTTGGGATTTCATGCTGGCCCTCCGGCATAGACTGCAGCTTCCTATAGAACTACCCATTCCTGTGTACCTCTCCCTGTGGCTGTGGGTGGAAACCCAGACTACTGGCTGGTTGTTTTATACTTTTTCCGGCTTCCATCTTCCTACATCTAGACTCTACAAGCTGTGTGTTGGCCCATTCCAGTGGTGCAACCCCAGTCATGGAACCTTGGAAGTGAGGCCTAATGTGCTTGTTCAAGCCAACCCACACATGCTCATTAAAATGGGCACGTTTTTACCTTTGTACGGGCCGTAACCGGAACATCCTCGTCGAAGCGTGGATGGAGCCAGTACATTGCACTCAGAACCAGAGCATCACCTTCAGAATCAATGCATCGCCTGCTGAAGGAGCAGTAGCTGCTCATTGCCTTTAGAACCAGTGCATTGCATTCTGAACAGACGCATCACCACCATTTTGTGGAGAATTTCGACGCATCTCATCCACTGCATGCCTCGACACCAACACATCACTTCGGCTGCACCTCGTATCTTCCTTGAGGCTGATGCAAATCCGGGTCGAGATCCTGTGATTCAGCAGGCCTAAGTGGGTTCCTGTATCCAGCCCATGCACGTTAGTGGCCAGCATGTACATGTGACGTTGCTCCAGTCCAGGGTGACCAGATTATCCAATTAAGCGCTTATTGCTTCTGCGGGCCTGATTACGAGTTTGGTGGTACTTCGCCGGGTCCGCCTCTCTGCCGCACTGTCAAACCCATGGTCAGGTCACCTGTCAAATTATGAATAAATCTCGTGTCTGGCGGACATTTTTGGGCGTTCCCACTGCGGTGCATTTAACACCTTAGGTGCTGCGCACGTTCGGCGGCCGACGGCACCACTACCTCGGGAGTGCTGCCGTCGGCCGTTGAACGTTCGAATTGCACCTGCGCAATGGAAGGTCCAGCACTGGAGCTGGACGTTCCATAACTGCTAAGGTGTTAAATACAGGCACCACAATGGGAATGCCAAAAAGTGTTCCTGCACGCCATGGACTGAGAAGTCCATGCAGTGCAGGCACTGGTGTGCATGCACACAGGGGGGCACATATTGTGCCCCCCTGTGTGCTACCACAGGGAATGAGACACAGGGGGGGCCTGTTGGGGCCCCTTTGTTTCCTCCCTGAGAAAGGTTTTCATGGTGGTGGAACTGCCATGAAAACCCATGAAAACCCTGGTGGAGAGGAAATTCGTAATATGCTTAGGAGAACTAAGGGTGAGCGGGAAATCCGTTACGCCCGCGGATTTTGCGGATTTTTGGGAAATCCGCAATCCACGAATTTTGAGGATTTCCCGCAAAATCTGCAAAAAAATCCGGGGACGTAACGGGTTCAAAAGTTGAACCCCCACTCATGGAACTATTTTACAATGGCGCCAGCAAGCTGCCAGCGCCGTTGTAAAATAGTTACAAAGTTAGCTTGCACAGGAACCACTAGATAAAACGAAGCAGGTGCTGCTTTATTTTATCTAAGTGCTTCCTGTGCAAGCTAACTTTGTAACTATTTTACAACGGCGCTGGCAGCTTGCTGGCGCCATTGTAAAATAGTTACAGCTCACAGCTCACTCAAGGGACCCCTGCGCCCTTCGGGGCGATTGCATAGTAACACACACATGGTCGCTCGAACTAGTTGATGCTCAAATTCAGTGACTCATTCATTAGCCCAAAAACAATTGTGAGCGTCGTCGAGGCTGGACAGGTGTGCCTTCTTCCCAAATCTACCTTGGAAAATCAGCTGTGATGCTGGATAGGCTTTGCATCCTTGACTTTCACGAGCGCAATACCCGTGCTTTTCCTGTGACCAGGAGCTTCTTTCTCTTCATCTGCTGAACTGATCTTTCTCTGACCTTTTATACACACAAGAGGCACATACCCTACTGGGCACATTGTGTTTGCACGGGTTTCTGCAAGGTCGCGAGCGTTTTGTACAATTTCCCAATTTGCGAAATTGTACAAAACCCTGGCGAACTTGCAGAAACCCGTGCGAACATTAAAAAAAAAATCCGCGAGGATTCGCGGATTTTGTGGATTTTCGCAATCCGCAAATTCGCAAATCCGCAAATTTGCGGATTGCCAATCCGCAAAATCCGCCCATGCCTAAGGGGAACCACGGCAGTCCGGGCTAGCATACTGCAACCTCAGAGAGGCCAGTGGTGGTCCAATGGTGGTCAGACTGCCCAAGTTTTAATCCAGTGGTTAGGAGACAACTAGTGCTGCACCTGCAAAAACAACAGTTGATGGACAATGTCATACATTCACCCCAGTACAGAGATCTGGCCTAAATCCATCATTTTTTTGCACTCCACACCACCCCAGTTCATGGGAACAGTCCAGTCCGAACTGCCAAGCCATGTCTTCCCTGGACCAGAATCAAGCATCCTAGGACCGTTTTCTGGCATTACAGCCGTCTTCAGCCAGGATAGCTTGACTCCAGTGGCATGGAGTGCATGGGACTCACGTCTGAGCATACCCAGCCCACTCGGGGTGACAATTGCAAAAACAACAGTTGATGGACAGAATGCCATACATTCACCCTAGTACAGAGATCTGGGCCTACATCTAAAAACAATGGATTTAGGCCCAGATCTCTGTATTGGGGTGAATGTATGACATTGTTCTGCATTCTGTCCATTAACTGTTGTTTTTGTACTAGTGCTGCACCCCCACGTGTCTAGCCGTCTGTGAACTGGCAGACTCATAATCTACCCCCAATGATATTTTACGGTCTATTCTTTGAAAATGCATATCTCCATTTGTACTTGTAGGATTTTTGTTGATTTGGTCTTTTTTTATTTATAAAAGTAAGCTACATGTTTCTAACCTGGAGCCTTTTTGGATGTTTTAACTATGTTACTCTTTGAGGTGTTGAACAAATATTTTACACATCACCTCTTAAGCTAAAACTGACTAAACTGCCAAATTGACATAGGATGAGCACAGAATACTTTAGGGTGTGTTGTAACTTATCCTGACTAGGATTGTGGTTTCTGCTTGGACAGGGTGCATAACTCTGCCAACCAGAAACCCAATTTTTAACAATCCTCTACACTCTTCCCATGAGTCTCACCCCTATCTGGTAAATTGCCACTTTCCCTCTCTTTCACTTGTCACCGTTCTTCAACACAACACACCTTTCATGTACCTCTTTCACTATCAAAGGTCCTCCAAACTTTGTGTGTAGGTGGGGGGAAAGCCTGACTGCCACGCATCCAATGGGCTCCTTGAGACCGCCGGTGCTGTGGAGGGCCGCCAAATCCCTACAATGGTGCATACCATGCACCACCGTAGGGAATGCGATGGTCCTTCCCCGCCATCCTTTCCATGGTGCCATGGAAAGGGAGGCGTGACGGCCATTATGGGCCAGTAGCGGGCCCCACTTCACCCCAGGCCCTTTTCTTTGGATGTGGGGGCACCAATGGTACCCCCCAACAGATACCTGTACCAAGTGATAGGCATCGCATGGTGTCTGTTACATAGTACAGGGATGTGTTACACATCCCTTTTTTCCATTGCAGTGGGTGCTGCAGCCAGTAGCACCCGCCAACAATGGAAAACCTGTACAATGCGAAGCAACAGTGGCAGGTGCATTCGGGTAGCAGTTTGCGCTTTAAAAATACGAATAACATAACATAACACAAGATTGTAATTTGGCGTGTGGGACCCCTGACATTATGTCGGGTGGTTCCTATCTCTGTTAGGTGACATGAGTCCACTCGCCATCCTAATCATGCCCTAAGGGCCAGATGTATGACGAATTGGCTTTTGAGATTCGCAAATTGTGAAAAATTGCTTGTCGCAATTTGCGACTCGCATAAAGCCAATGTACAACAGTGTCAGAGACTCTGTTAGCGATTCCCAATGAGGTTGCAAAATGCGAGGCTCGTGAATATTAATGATCCACTTGCAATTTGCGACCCCATTGGGAATAGCTGGCCCTTCCAGGGATGGTGGCCGGCTGGGCTCAGCAGACCTCCATGTCGGGGACTGCTTTTCAATAAAGTAGGTCTTTAAAGGAAAACGGGCTGCATTGGAAAAAAAAATAAACATTTTAGTTTCATTTTTTAAGGGCAGGCAGTGGTCCTTGGGAGCACTGCCTGCCCTTAAAACACATTTTCCCATGCATTCAAAAAGGGGAAGGGGTCCGGTTTGCAAATGCTTTACCACCTACTTGAGGTTGGTGGTAAATTGCGACTGTTTTGCAACCGCAATTGGGGTCACAATACAGTCATGCATAGGGCTCAGACTCGCTATTAGAAAGGGAAGCCCTTGAAACACCCCTTTCTAATAGTGAGTCGCAAATCCTAATTAGCGAGTCGCAAATAAATTGTGACTCGCTAATTAGGATTTGTACATGCTTTAGGTATGTTTGCATGCGCAAACGGGTCGCAAACCCATTTGTGTATGCAAAAATACCTCTTACATCTGGCCCTAAGTCTCTTACCAAAACAGTAATCAATGCCTTGGGCATGTCTTTTCTCTTTTCCCCACATTGCTCTTGACTCAATCTTAACACCTGTTCACTGAAGTCACTTTGCATATCTGCAGCAACTGCCATCTCAGATTTCGTAACAGCTTTACTTATCCGAGCACAGTGACCCTTTCTTCCCCACTTCCTATATTCTTTTTTAAAGGTATAACATGTGTGAGATGCCTCAGTATGGAAAGTACTCCCACATCTGTGACAAATCCTGTGAAATTGTATGCTTCCTACATTTCTTTATATTTTAACTGAACCTTTAACTTTAGACACAGACCCTACATTCCTATTATGTTTTTCCAAGTTCTCCACAGCCATTACCACCCACTTGGCTTTTGTTTCCCCTTTCCCTTCACCTCTTTTATTAATCTTACTCATACAAAATTCTGATTCTGCTACCACCTCGCAGTGCCCACAGTGTCCTTAAGGCTTTTTGGACACAATATCGGTAAAACAAATAGGGGCACATGCATCAAAGGTTTTTGCGAGCGCAAACGGTGCAATTCACACAAATTGTCTGTTTGCCGCCTGCAAAAAGGCCTTTTAGGCACTCGTAATTTAAAAATCGGAATTTATTGCAATTTCTTAAATTGTAATTGCATTTAAGGGATTGCAATTTGTGATTCCTTAAAAGCAATGTTATTGGCACTTAGAAATAGCGAATTCGCTATTTGGGGCCGCAAAATACTGGTCTGTATTTTGCAAAAACCTTGAAAAATTCACTATATTGCATTTTTCAAGGTTTCAGGTTACACAGACAAATGCCCTTGGGGCATGTGTGTGCCCAAAATGAGTGCACATCACTATTACAGGGGTGCAACAGGGTGTCCTTTTGACACCCTTGCACCCTTGAAATTTCCCATTCATTCCTATGGGCCTGGATGGGAAGCCATTCCGTATTCCTGATTCGCAATTTGCGAGTCGCAATTAAGAAATGTTTAGGAATCTCTATTTTAATAGCAATACCTGTGATGCTTTGGACCTGGACTAAAGTATGCCCCACGGGGGTTGGAAGGCCTAGCGCGGGGGCTGGTGCACGCTGGGAGGGATGCTGGGAAACCACACACCACAAGTCCGGTCGGAAGTGACGTGCCACGAGCGTCCGCCCTCCTTTTATTAATTCCCCGCAGGCCACGCCTGGCCTGCGGATGTAGGGGTGCATGAGCAGTGGACACTAGACCGACAACCATTACATCCCTATCCAGCTCAGTTCTTTTTGTTATAACTTGTTCTTAACATGGTTACAATGATTCACATGCATTATACAGTCCACACACATGACTGGGATACTTGCGTGATTCTCCGCTGGCGAGCCCCGGGACTTCAGCAAATATAGTTTCTCAACCGCTGACTCTGGTGGGGTTAGGCCTCAGACTGTATCTTCGGGTGCCAGTATGTTCTCCCATTTCATTCCGGCCAGAGTCATCAGCACAACCCTTCTGTCGTGGTGAGGGGCTTACTTCAGGGATCTCACCAACTTGGCCAATCGTCGACTCATCCGCCCATCCTCCAGTCGCACTAGCAGCCATGGGACTGGGGTGGTCGCTGGCAGTCTCCAGGCATTGTTCTGGTGGTGGGACTTCCTTGAACCACAAAATGTTCCTGGACACTTCCTCTGCTCCTCTATGGGCCGTTATCATGGAGCCATGGTTCGCGGCGACTGTTCAGGTGCCCGGCTAGTTGTTTGTTTGGAACTTACCTCACTAGCGTCGGCTCCACAGGATGCCTGTCGCCCCATTGTTAAGCCTCTTATGAGTGGCGCAGCGTCTGACACTTGCATCCTGGTTATGTCGCTCTCTCTGCTGTTGCACCTCCTCGACCTCCAGTTGTGGTGATGACCATCCCGGGCAGATGGGAAGCAGATCACGGCGGGGACCATGGAGCATGAGGGCTCCGCTGGGTTGAGGGGTGCTTCGGTATTCTCTGAAAAATTCGTGGAGCCTCTGTTCCGGGTCTACTTGTTCCACAACTGCTATGCGGAACATCTTGTTCAGAGTTCGCATGAATCGTTCGACGTCCCCATTGGCTTGGGGCCACTGAGTGGTGATGCGGCGATGCGATATGCCTCGTTGTTGGAGGAATGTGGCAAACTCAGCCCCTTGGAATGGGGGACCATTGCCACTGCATACTTCCTGAGGGAAGCCAAACATTGCGAAGACTTTCTCCAATACTGGTCCGACGTGGTTGAAGGTTGTCGATGTGACGGGTTCCACAATAAGATACTTGGAGTAGGGAAGCTTCCGAAGTTTACACTTATCTTGGACCATGGGATGGTGCATGCTTCTTCGGTGATGTACGGGAGAGGTCTCTCCGGGCCACTTGTTAGTTGGCACAGTGAACACCTTGTGACGTACTCCTCTACCATGTCTTCAAGTTCTGGAAACCAGACCTTTTCTCGCATCTATGCCTTCATCTTGGTTATGCCCTGGTATACTCCATAAGCTAGTTGGACGGCCCGGTTCTTGAGGCTCTGTGGGATTACCAACTGGGGTCCTCTCAGCAGGATGCCATCGCTGGTGGTGCTCAGTTCGTGACGGACCCGCCACATCTTTGTTAGGATGTCCCGATCTTCTAGGGTCCACGAATTGGACGGAGGTAGTCTGTCCACGAACCTTCCTGCACGGCACTTAGTGTCTTGGTATAGACGGCATCGGTGGCAGCTGCTTCTCTTACATCATCTAGGGGCATGCTCTGGGGGCATGATGCCAGAGCTACCAGCTGGGCATACTCTTCGACGTGTTCGTCTTCTCCTTGTTTCCCGGACTGAACTAGGTGTCTTGAGAGATAATCAGCCGGGTTCTTGGATCCTGGGCGGTACACCACCTCCATCTCGTACGGTTGCAACTAGACAGCCCAGCGTTCAATGCGTGGAGGGGGGTGCAGTGCTGTTCCTTTAAACAGGGGGACCAGAGGCTGATGGTCGGTGACCATGGTGAACGGTTATCGGTGGAGGTACAGATGGAAATGATTACAGGCCCACTTGATGGTGAGCGCTTCACGTTCGATCTGGGCGTATCTTGCTTCCATGGAGGTGAGGGACTTGCTGGTGAACACCTGAGCAGGCCACTGGCCTGGCTCACGCTCCTGAGCCAATACTGCACTGAGCCCTACTGGGCTTGAATCGACCAGTACTTCCGTTCGTTTTGCGGGATCAAAGTATGCTAGCGTGGCTTCCCCTAGGAGGGCATCTTTTATCCCTTGGAATGCTACTTTTCCTTTGGGCCCCAGTGCCAGGTTGCATCGGCTTTTGTGAGTGCACCCAGTGGCTCACTCCGGTTGGCCAGGCCAGGTATACATCGCCCACAGTATGTGGCCATTCCGAGGAAGCTCCGTACTTCCGTCGGTGTCGTTGGTACGGGGCTGTCCTTGATGGCTCGCAACTTCCGCGGGTCTACCTGTATGCCTTCCTGGTTGAACACGTAGCCGAAAAACTTGAGGGAAGGCTGGAGGAACTGGCACTTGTCTTTATGTAGCGTGGTTCCATGCTCGCTGAGGTGCTTCAGTGTTTCGCGGAGATGTTTGTGGTGATCTGCGGCTGTTGCAGAGTGGATGAGGATATCATCGCTCACGTTCAGTACTCCCGGCAAACCTGATAGCAGCTCTTGTATCGTGTTTTGGAACACCTCGGCTGCCGATGATATCCCAAAGTTCAACCTCTTATACCTCCTGAGTCCTAGGTGAGTGCTGAACATGGTGATAAATCTGCTCTCTTCTGACAGGGGTAGTTGGTGATACCCTGTGTTCAGGTCAATCTTCGAAAACCACTTGGATCCATTGACATCCGCAATGATATCATCCATTGTTGGTGTTATGTGGCATTCCCTCTTAATTACTTTATTGGGCAGCCAAATGTCAATACACAGGCGTATGGCTCCTGGCTGTTTGGGTTTTTCCACGATAACCATCGGGGATACCCATGGTGTCGGCCCAACACTTTTTCAATGACTCCTTGCTCCTCCAAGGTTTCCAGCTCCTTCTCAACGAGCGGTCGCAGGTGAAAAGGAACTCTCCTGTGCTGCAGGGCAACTGGGGCACTGACTTATTGATGTGCAGGTTGATATGGTCACACTTGATGCATCCAAGGCCTTGGAATGGCTCAGGGAACTGCCCAAGGAGTTCTTCCACCTGGTACGTCCGGATCCGTCAGGCAAAGGCGATTAGCTTTAGATCTTCGGCAGTGTGGCTACTCAGAAGGGTATCAGCTTCCCTGTCGATGATGTGGATTGTGGCCTTCACTTCAAGGTTGTCTGCCTTGATGGGTACTAAAATCTAACCTTTCAGCGGTAGTGTCGTCTATGCCACATACGCGTAGATTTTGGTCTTGGATAGTACTACAGGAGGGCGAGGGCGTAGGCTTTGGTATTGTTGTAGGCCCATGACATTCACTGTCGCTCCTGTGTCGATGACCGCTTTCACCTCGGTTCCCGCGACATGTACTATGCACATGGGCTGTGGTCGGCGGCGTTGCTTGAGTTCCCTTGCGAAGGATACTCTGTATACCTCCTCTTCGTCATCCTCTGAGGAATCCTCTACGGTCGGAAGGTGTTTCGCGGGTGTTCTCTGTGCGTGAACCGGTGACACAGTGTCTGTCACCGACAGCTGTCGAACGGCTCGTGTTGGGGGCTTCTTCCCTCAAAGTTCTCGGTTCCTGTTGCGCCTTCTACAGACAGATGCAAAGTGATTGGGTATTTTGCAATTGGTGCAGGTCTTCCCTTGGGAGGGACAGTCTTTCGCCGCGTGTGGTTCATGGCTACAGTATCCGCACCTTGATCTGGAGGCCTCTCCTGTTGGTTCCCTGAACGTGTCTCCTCTGGGCTTGGTCCTTACAGCATCGGCTCACTCTGTCTTGATGGAGTCTGGCTTTGCATGGGGCTTGGTTAGGGCTTGATCCATTTTGTTTGCCCTGGCCGCGAACAGGTTGAGTGATCTGGTTAGTATCAGTATGTCCTTCAGTGTGATCCTTGGTTTGCGCAGTATGAGCCCTCGTAGGGTCTTGTCGTGGCACCCCTGGATTGGTTGTCTCCTGATTTCTTTGGCTGGTCTTCATCGGTACACGTGCTGACAAGCTCCCGGAGACGTGCATAGATCATGTCCATGGATTCTCCTTCCCTCTGGTGGGCGTGTCCGAGTTTGAAGACTTCGAAATCCGGGTTTAGTTGCGGGTCAAAATGGCCATTGAGAGCTGTCACTGCCTCATTGTAGTCATTCGCAGCCCCTGTATTGGGCAGATGCTTGAAAAGCTTGAAAATGTATATCTCCCCCATAGTGTAGCAGCAGGGATCTCTTTACCCACTCGTCCGTTTCTCTTGTCGCAGCGCAGTAGTTGTTGAGACATTCTATCCATATTCTCCACCAGGGAGAGGCAAACGCAGGATCTTCCAGCTCACTGAAGGGAGGCAGGACCCTTGATGCGGCGTGCTGGAATGGGATGCGGGCTGGTGCAGCAGCGTTGTTGTGGTCCACCATAGCGCCTGGCGGTGAGTCTCCAGGTGTGTTTGGGCCGGTGGCGTGCCACGTGCTCCGGCAGGGCCCTGGGGTAGGGTGGTGCAGAATGTCCTACGTGGCTCTCTATATCAGTCACAGTCTTGCCTTTTTATTCTGAAATGTGCTGATTCCCTCCCACACTCTCCTTACTTGAGTGACTCTTCATTTATTTCCTTCTTCTTTTCTTTTGCCACATTCTGTTGGGTGCAGGTGCTAGCAGCAAGGAAACTCTGTGTCAGGTTTATTTCCTCCTCTCTGTTTGTGCCAATGCTTTTTTTCCCACAGGAAACAGCAGCAAAAAAAAAAGTCTCAGTGCCAGCAAAGTCAATTGCAGCTGATCGCCATTCAGCAGGCAGTTCTCCAGGCCATACAGACCCCGGGAAGGGCCCCGCGTGATGCAGCTCAGCGGGGGCGTGGCCAGCGTGATCAGCCCGTCCCGGGCGAGGCACAGTGGGGGAGCCGGTGAGGTCGCAAGTAGGAACTGAAGTTGGTTCTTCCCAAGCGTGGTCAGCGCAGAGGCAGGGGTGGGCGCGCACACACTGCTGATGTCGTGCAGCCTTCAGACACAGGAGGCTGCCGGTCCAGCCGAGTGTAGCACAGTGAGAGCGAGGGTTGTACCCCCTCCGCTCATTGCCAGTGTGGTGCTTTGGACCTGGACTACAGTATACCCCACGGGGTTGGAAGGCCTAGCGCGGGGGCTGGTGCCCGCTGGGCGAGATGCAGGGAAACCACACACCACAAGTCCAGTCCAGTCGGAAGTGACGTGCCACGAACGGCCGCCTTCCTTTTATTAATTCCCCGTGTAGGGGTGCATGAGCAGTGGACACTAGACCGACAACCATTACAATACCTACATGCATAGGCTTCTGCGAGTCCTTAATCACGATTCCGTAATGATCGCTATTAAGGACTTGCAAAAGCCTACTTTGATGCATGTGCCCCATAGATTGTGGACATGAATGTCGAAGTTAAAAATATCATTTCAGATTTAGTTTTTTTTATCAATGCCAAAAATATTGATGAGGTAGATACTAGTGTGTATATAATAAAAATGTTTAGTGTAAAATAGTATGTAATATATTGTTTTTTTAATTCTATGTGATTATATTTTTTTAATGTTTTAGATTTTTTCACTTATTAAATTGTTATAATTTGCAATTTTTAATTGTTTTCATGTTTTTTTTAATTATTAAAATGGGTTTAGTGTTGAAGGATGTTGAGATAATAGGCGCAGTGGTGGCTGCTGAATTCTCACAGTGGTTGGGCGTCTAAATTCATACTCCAAAAAGCAAGTAGAAAATTACTGTGGTGGACAAGCATGTTGATCTTTAGTGATCAGGGAAACACTAACTTAAAGAAAATAATAATAACGGGGAAACTGTGTATTTCTATATTTTCTATATGAAACAACACAATTTCTAGTTTTGCCAAGCAAGTTTGAACCTCTCTAGTGATGTGATCACCTGACTGTGAAATACTGCAGAGTGGAGAGAGTAAAATGGAACAGACATAGTAAAGAGGTCAGAGAGTGATACAGGATAAGGACTGAGAAGAGACCTGAAAAAAATAAAGTGAGACGTTCATAAGAGTAGGAAAACCACAGGGGGGCCATTCAGACAATATTATAATAATAACATGGAATGGAGCTCTGGAGAGAGACACATAGACGATATAGAGGTGGAACACAGGGCACATGAGTGACAAAGAGAACTGAAAGCAGATTATAGCACGTTGATACTAGAGACGATCAAATCAGTTAAGAGGGCCAGAAGTGAAGGTGAGGAGAAAAGGGCTGAAAACGGAGGGTAAAAATCTGGTGACTCAGAAGAGAGGAAGAGAGGACAGGAAGTGAGAAATTGCAGAGAGTATATAATATGGAAAATGGTACATGGAGAAATAAGAAAGCAGAATGGCATAGTAAAATGGTGAAGAAGAGCCAGGTAAAAGAATGTGTAAGGTTACAGACCTGCTTTGGGGGGAGGACAGATGAGAGGGAGAGGAGAAATAAAGGAAAACAAAACAACGATGGAGGGGAGACACTGGCTAAGAAAAGCATTGGAAGCCAATGGGAGACATTGTAAATCCAATGCCACCTCATTACATGGCCAAATCTAGTGCTGCTTCTCTTCTCCAGCACCACATCTGCTCATAGTTGTTTACTTTGCTTGTTATTTCAGTATGAACAGCTTTTTAAAACACTGCGTCATAGCTGTAATTCCTAAACACTAACTAAAAAATTTGGTGGGAGTAACATCCAAGGCTTAGCACTATTTTTTAGCTGTGACTGGTTGAGAAATTAAACTTAATCAATAAGAGAGGCAACACAAGCTAAATGTCATTATTGAAATGATCAGGGAGATCGACCTAAGCT
This sequence comes from Lissotriton vulgaris, assembly GCF_964263255.1. Lineage (NCBI taxonomy): Eukaryota > Metazoa > Chordata > Amphibia > Caudata > Salamandridae > Lissotriton > Lissotriton vulgaris. The sequence goes on along the minus strand of NC_141693.1, from coordinate 46,238,938 downwards.
CTCTTCCACCTATTGTATTACCATGTAACCAATTAAACATGCATCCCTTCTCTTCAAAATCTGTGGTATGCACTGGATAAGAACATGCATTTGCAATGCACTAGGTCTCGCAGTTGTTGGAGTTGGAGCTATTGGTCATTGTAAATAGCAATGTTTTTTATTTATGTTTTTTTGTTTGCACTGGGGTGATTAAATAAAGAAAGAAAGTGTACACTATACCATATTATAAGATTGGATAGCATTTGAACAGTAAAACTATGGATATGTTAACCTGCGAACTTCAGGATAGTGGCTGGCACCAGTGAGGCAACTGGCACATTGGAGTTCATGTCTCAGTACATATATGTACATATATGTCCAAATGCACCATGACATGTCTGTTTTGTTTTAATTTACCATTTAGGCGCAATGCAGATGACACACTTGGACAAATTAATAATAAATGCCTGGTGCTTACTGTTGCTCTTAGACTGATTCAGACAACTATACACTTAGGGTGATGAAGGAATGAGCCGAGAGCGGTCATGTACCTGTGTCCAGCAAGTAGCTAAACAACTAAGCTACCCATGGGCAGCATATTTCACACATATGACCCTAGATGAAGACAGGTGTCCCTAACCATCAAGGTCACTGAAAAAGACAGTCTGCCACATGCTGGAAATGTCAAGCGGACTCTTGTGTGACCCCAAAGATATTTCATGGCCAGCGGCCAGTCACAAGGCCTATCGTTTTTGTGAGTCTCCAATCAGTGTTTCAGTTGCCGCATTTTAATGGCTATGGGCTAAATTCATAGTTAAAACTGAAATGTAGGCTTTTCTACACAGGCTAGTTTGAATGGATATATGAAGAAAGTAGGAATTCATTTCCAAGCAAACATTTCATATCTGAATGCAGAGGTGTGAACGTTTTAGGGAATGCGTGTGTTGTAGTGTAGTTCCTATTTTCCCTATAGGCCCTGTTCATTAGAATAACATAAACAGCAGTGTAGACGTAGGACTGAGGTCTTCTAGGTCTTTAATGACTATGTTAGACTTAATTGGGGTTTGCGCCAGCTAGCTCAGAGGCCACTGGAAACTTTCTTGACTGAATAGGAAGTGATCAGCTTCCCTGGCTCAGACAAGAAGGGATTCAGCTTCCGACAACCGCATAAACATGACAACTTTGCTCCCTCGGAATAAGAGTAAATCTCTAGAGTCGTGTGAAAACAGTAGACAATTATTTCACTCAGTCAGACGTGCGTTCTTAGTTTCACTAGAGTGCAGAGAGTGGAGAGACGGGCGTTTTCAATAAAAGATATTATTTATTGAGCAGTCTTCCTTCTCATGCAAGAAAAATGAATTGCCACAATTGCAATAGTTAGTATAAAGTAAAGTGTGTACAGTAAAAGGAGTATTACGAAATAATACTGTAAAAGCATTGATATGGTTTCTTAACCATAAGATACTTTAAAATGAATAAAATATATACATACATATATACATTAGCTAACGTGCTCAACTGGTGCTTCTAAATACGCCTACCCCGGTGTACCTGACCTAAGCCTAATACGTGGGAAGGAGTAAGTAGGTAGCAGTTTAAGTTATGTAGGTTTTGCCAAGAATCTGGTTCAAGAATTCTCTCTAAGGGTTTAGTCAGCACTATACCTTGGGAATAGAATGTAGGAGGTCTGGTATCTCTCTCTCAGGACTCGATATCCCAGTCACCCGCAAGGGTAGGCTGAAAACGCCGGAGGCTGGATTTTCTCGGCAGAAGAAAAGACAGCGTGTTTCTCAGCGCGTCAAAGAGGAGGGGCAGCGTCCATAGGCTTCTCGCATCTGCTGGGCTCTCGGGAAGTAGATAGCTGCTCGGCTCCAAAATTCACCACCGTGTGTTTGCTTAAGGCAGCGTTGGCATATTTATACCTGCAAGGTGCCGGGTTTGACGTAAGGGTGGACATAAGACGTCAATAAAGATGTCACTAAGAACTGGCCGTTCTTACAGTGCTTCTCAGGAGTTCTATTACAAATCAAAACAAAGCACATGGGGATTTCCCAGGTTGCTGGAGGTTTGGTGTGTTGAAAGAACTCGTTGTGCTTTCTAGGAATCTAAGGAAGTGGCTTTTGCTGTGCATTGGACTGCAAGGGCGATTTACTGAAATATGGATCTGATTCTTATGCCATTATATGGATATCATTGTTTATAGCCGTGTAAGGGCATAAAAGGGAAATATTGATTCAGGTTCCTAGATAAAAACACTACACCCACTCCACGATCTAATGTCCATCAATTACTAAAATTAAGCAATAAAGTTGACGTGTATTTCAACCCACCCCAAAATAAATTTTGCATTCGAAATGGTGTATGCGAAATACATGAAAAGATCATAGGTACTGTACGTTTATCAAGCAGTATAATCATTCACTAAAAACTGCATATATATTTAGCTGAACGATTTGCGAAAATTCACACATGAAACGTCTCTAAATACAGAAAAGAAGGGCGAGACTATTTTATCACATATAAATGCAATTGCAGTAGATGTGCTAGAGGCTGAGGTAATATTGTCTCTAGATTTGCTAAAAATAGAAGCTCTGTTCTTTATGAATAGTTCTACTTCAAGCAGAGTACAAGTGCCAAAAAAAGGTAAATATTTTGGAATTTGGAAAACAATAATTTCGTTTTCAGGGGAAAAAATTGTTCCAAATGTTTTCAGTAGCTTTTGTTTTTCAAAGCTGATGGCCGAATTCAGAGTTCAGGGGAACGCTGTGTGCCGGTTTGCTTAAAAGTTATTCTTTTGGTTCAGGGGAGAACATGACTTCAGATAGATGTGCAAAAAAAAAGTCTACAGCTTCAGGTGAAAGTTCGACCAAGTATGATAATGCTGTAACTGGGCAGTCGTGAGAATGATTGCTATCATCGATTTCAGGATCAGCAATGCTCACAGAAGGTCGTACCTGGGTGATGTTGCTCTCATTTCTTGCTTCACTGCCACCACCTAATCGTAGTGGGGAAGTCTCAACGAATGCCGTCATCAGGATTGGTAACCGCTGGGGACAACACGATGCATGAGCCGTTACAGGACTTAGCAAGGTATCGACATCCATTGGTACAGCTGATTGTAGTGTAAGACTGGTGTCCAACATGCATTCTTCTCCGCATACCATACATCAAAGCACAGGTAAGATGCAGTTCTGCCATATAGGTCTGAATGAAAGAAACCAGGTCATATTCAGATCTCTTAGCCGGGTTAATCCAAGGACTTTAGTTATGCGGTCCCGATAGCGTATAGCTAGGATCGTTTCTTCCATTGTTCCTGGAGTCTTGTCTGAGACATGGCTTGCCATATCAGAGCAGTAGGACTAAAAATAAAATGCCTGCTACAAGTCCCAAAAGTAGTGGAAGGCCGCCAAAGACAGAATGGACAAAATTCGGGAAGATGCCCAGGACTGCTTCGAAGTGTGTTAACAGTCCCGAATAAATTGTCTTAAATACATGTGCGATACCACTGGCATCTGACATGTTTAGGATTTGGCTTAGCATTTCTATGAAATGCACGGGGCAATTTGTTGATAAAAGGGTATGTATCTCTGCTTCCGTCCTTGCAACTTGCAGATCATACGTTTCTTTTGATGATGTCATAGGCACTGTTGACTGTAAAAGCACAGACTTCATTCTGCTTAAAGTATCAATTCGTATAGAAGAGATTTTCAACCGAGGCCAAACTGCCGCCTCTGAGTCTTGAGGGCCGTTTGGATACAATACTTGCATACAGCAAGTGACCATGGAACTGACGCTTATAAGATATGCTTTCCCTGGCACCAAGCCACAACAGCTGTGGTCCGTTATTAGAATGTAACTCCTGTTAGAAAGTTGTCTAAAAAATGGCTCTATCTGTGCTGCAGGTGTGCCGTGCTGGTGGCATGAAAGGTTATTTGAAGTCCCCTCACAGGCCCCATGTAAATTAATACCTTGGCACAAAAGTATACCGCTTAGTGACTGTTTACAATTATTACCACTAAGAAATACAGTTTTGTCCTTTTCACCATAACATGTGTGTGTATAAGGTAATTTCCATGATGACTTAATGTACCCTTTACCCAACCTTTCATACTGGCCTACTGGTATATACTCCTGGCATTTTTTAAATTGGAAAGTTGTTATCGGAATTGTGATTATTCTTTGTATTATCCATTCAATGACTGGTCTTTCTGACATTGTCAATGGTAATCTCTCGAGTTTTTCAATGCTCAGAATCGTATAGTCTACTCCTTTTTGTGCCAAACTGATTTGTTTATCAGTAAGGTTAAAGACAGAGAACAATGACGTTGTGTTGATTAAACGCCATGGCACATAGCCAGAACGCAGGTTTTGCAACGTCCAGCCTAGCTGTACAATAGAATGTAATTGGGACTGACCATGTTGTAACATTAGCAAGTCCTGATCTATTATATCAATAACAGATGATACAATACTGTCCAGTGAATATATTCTGGAGGACAGAGTCATTAACCCATTGTCCACAACGAAAAGTGATTTTTCCAAATTAATACAATCAATTTCTCGTATTTTCTCTGCTGTTTCAATTTGCATTACTTTCTATGCCTCATTGTACGCTGCATATACACTAGCCGCTATGAAACATTTTTGACGCTGCTTGCATGGTCCCATTATGAAATCACGCAAGTCAGCACTGTATTTAAGTAAAGTCAAGTGTTGCTTAATTTCTGCCAGTGTGGATGTGTGTAGCCATTCAAGGCATAATTTCCCTACACTGTATGTTGTTACTATCCCTGGATGTTGTCTCTGGGAATATCTAGGGTTTGGTCTGGTCATTTGTAACCCCTGTATTTTGTTCAGGAATCTATCTTGACATTTATTTGTGTCTGTTGGCCAGATTACCCACTTTTTCCATTCAGGATGTGTTCTGTTTTGATGTAAAATTTGGGATACGTCTATCTCAATATCTGTGGTTGTGTTACTAGGTATTGGCTTTGGAATAGACGGTTTGCTTAAGTCTTTTATCTTAGCTAGGCCAAGACAGGTAGTCTGTTGAATTGTGTCATTCAAAAACATTATTTGTTCTGGGATCATGCAGGCTCGAAATAATGCTTCTAATCCTTGGACCTGCCATTCTTTTGTTCCCCAGATCGTTTTTGTTTCAATGTTATTTTTCCAGAAATGAAAACCAAAAGTAATCATTTTTTCATAAAACATTTCTGAATAAATCAGTTTAGTATTTGTCAGCATGTTTTTTGTCCCTGTTTTATCTAACAGTTTATAATAAAATGTTTCTGCATCACTTGTGTTAAACCCTGAGAAGTATGGGAATTTCTCATAAAATGTTTTTTAACTGCTTTTGGGTGGTGTTGCACAATGTTCCCATTGATTATATTTAAAAACATTTCTAGGTTGAGCAGATTTATGCAAATAGTGGTGTGCATAATGGTTGTAGCAATACATCTGTTTATAGTTCGATGAACCTTGTAAATAATCATGTTCTGTAAATTTTGCTGACATTACTAAATCTGCCATCATATTATTAATACTCTCAAAGTCCCAATCATCAGTAAATGTACTTGGTTTTACAAAGTCACTTAATGAAACCTTGAATTGATGTGGATATTTCAAGAGCTCGACCGGGCCATAGATTTCGTAATCCGTTTTGTCCCAAACTACCCCGCCGGGTATTGGAATGGCTGTCACATTCACTGATGATAGTTCTCTTTTCTCGATGTGAGATGACTTGTGTGGCTTTAGGACCAAGTTGATGTTCTGACTTGCTGTGTCCATTGTACTGTATTTTCCTTCAATGAATTTTCCCAAACAAAGTACCATGATGAGCCAAAGCAGGAGGAAAAGTACACCTAACACAATCCAAAATTCAAACCATGGAGAAATCAGATAGGTTTCTTTGAGTTGATGAAAGAATTCTGTTGCTTTGTCTTTAAAAGTTTTTGTTGTTGGCTTTTCTACTGGTTCGCTTGGATCTACAGAAAAGTTATTGAAATTGATGAAGTAGCCAGATGCAGTTCTGTCAATTGTTGGAATTGTTTTTTCAATTTTTCTTTCATCAGCACATTCTGAGGCTACATCATTGTAGACTGCTGTTTCTTGACGAACTGTTTCAATTTGGGTTTCAAGAGGCACAAGTTCCATGGCATTGTTGCATAGTTCTTTTTTATTTACTGCAGGTTTATCAAATGTGATTAGTCTCTCAGTTTGAACCTCTTGGATTGTAGCAAATTTAGGTATTCAGCTATTTCTTGGGAGTCCACTGGGCCTACTACTTATTATTGGCCACATGACTGTGGTTTTACCAGGTCAATGGATACAACTCGGTTCTCCTTTTTACCAGCAAGGGGCGGTAGTACAACTGATCTTGTTCCGTTGATGGCTAAGACAGGTACTGCTTTTCTGTAAGAAGGCCCAAATGCCTTCTTCACCACAATCTTTTCTCTGACCAGATCCCCAATCTTCGGAATCCAGACAGGTCTTGCTGGGACAGGTGGTGTTTCTTCAGTGGTTGTTGGCTGTTGTTTTATCTTTACGTTGCTCAGGGCTTTTCTTGTTTCATTTAAGTCCTGTAAAACAGCCAAACGATCTTTGATGTCAAAGTCCTGAATATACATTCTAGTTCCGAACAATAGTTCGTATGGGCTGAAACCTTTTAGAGAATTTCTTGGCAGATTGTTAAGACTACGTTGGACACTTATTAAATGCTGGACCCACCCATCACCCGAACCTAATACCTTTGCCGTTATAGATTGCTTTATGTCTCAGTTTTTTCTTTCCACAATCCCGTTTCCCTCAGGATGGAAGGGACAAGAGTACCGCAACCCAATGCCCATGCTGGTCATGGCCTCCTTATAAGCTCGAGAGCTAAAATCAGAACCCTGGTCAGAATGTAGCATGGCAATTGCGTATGTGCCGATAAAGACTCGCAAATCTTTTATAACAGTTCTGGCGTCAGCCGAGCGCTGGGGCCACATCCTTAAGTGAATTTAGTCTTAAAAGGAATTAATAGGACGCTGGATTTTATGTATAGGTAGCCTTATGCTAACTACAGAAATGGCCATGGCAATACTCCGGTTGGCTCGTTACTGCGGTCTCTGTTGCAGTCTGGACAGCTCTTCGCAAATTTATAATGTTGCACGCTCATCCCCGGCCACCAGTATTCTGATTGTAATTCTGTCAGAGATTCTTTGATCTGTTTGTGCCTTGGACCCTCACCCATGTGTGCGTCTGCTATTAATAAGACGCTCCTGTTCATGTTTGGAATTACCCTATCCCCCACTCCAGGGATTCGAGCAAAAGGAACGGAGTTTGCGTCAATTACATACGTATAATTGAGTGGATAGTTCACGGGTAGTGCTGCACAGTCGCCTTTTAAAGACGTTTTTACCGCCAGCATGGTTTCCCCGTCTATGTATTTTTCTGAACGCTTTTTTGTGGCTACGGAAGCCGGTTGAGTTGCTTCCGCTGTGGCTGTATTAGTCAATGAATTCCCTGCAACGTGAACGCCATCACGTTGATGACTCAGAGTGTGCATCACGTGAGTCTTTTGTAGTTCTTTCTGTAAAAGAACTACTTGTTTCCAAAGCATTTTATGCTTGATTGTGGCACCTGTGTCATGTTTGTAATCGTTTTGAACCCAGTTCTGCAAATCATGATTGTAAGATTTGACGCAGGAATGCGAATCGCACACTGTTAGTGTCGGGAATTCACGTTCGGCATTCTCAAGCGCCATCTTTAAAGATCTGATTTCAGCTTGCTGAGCCAAACAGTTTCTCAGTGATTCAGTTTTTGTTATTTTCGGTCTGAATTTACCGCAGAGCCAGCGACCTTTAACAATCGGGCAGGCTGCATTGTAGGATTTATCATCTACATTGTAATGCTGTACAAATCTGTCTGTATAGATTATACAAGAGTACTGTTGTAGAGGCAGGATTTCGATTGGCAGAGGATATTCTTCTTCATATTTCAAATCATTCAGTTTTCTCATGTTCGGGACATAATAGTATGTCACTTTTTTTGTATCAAGAGAATTTTCCCACTGTATCCATTTAGGATCTAGTGCCACAGTTTGTAGATTCACTGGGCTGAATAACGCCTCAAAGGCTGATTCTGCTGTGAAAAAAGTTATTCCTTTTCCTTGTGCTTGGGCTCGTTCTCTTGCTACAGCAGTTTGAACTGCCTTTATAGTATTTTCTGTAAGACTGATTGTTTTTTCTGCTTTTGTATACAAATGTGATTTGTATGCTATTGGTACTGTTTCTCCCTCATTAGAGGTCAGGTACGTGAATCCGCATCTTCCTGGGATGACTCGGATTACTAGATTGCGTGTATTGTCACGTGTTTCTAATTTTGTTTTAGCTAACATGTCTGTTTGCAGTGATCCAAAATTTCTGTGTGTTTTTGAGTCCAGTTGATTGGTTTTTAATCAGGTTTTATTAATTCGTAGAGAGGTTTAATGCTCTCTGCGTAATTGAGAATATAAGTTCTTCTGAAATTCAGGAAGCCTAATATTGATTGTAGATTCTTCAGCGTTTTTGGTGCTTGGAGTACAGCACACTTCTATGAAAAGTTGTCTGCTGGCTTTTGCCTTCACTTGATAATTCGTATCCCAAAAACAGGACCGTCAGATGGGCAATTTGTGACTTTTTAAAGTTGAATTTGTAACCCTCTGCTGCGAACCCAAGTATTATGGTGTTCACCCTTTTCAAGTGAGTATCCAAGTCGTCGTCTGTGAGATAGATGTCATCGACATAAGATAATGCCTCATCATCATACATTTGATCCCCAATCTTCGGAATCCAGACAGGTCTTGCTGGGACAGGTGGTGTTTCTTCAGTGGTTGTTGGCTGTTATTTTATCTTTACGTTGCTCAGGGCTTTTCTTGTTTCATTTAAGTCCTGTAAAACAGCCAAACGATCTTTGATGTCAAAGTCCTGAATATACATTCTAGTTCCGAACAATAGTTCGTATGGGCTGAAACCTTTTAGAGAATTTCTTGGCAGATTGTTAAGACTACGTTGGACACTTATTAAATGCTGGACCCACCCATCACCCGAACCTAATACCTTTGCCGTTATAGATTGCTTTATGTCTCGGTTTTTTCTTTCCACAATCCCGTTTCCCTCAGGATGGAAGGGACAAGAGTACCGCAACCCAATGCCCATGCTGGTCATGGCCTCCTTATAAGCTCGAGAGCTAAAATCAGAACCCTGGTCAGAATGTAGCATGGCAATTGCCTATGTGCCGATAAAGACTCGCAAATCTTTTATAACAGTTCTGGCGTCAGCCGAGCGCTGGGGCCACATCCTTAAGTGAATTTAGTCTTAAAAGGAATTATTAGGACGCTGGATTTTATGTATAGGTAGCCTTATGCTAACTACAGAAATGGCCATGGCAATACTCCGGTTGGCTCGTTACTGCGGTCTCTGTTGCAGTCTGGACAGCTCTTCGCAAATGTATAATGTTGCACGCTCATCCCCGGCCACCAGTATTCTGATTGTAATTCTGTCAGAGATTCTTTGATCTGTTTGTGCCTTGGACCCTCACCCATGTGTGCGTCTGCTATTAATAAGACGCTCCTGTTCATGTTTGGAATTACCCTATCCCCCACTCCAGGGATTCGAGCAAAAGGAACGGAGTTTGCGTCAATTACATATGTATAATTGAGTGGATAGTTCACGGGTAGTGCTGCACAGTCGCCTTTTAAAGATGTTTTTACCGCCAGCATGGTTTCCCCGTCTATGTATTTTTCTGAACGCTTTTTTGTGGCTACAGAAGCCGGTTGAGTTGCTTCCGCTGTGGCTGTATTAGTCAATGAATTCCCTGCAACGTGAACGCCATCACGTTGATGACTCAGAGTGTGCATCACGTGAGTCTTTTGTAGTTCTTTCTGTAAAAGAACTACTTGTTTCCAAAGCATTTTATGCTTGATTGTGGCACCTGTATCATCTTTGTAATCGTTTTGAACCCAGTTCTGCAAATCATGATTGTAAGATTTGACGCAGGAATGCGAATCGCACACTGTTAGTGTCGGGAATTCACGTTCGGCATTCTCAAGCGCCATCTTTAAAGATCTGATTTCAGCTCGCTGAGCCAAACAGTTTCTCAGTGATTCAGTTTTTGTTATTTTCGGTCTGAATTTACCGCAGAGCCAGCGACCTTTAACAATCGCGCAGGCTGCATTGTAGGATTTATCATCTACATTGTAATGCTGTACAAATCTGTCTGTATAGATTATACAAGAGTACTGTTGTAGAGGCAGGATTTCGATTGGCAGAGGATATTCTTCTTCATATTTCAAATCATTCAGTTTTCTCATGTTCGGGACATAATAGTATGTCACTTTTTTTGTATCAAGAGAATTTTCCCACTGTATCCATTTAGGATCTAGTGCCACAGTTTGTAGATTCACTGGGCTGAATAACGCCTCAAGGCTGATTCTGCTGTGAAAAAAGTTATTCCTTTTCCTTGTGCTTGGGCTCGTTCTCTTGCTACAGCAGTTTGAACTGCCTTTATAGTATTTTCTGTAAGACTGATTGTTTTTTCTGCTTTTGTATACAAATGTGATTTGTATGCTATTGGTACTGTTTCTCCCTCATTAGAGGTCAGGTAAGTTAATCCGCATCTTCCTGGGATGACTCGGATTACAAGATTGCGTGTATTGTCACGTGTTTCTAATTTTGTTTTAGCTAACATGTCTGTTTGCAGTGATCCAAAATTTCTGTGTGTTTTTGAGTCCAGTTGATTGGTTTTTAATCAGGTTTTATTAATTCGTAGAGAGGTTTAACGCTCTCTGCGTAATTGAGAATATAAGTTCTTCCGAAATTCAGGAAGCCTAATATTGATTGTAGATTCTTCAGCGTTTTTGGTGCTTGGAGTACAGCACACTTCTATAAAAAGTTGTCTGCTGGCTTTTGCCTTCACTTGATAATTCGTATCCCAAAAACAGGACCGTCAGATGGGCAATTCGTGACTTTTTAAAGTTAAATTTGTAACCCTCTGCTGCGAACCCAAGTATTATGGTGTTCACCCTTTTCAAGTGAGTATCCAAGTCGTCGTCTGTGAGATAGATGTCATCGACATAAGATAATGCCTCATCATCATACATTTGTAGTAACTCTGTTACTCTGGCGGAGAATAATCATGGGCTATTCTTGCATCCCTGTGGGAGTCTGCAAAAATGTTTCTGTGACCCCATTATTGAGAAAGCGGTCAAATACCTGCTTTCAGGTGCGATATTCTGACAAAAGAACCCATTAGAAATGTCTAATGTTGTTTTGTATTTTTTGCGAACTATGTTATTCATTAGTGCCGCACTGTGCGAATTTTGTACCGCAAATGTTTTGCAACATGAGTTAAGGTGTCTGTAGTCCAAAACTAGATGATATGAATCGTCTGGCTTGGAGACAGGAAACAAAGGATTGGTCATTTGAGAGGTGCATGTTTCAATCACCCCTTGGTATTCAAGTTGATCTAAAATCTCCCTGACCTGTTTTTTAGCTTCTTGTTTAATTGGGTACTGCCTTTGTGCAGTTGGTTGACAATTTAACTGGATTTTGTGAGGAGGGGAGTCTTCGTCCCATCCTACATGATTTTTATATATTGAGCTACTGCCCATTTTCTTGCACATATATATTTTGGTGCACAGACATAATATCGAGTCCAAAATATCGTTTGGACATAATATCGAGTAAATAAAATAGACTGGACAAAATATCGACTGGACAGAATATCGACTACAAAAATATTGTTTTTAAGGTAAGTGAAGTAATATCGACTGTATAAAATATAAATAGCAAAAATATCGAATTTTTAATAAAATATAATATTTTATAGTGTATTTTTATGTAATAATATGTGTGAAAAGTGTGTATTTATGTTATAAATAATTTTATTAAACGAATTTTGTTTTTATAATTATTGCGTAATGTAATTCTGTAGCGGGTTGTGGGTTTATAGGGGAATAGGGTGGGAAGTAATTTAATTATAATTAATTAAATATGTAAATTTATTAATTGATATTAATTTAAAATCAATTGTTAATTAATTTATATGTGTTAAATAATTTAATAGTAATTGCAAAATAATTAATAACAATTGATTAATTGGTAAATATGTAAATTTTACTAATTTAATGCAGTAGCGGGTTGTGGGATTATAGGGGAATAGGGTGGGAAGTAATTTAATTAATAATAATTAAATATGTAAATATATTTATTGATAGTAATTAGTAAATAATTGATAATTAATTTATATGTGTTAATTAATTTAATAATAATTGTTAATTATTTTATATTAATTGATTAATTGGTTAATATGTGATTTTTACTAATTTAATTTTTACAACTACGCTTTCCAACGCTTTCCTTACTGTTGCATCCAATGGAGTTGGAATAGTAATTTTAACCCCTACGCTATCCAACGCTTTCCCTACTGTTGCACCCACTGGAGTGGGAATAGTAATTTTAACCCCTACACTATCCTACGCTTTCCCTACTGTTGCACCCACTGGAGTGGGAATAGTAATTTTAACCCCTACACTATCCTACGCTTTCCCTACTGTTGCACCCACTGGAGTGGGAATAGTAATTTTAACCCCTACGCTATCCAACGCTTTCTCTACTTTTGCACCCACTGGAGTGGGAATAGTAATTTTAACCCCTACGCTATCCAACGCTTTCCCTACTGTTGCACCCACTGGAGTGGGAATAGTAATTTTAACCCCTACGCTATCCAACGCTTTCCCTACTGTTGCACCCACTGGAGTGGGAATAGTAATTGTAACCCCTGCGCTATCCAACGCTTTCCCTACTGTTGCACTCTTTGGAGTGGGAATAGTAATTTTAACCCCTACGCTATCCAAGGCTTTCCCTAATGTTGCACCCACTGGAGTGGGAATAGTAATTTTAACCCCTACGCTATCCAACACTTTCCCTACTGTTGCACTCTTTGGAGTGGGAATAGTAATTTTAACCCCTACGCTATCCAATGCTTTCCCTACTGTTGCAGCCATTGGAGTGGGAATAGTAATTTTAACCCCTACGCTATCCAACGCTTTCCCTACTTTTGCACCCACTGGAGTGGGAATAGTAATTTTAACCCCTATGCTATCCAACGCTTTCTCTACGGTTGCACCCACTGGAGTGGGAATAGTAATTGTAACCCCTACGCTATCCAACGCTTTCCCTACTGTTGCACTCTTTGGAGTGGAAATAGTAATTTTAACCCCTACACTATCCAACGCTTTCCCTACTGTTGCACCCACTGGAGTGGGAATAGTAAATTTTACCCCTACGCTATCCAACGCTTTAGCTATTGTAGAATTCACTACAGTTGTTATAATAATTGTTAACTATTTTGTTATGCTACGGTAAAATTATTATATATGTTTATTTAATATAAAAAAATTATATAAATATATATGTATTATTTTTTTAGATTTATTTTTATTTTAAAATAAATAATTATTAATATAACATTATTTTATTAATTTAAAGTAAGTTTAGACTAAACATATTTATTATTACATTAGCATTAACTTAATTTAAAGACATTTAAAAAAAACGATATTTTTTACAGTCTATATTTTAGTAACTCGATATTTTGGAGTCAATATTTTTGTACTTACCTGTTTAAAGATAGCCAGTCGATATTTTGTCCATCGATATTTTGTCAACGATATTTTGTCACCTCGATATTTGTGAGGTCGATATTATTTCAGTGATCCATATATTTTCTATGGATTGGAATATGATTTGAGAAGGCAGGCATAATCATTTCTTCGCCATGAGGGCATTCCCTGACGAACTCTGGTGGCCAGTCTTTTTCAGCTAATAAGATGTCATAGCCTTTTGAGAGATTATCCCAAAACAGACCCCTTATTTTCCTAGTCTTATCTCCCTCTATACGTAGTGTTATTTCGTATATTTTATGAGGTTCGCTAACTCTGGTATCTGCAGTTTCCACTTGAATGTATTCATTCGTGTCCATTGTCTCCAGATGATTCATCAGGATCTTGGGAGCTATGCTGATTTCTGCTGCGCTGTCTAGCATTGTCTGTACCCACTCTCCGTTTTTCAGCTGTGTCCTCAGTATTCTCTGCATGTTTGATTATTTTAATACTGGCTACCTTCTTTCTTGGAAATTGTAATTTTTTACTTTGAGCAGGTTCCTTGTCTTTGGACTTGGCGTGCTCTTCCCTGCGTTCCGACCGTCCTCTTCTTTCCGATTTCTGCGAAAAAGATCGAGAGGGACGTGTATCATTACTTTGATATCTGTCAGGTTTCTTCAGATTATCCCTATTTCTAAGGTTGTATCTTTTCTCAGAGTGCTCCCTTTGGGGAGACTGGTGCTCTCGATTTGGAGTTTTTTCTCTCCGCCGAGGAGACCTTCCTCTGGACTGGAATCTTCTTTCTTTGGGGCTGGATTGTTTATTTCCATCCCAGCTCTTTTTTGGAGTGTTTACATTATTTTTAATAAATATTTTCTCAGGATTTTCAAGGAGTTGGGGTTTTACCGGTTTCCCACCCAAACTATCTCCACCTAGTTCTTCATATGATTTTTCTATGATTCTGGCAAGTTCAATTGGTTGGTCTGTTATATCTGTTTCCTTCAATTTTTGGCAGATCGCCACAGATGCTGCTTCACCGTTTATGTTGGCTAATAATATAGCCGAGACCTGCTTGAAGTCTTTCAGTAATTTCATACCAAGAGTTAAAGCAGGTTCTGGACCGTATTCATTTTGAATCTGTCTTAGTACATCTGGTATTACCGCCAGAGAAGGAACACCATGTGTCTTTGTGTAAATGGAAGCAAAGACTGTACCCCAAGTGTCACAGTTCTCCACATATGGTGCGACCCCCATTGGAAGACAGATAGTCAGAATTCTGTGTTTCTCACGAGGGGTAGTATTTGGGAATACTGCCTCTATCTGAGTTATTTTTTGTGCTAGCCAGAATGGAATTTGTTCCCGTTTTGAGGGTGTTTTACCAAGACATGATTGTATATTCTGTGGTGTAATTTTATTTGTGTTCCCCTGATGAGGGGTCAGCTGTTGAATGTTAACTGCTGGTTGGACTGTTGCAGTCCTCATTACATATTGGACTAACTGTCTGTGAATTTTAATTAGTAATTTTAGCTGGGCTAAAAGTTCCGTGTCTGACATTTTTTCAATGTCTGGATGTGGTGTGTAGCTGGCTAGAACCGGCCACGTTGCTTCTGGTCTGCCTAGTGGACCGAGCCTGGTGATGTGATCACTATGTTTTAGGGTGCCTTTTAACCAGAGCAAGTGCTCTTGGTATTTTAATGGGATTTCAATCTCCTCCAAAGGAGTGTATTCATCCGGAGGTTCCTGTATTTTGTAATAGTGGAATTCGTGTGTTGTAGCGTTTGCCGCTGGAAAGTTTATCCATGAATAGAATACCTCTGTCTGCCGATATTTGTGTGCCTCTATCACAAAAATGACTGTACCACCTTGTGCTGTCAGTCTGTTTTCTATAATTTTTAGAGTTATAGTTTTCCTTATGTTGACTGGAATAAGGATAGCATTCCGGTCATTCTGCAGGAGACTTGTGTCATCCTCTATTAGTTGATCTGCTCATTTAGCTGCTTCCCTTTCGTCCTCACTATCTGGCATTTTCTGTCAGAAGTGTTTTTCTGTTATAGATCTAGTTCTCAAGGAGACACAATATTAGGTGCACAATATTTTGGAAAACTGTATCCTTCAACGTTGACTAAACCAAAAACTTTACATAGGAATCTCTTCCTACTAAGTTCCGGCGGATTTTAACCTTTCACCCACTCCAGATGTCTATTGGAGTAATTACAGGAAAAAGGGTCTGTGTGAAATAGCACAACTGAGTTACTCTAATGATTCAGAAAAGGGGGTGGTGATGAACAGAGTGTCTGAATTAAGCAGACCACTCTTACCCATTCCAAAGATCAGGGCTTGATCCATCACCGTTATTTATCTCACTGCACCATCCCAGCTCAGAACCTGGCTGTATTTAAATCAGTCTGTCCCTGGCCCAGTGCATCATGGGAACAGGGCAGACTAAACTACCAAGCTAATTCTTCACCAGAAAGGAGACAAGCTACCGGGGACCGGTTTCTGGCATTTCAGCCGTCTTCGACCCGGCTTGCTTGAATCCTGATGGTGCAGTGAGAAAGGGACTCATTTCTGAGTATACCCTGCCACACCTATAGTGGCCAAAAACGATTCAGAAAAGGGGGTGGTGATGAACAGAGTGTCTGAATTAAGCAGACCACTCTTACCCAGTCCAAACATCAGGGCTTGATCCATCACCGTTATTTATCTCACTGCACCATCCCAGCTCAGAACCTGGCTGTATGCAAATCAGTCTGTCCCTGGCCCAGTGCATCATGGGAACAGGGCAGACTAAACTACCAAGCCAATTCTTCACCAGAAAGGAGACAAGCTACCGGGGACCGGTTTCTGGCATTTCAGCCGTCTTCGGCCCGGCTTGCTTGAATCCTGATGGTGCAGTGAGAAAGGGACTCATGTCTGAGTATACCCTGCCACACCTATAGTGGCCAAAAACGATTCAGAAAAGGGGGTGGTGATGAACAGAGTGTCTGAAATAAGCAGACCACTCTTACCCAGTCCAAAGATCAGGGCTTGATCCATCACCGTTATTTATCTCACTGCACCATCCCAGCTCAGAACCTGGCTGTATGCAAATCAGTCTGTCCCTGGCCCAGTGCATCATGGGAACAGGGCAGACTAAACTACCAAGCCAATTCTTCACCAGAAAGGAGACAAGCTACTGGGGACCGGTTTCTGGCATTTCAGACGTCTTCGGCCCGGCTTGCTTGAATCCTGATGGTGCAGTGAGAAAGGGACTCATGTCTGAGTATACCCTGCCACACCTATAGTGGCCAAAAATGATTCAGAAAAGGGGGTGGTGATGAACAGAGTGTCTGAATGAAGCAGACCACTCTTACCCAGTCCAAAGATCAGGGCTTGATCCATCACCGTTATTTATCTCACTGCACCATCCCAGCTCAGAACCTGGCTGTATGCAAATCAGTCTGTCCCTGGCCCAGTGCATCATGGGAACAGGGCAGACTAAACTACCAAGCCAATTCTTCACCAGAAAGGAGACAAGCTACCGGGGACCGGTTTCTGGCATTTCAGCCGTCTTCGGCCCGGCTTGCTTGAATCCTGATGGTGCAGTGAGAAAGGGACTCATGTCTGAGTATACCCTGCCACACCTATAGTGGCCAAAAACGATTCAGAAAAGGGGGTGGTGATGAACAGAGTGTCTGAATTAAGCAGACCACTCTTACCCAGTCCAAAGATCAGGGCTTGATCCATCACCGTCGTGCGTTAGTTTTATCGCCTTACCAAACATTGGGCGCCATGTAGTGTAGTTCCTACTTTCCCTATAGGCCCTGCGCATTGGAATAACATAAACAGCAGTGTAGACGTAGGACTGAGGTCTTCTAGGTCTCTACTGACTATGTTAGACTTAATTGGGGTTTGCGCCAGCTAGCTCAGAGGTCACTGGAAACTTTCTTGACTGAATAGGAAGTGATCAGCTTCCCTGGCTCAGACAAGAAGGGATTCAGCTTCCGACAACCGCATAAACATGACAACTTTGCTCCCTCGGAATAAGAGTAAATCTCTAGAGTCGTGTGAAAACAATAGACAATTATTTCACCCAGTCAGACGTGCGTTCTTAGTTTCACCAGAGTGCAGAGAATGGAGAGACGGGCGTTTTCAATAAAAGATATTATTTATTGAGCAGTCTTCCTTCTCATGCAAGAGAAATGAATTGCCACAGTTGCAATACTTAGTATAAAGTAAAGTGCGTACAGTAAAAGGAGTATTACAAAATAATACTGTAAAAGCATTGATATGGTTTCTTAGCCATAAGATACTTTAAAATGAATAAAATATATACATATATATATACATTAGCTAACGTGCTCAACTGGTGCTTCTAAATACGCCTACCCCGGTGTATCTGACCTAAGCCTAATACGTGGAAAGGAGTAAGTAGGTAGCAGTTTAAGTTAAGTAGGTTTTGCCAAGAATCTGGTTCAAGAAATCTCTCTCTGGGTTTGGTCAGCACTGTACCTTGGGAATAGAATGTAGGAGGTCTGGTATCTCTCTCTCAGGACTCGATATCCCAGTCACCCGCAAGGGTAGGCTGGAAACGCCGGAGGCTGGATTTTCTCGGCAGGAGAAAAGACAGCGTCTTTCTCAGCGCGTCAAAGAGGAGGGGCAGCGTCCGTGGGCTTCTCACATCTGCTGGGCTCTCGGAAAGTAGATAGCTGCTCGGCTCCAAAATTCACCACCGTGTGTTTGCTTAAGGCAGCGTTGGCATATTTATACCTGCAAGGTGCCGGGTTTGACGTAAGGGTGGACATAAGACGTCAATAAAGATGTCACTAAGAACTGGCCGTTCTTACAGAGCTTCTCAGGAGTTCTGTTACAAATCAAAACAAAGCACATGGGGATTTCCCAGGTTGCTGGAGGTTTGGTGTGTTGAAAGAACTCGTTGTGCTTTCTTTGAATCTAAGGAAGTGGCTTTTGCTGTGCATTGGACTGCAAGGGCGATTTACTGAAATATGGATCTGATTCTTATGCCATTATATGGATATCATTGATTATAGCCGTGTAAGGGCATAAAAGAAAATATTGATTCAGGTTCCTACATAAAAACACTACAGTGTTTACACAAAGGATAACCATGTTTGACTAAAGGTTTTGAATGTTGCATGTGTTTTACAGCTAGAGTCATAGCACACAAATGCTTCCACCATCCCTCTAAAATCATCTTGTTCAGCATTCTTCTGTCGGAGCAGCTGCGACTTGCGGGAGGTGATGGGGGAGGCCCCGGGGAGATGAGGTGATTGATGGCAACCATAAAGCGCGGCGGACCGAGAAGAATGGTAAGGAATGAAAACCAGCAAACGGAGAGAGAATAACAAGCATTTACAATGCAACGGTCTCGCCTTTACAAAAGTTAGAGCTATTGGCATTGTAAATGACAACATTTTTATTTATGTGTTGGTTTTGAAAACAGATAAATCAAAGGCATTGTCATTTACAATGCTAATAGCTTAATCTCTCGCAAATGCGAGACCTATTGCATTTGCACCCACACACACACACAGAGCCACACACACACACACACACACGCACACACACACAGTCACACACACACACACACACAGAGCCACACACACACAGAGCCACACATACACAGAGCCACACACACACACACAGAGCCACACACACACACACAGCCACACACACACACAGAGCCACACACATACAACCACACACACAGAGCCACACACACACAGAGCCACACACACATACACACACATAGCCACACACACACACAGAGCCACACACACAGACAGAGCCACACACACACACACACAGAGCCACAGACAGAGCCACACACTCAGAGCCACACAGAGCCACACAAACAGAGCCACACTGTACAACATGGCTAAAACAATCAAATTGACAAAGCCAATAGCTCTTATGTCGGTGAGGCCTTCTTGCTTTGCCAATGTTTTCTTTTGCTTGGCAAAGAGATATACAGGCACTGACTTCTGGGAAGGAGCTACATCTCACTCGCAAATGACCAGTTGCAATGCATTCTACAAGTATGAAAATCATACATATTCCCACGGTACCATAAAGCATGTCCCATGTTAGCTCCATATGAAATCACAAAAGTAAATAAAATCTTCGCATTAAAAACATAAAGAGTGCACAGTCTAGGCCAGCATCCATCGTAGTAACGTGAAGAATTAAATGCACTGTACCGTATTGTTCTAGTTAGTGCTGTTGATATTGGTGGGGAGCAGTGACGGGGAAAGCTGGGTGATGTTGTGGGGCAGGCTGGGGATGGGCCAGGGGAGGGCCACTGTCCCTGGGGAGGGAGAGGCTGCAGGAGGAGGGAGTGGGAGAGAGTGACGGAGGAGGTTAGCTGAGGATATGGGAGGAGAGCGCATTCCTCGCCTGGACTGGGGAACGGCTATGGTCTGTCGAGGCTCAGAGACACACAGCGCAGACGGCTGGCACACACACCACACCTTGCACAGCCGCGCAGGAGGGGTGACACACCCGCTAGCACACTGTTCTAACTTGGGACCCTTCTCGCCCTGGTCCCCTTTCAGCCGCCGCACAGAGAAGGAAAAACCTGGCGGGGTGGTCCCACCTGCTGCTAAAGGCATCCGGGTTGCCCCTGTAATCACCAGAAATTTCACTTCTGGCCCAAAGTACGGCAGGCGCCCTTGTGCTCAATGAGCGTGGCCTGCCTCCGTCAGCCCTGCCACCCCAGCCAAACACACGCCTGCGCTGGTATGTATTCCTTGGCAAGATCCTAATGCCATTAATAATGATCTTGCCAACAGCAATGCTATATACCACCAACACCAGACTTAAATACGGTTCATATAAACATATTTTGAGCAACCCTGAGAACAGTCTTCGCCTCTACAGAAAACGATTTCATGAGGCAGCTCTACACCCTCTCAGCAGACTGCACGCTACAGATCTTCAGCATGCAGCCAGGGGAGATAGAGTGAAGCTTGACTCCGGGGGCACCCTCAAGGTGTCCGGCTCTACCCCCGCGAGAACCCATGGATAGTTAGCCCCCCCGCTTCCATAATGCTCCGGCGCAAGCAGTGGGCGGAGCCTGCATTCACCTTGGGCAGACACCAAGGACCAGCCGAGTAGGTCAAGGTGCTGGAGCGCATCTCGCGATGTCCCCCCCTCCCCTCAGCATCCTGCGGTCTGCACGGGGCGGAACCGCGATGTTGGCCCCACTGAGGGTTCCAGCAACAAGGTAGGAGCACTTAGAAAAGTACAGAGCTGGTCCCTCCGTCGTGCTCATCCACTCACACGTGTGGAAATCCTGTGCCTTTACCTCCCCCCTGCGAGAGAAAGGCTAATCTAGGTGTGGTGTTGGGGTCCGAGCCAGAAAGTGGCCAACTGGTGATTGCCGCATCCCGCCGACATGGAGCCGGAGGTAGCTACTATCCGGCGATTCATGGGGGGAGGAGGGAGGCACCACAAGACTCGCGATTAACTCCCTCCCCCACCCCGAGCACACGCCTGCACCAGCCCCCTCGCCAGCAACAGCGGCAACCCTGGGCTCCGAGTCGGGTCGGTCCTACAACTATTTATGGGCCTGACAAAAGAAAACCACACTCCCCGGTCACCCTTAAGGCAAAAGCCCTCGCGAACATCTACCGTGGCGACCCACGGCCCCCGTCCAGCGCTTACAACTAGCTAAAGGCCTGCCTACAATGTAAACCCCCACTCCACCGACACCACGCGGGTGAAGCCCCCGAGGCCCAGGCAACCCAGGGTCCCGGGACAGGTACCGCCGTCGACTACAAACAGCAACCCTGAAAACAGCCTCCGCCTCTACAGAAAACGATTTCATGAGGCAGCTCTATACCCTCTCAGCAGACTGCACGCTACAGATCTTCAGCGTGCAGCCAGGGGAGATAGAGTGAAGCTTGACTCCGGGGGCACCCTCAAGCTGTCCGGCTCTACCCCTGCGAGAGCCCATGGATAGTTAGCCCCCCGCTTCCGTAATGCTCCGGCGCAAGCAGTGAGCAGAGCCTGCATTCGCCTGGGGCAGACACCAAGGACCAGCCAAGTAGGTCAAGGGGCTGGAGCACATCTCGCGATGTCCCCCCCTCCCCTCGGCATCCGCGGTCTGCACGGGGCGGAACCGCGAGGTTGGCCCCACTGAGGGTTTCAGCAACAAGGTAGGAGTACTTAGAAAA
Organism: Lissotriton vulgaris; assembly: GCF_964263255.1. Taxonomy (NCBI): domain Eukaryota; kingdom Metazoa; phylum Chordata; class Amphibia; order Caudata; family Salamandridae; genus Lissotriton; species Lissotriton vulgaris. The sequence goes on along the minus strand of NC_141693.1, from coordinate 46,217,158 downwards.
GTACAGAGCTGGTCCCTCGGTCGTGCTCATCCACTCACGCGTGTGGAAACCCTGTGCCTTTACCTCCCCCCTGCAAGAGAAAGGCTAATCTAGGTGTGGTGTTGGGGCCCGAGCCAGAAAGTGGCCAACTGGTGATTGCCGCATCCCGCCGACATGGAGCCGGAGGTAGCTACTATCCGGCGATTCATGGGGGGAGGAGGAAGGCGCCACGAGACTCGCGATTAACTCCAGCCCCCACCCCAAGCCCACGCCTGCATCAGCCCCCTCGCCAGCAACATCGGCAACCCTGGGGTCCGAGTCAGGTCAGTCATACAACTATTTTTGGGCCTGACAAAAGAAAACCACACTCCCCGGTCACCCGTAAGGCAAAAGCCCTCGCGAACATCTACCGTGGCGACCCACGGCCCCCGACCAGCGCGCACAACTAGATAAGGGCCTGCCTACAATGTAAACCCCCACTCCACGGACACCACGCGGGTGAAGCCCCCGCGGCCCAGGCAACTCAGGGTCCCGGGACGGGTACCACCGTCGACTACAAATTGCTCTGTGCCATAATTAATTAAAACCCCACACCCCGGTCACCATGCGACCATAGTGGGAGCGCGAGACTGCGCTTAAGAGCCTGGGCGGCGTGCAGGTGGCTCAGGCTGGCGGCGGTGGCTGGCGGCGGTGGCTGGGCCGGCGGTGGCTGGGCCGGCGCTGCTGGTCCTCATGCTGCTGCCGGTGGCAGGACGGGCTGCGCACCTCCCATTGCCACATTCCGCGGGGCTCCGCCGCATCCCACATCCAGAGGCGGAAGCAGGGGATACAACCGAGGGCAGCAGAGGAAGCCTTCTCTGTCTCAGCCGGGGAAGGGGGGAGGAGGAGCCGGTGGAAGGCGGGCACACACAGAGCCCAGCAGCAGCGGCAGCCAGGGAGCGCACTGGCCAGGACGAGATGGGGAGAGCCCAGGAGAAAGGAGAGGAGAGAAGTGAGAAGAGGGGTGGGTGGAGAAGTGGCGACGAGGATGAGGTAACACGAAGGAACTAAGCCCCGTCCTTTTCATACTGGGGGGGCGTGTTTTTCTTTCTCCCTGCTTCTCAATAGGCTGGAATGTAAACAATGGGTGTGTTTTTGACTTGTTGTTTACCATTCCAGCCAATGGAGAAGAGGGTAGAACAAACCTAAAAAACACGCCCCCCAATCCGAAAAAGACGGGGATTAGAGCGAGAGAATGATGTAACTGAGACCTCTTCTCCAATGGCTGGCCGCCGTTTAGGAGGCCAGCCAATGGAGAAGAGGGGCGGGGTTTACCCTCGCTACTCAGTCATTAAATCTCGCCAGTTAGACCTAAAAAGGAAACGGCAACAAAGTTTAATGAAACACAATCTGCCCCTCACACTCCTCTACCACAGCTGCTCAAGCCTCCTCACCTCTCACATGGTCTACTGCCCACCAGCCATGTGCACTGCTCAGAGGTGTGAACATTTTAGGGAATGCGTATGTTTACACAAAAAATTATGTATGCATCATAAATATTAAACCATTTGCACATTATGAAATAACGAACAGCTCTGTGTTTGCCTGACAGTTAAAGATATACCAGGGAAGCCACAGATTGTCATTGAAACTGGTAGCATTTGTATTTCAACCATAACACTGATCTCCGGGATGACTTACAAAATACAATTGTGCAAGATTAGAATTTGGGATGCAGAGCATAAAGTTTATGATCGTGCATGCTTTTTTAATTTGCTGTAAAGATAATATACCTGCAGGTCTGCGGGCAGTGAGGGTCGGTGAGAAGTAGGGGCGGGCGAGAGCAGCGCCCTGGGTATGGGGGTCACTGGAAGCGCATGGCCGGTGACAGGGGAAAGGTATCACCGCATCACACCCTGACTCACGTTCGGCGCAGGCTTTCTTCTCAGGGTGATATAGTCTAATTTAGCATCAATATAGCGCTGTCCGCGGCCCACGAACCCCAAAGCATTTGTAAATGCTGCAATCCTGAGAGAGGGCCCTTGTTATGCTGCAGAGCGACCTCGACCACGTTGACTGAAGCCCGCAGCGCTGTCCGCGCTCACTACACCGAGGGAAGAGTCGTTCCTCTGCAGCCCGAGTCCCGCACCTGGGGGCAGATTTATGAAGGCCTTGCGCCGCCGGTGCGTCATTTTTAACATGGGAAAAAGTGACGCACCGGCGGCGCAAGTCCTTCATAAATCTGCCCCCAGGACTCTTAGCGAATGCGCCAAAAATGTTTTTTATTCACAAGCATTTTAATTGGCAAGAAAAGGCTCTTCTTAAATTTGTATCAGGTATTTGAAAAGCCCTTTCCGCACCAATCCCTCCCGCTCTCTTCCTTGATGTATATCATTTCACTTTGCCTGAATTTCTAGCTAAAAAACAGAAAAGATGGGTAATTGTTTTGTTTCTTTGATGAAGAAAATATATTTTTCTAAATAGCTTCTTTCGTTCTAAGAAATTATATGGTTGTTTTTTTCTCTATTTTGCCGCTCGACACATAATTTATGAAGCGAAGCATATTTAAAATATTTTCACAATGCAAGTTCAGTAGAAAATAAGTTCTGCTTTCGTATGCTTGGTTTCTGAGCTGTGGCACAAATCACCGAACATCAGACCGTTCGGTGTGCAGATACAAGGCACTGTGCGGTTTGTTCAGGTATTTAAACGCCGGACCACGGCTCATTGGACGTTTATTTAGTGAAGTGCAGGGCGCAAGTCCTAAAAAAAAAAGGGGGGGGGGGAGCTGTCACCGGAAGTGACGTCACAACAGGAAGTGACGTCACAAAAGGTGGCTTGCACCATCGGGCTCATTGGCTCCCCTCGCTCACCCCTTAAATGCAATTGCATCTGAGAAGTCAGTGCATGAGCAGCGTGCTGTGAGCTCCGAGGTCCTCATCCCAGAGAGGCCAAAGAGTGAAGTCCGGCTGTTTGGCAGGGGGGACGGTGTCCACCTGGTAAAATAATTGGGGGACACCACCCACCCGCGTGGTACCCCGACTTGAGCCCTGGTGAAGTGTGATCTTCTGAGCATCTTTTTTGTGTGTTTGGGTTGGTGTTGCCATTATGTCAAAGCAAAGCCTCTCCCAGGACTTGTTCCGGGGGTGCTTTGGTTTATCATTAGACAATATATGTATAGCGCCGCAAAATCCAGGGCCTTTTTGGGCACTTTTACTTTTCCCTGATATGCAGATTGTAGTCTGCGGGTTCAGTGTGCGGTATGTCCTGAGGACTCTACATGGGTTCCGCCGTTGCGATCTTACACCAAATGTGTTGAGGCCCACTCGTTTCTCCCTCGTTTTTGTGCCTCTTTTGCCTTCTGTGCCACTCGTTTTTATTGATTTCTGTGCCCTTTTGCCCTAGTCTGTGCCCTTTTTTACTTCTGTCCCCTCTGCCATCCCTCACTGCCCCCACCGGTGTGTCCGCTGCGGCCCCGCGCCCCTGACTGCCCATTGCCTATTCGCTGCCCCCGCCTCCTAGCTGCTCCTCTCTCCCACCTCCCCATATACGCTGCCCACTGCGCGGTGAGGAGAGCGACCCTTGACCCGGCAGGTAGGTCGTTCCCCCTCCGTTCAGCTCTGCCTGTGTGCCCCTGCCCCAGCTGCTGCTGCTGAGGAATCGTAAGTTTGTTCATCTTCCGCCTTACTGTTTCACTGTATTGCCTGTATTTTTCTTTGTTGTGTTTGTAACTGCTGTTGTCTGTCTTCCCCCGCTGCCTGTACGTGGTCCTTGCCTGTTTTCGTTCCTTCTGTACCCCTCGCTGCCCACGTGTCTCTGCCGGTTTTCCTTTCTGCACCCCTCGCTGCCCCATGTCCCTCTGCCCGTTTTTTTCCCTTCTGTTCCCCTCGCTGCCCCCGTGCCTCTCTGCCCGCTTTTGCCTTCTGTTTCCCAGCTGCCCCTTATTTCGGTGCCCTTTGCTATCTGTACCACTCGTTTCCCCCTTGTCTTTGTGCCCCTTTTGCCTTTCGTGCCACTCATTTTTTATTGATTTCTGTGCCCTTTTGCCCTATTTTGTGGCCTTTTTCCTTCTGTCTCCTCCGCCGTCCCTCACTGCTCCGCTGCTATGTCCACTGCGGCCCCGCCCCCTTGACTGCCCACTGCCCATTCGCTGCCCTAGCCTCCCACCTCCCAGCTGCTCCTCCCTCCCACCTCCCCATACAGGCCGGCTGCTGTGCGGCCGCGCCGCTGGTTCAACGAAGGCACGCCTAAGGCAAGCCCGTCTGCACCCATCCATGCCTGGACTGCACCCAGCACCAGAGCCACTGACCCCCGCTCCCGCCACGATGACCGCCACCGCTACCATGCCAGCACACTCCACTCCCTCAACCCCGGACGGACCCACACCTGCTTCAAGGCCACCTCAAAATGCACCCACGGCCCCTTCACCTGCCGGAACTGCAGCTACACCAGCCTCAGACCCGACTAACCACCAGCCAGCAATGACGGCACCCACCTGCGATGCATACTACTGAACACCCGTTCCACGCACAAACACGCCATCGAGCTCTGAGACCTTCTCGACACAACATCTCCGGGCGTCGCCTTCCTGACAGAGACCTGGTTGAACGACTCCTCTGCACCCGACATCGTCATAGCCATCCCAGACGGCTACAAAATCACCCGCACCAACGGAGTCAGAGGAGTAATCACCATCATCCACAAGACCATCATCAGAGTCTCGACTAGCACCGATGACGCGTTCAGAACAGCCGAAAACATGTACTTCCAGATCCACACAGACCCCAACTCCACCCTCAGAGGCACCCTCGTCTACTGACCCCCCATACCCCGCCCCCAGTTCAGAGACTCCATCGCCAACTTCATCAGCATGCACGCCCTGACCTCCCCCGATTACATCCTCCTCGGAGACCTGAACTTTCACCTTGAAAACGACAACAACTCCACAACCCTGATCGATAACCTTGCCTACCTCGTACTAAAGCAACTCGTCACAACGCCCACCCACTCCGCCGGCCACACTCTCGACCCTGTCTTCTCCTCAAGCCTGCACATCTCCGTCAGCCACACCACCGAACTGGACCGACCACCGCTGCATCCACTGCACCTTCCAGAAACCCACCACACACCGAAGACCAACAATATGCAAACCTCGCTCTCAGCCCACCCAAGGAACTCTCCAACACCGACGAAGCTGCCCACAGCGGCGGACGCTGGATCGAAGACTGCGCCAACACCCTCGCCCCACTGAAGAAACCCCCCACAGGCACACCAGCAAGAGGGCCAGCTGGTTCCCCACAGAACTCCTAGCCTCCAAGCAAGCCTGCCAGAAACTAGAGAAGAAATGGCACAGCGAACAAACTCTGGACAACCGCGCAGCACACAAGGACACCATCCGCAACCACCACCACCTCATCAGGGCCACCAAGAGAACCTTGTTCAAAGACCGCCTCGACAACAATGCACACAATAGCAACGAGCTCTTCAACATCATGAAGGAACGCTCCAACCCCAGCTCCAACACCAACGACATCCCGCTGTCATAAGCCATGTGCGACTCCCTCACCACCGTCTTCCACCGCAAGATAGCAGACATCCACGACAGCTTCAACACCCAGACAGACCCAACAGACAGCACCACAACAGACGCTACGCACACCATCGACCATGACCCCCCTGCTAGCCTGGGCCAGCGTGAGCACCGATGACACCATCAAGACCATGAGCACACTCCACTCTGGCTCTTAGTCAGATCCATTCCCACACCACGTCTTCGAAAAAGCAAGCAGCTCCATCGCACCCCACTTGCGCAACGTCATCAATCTCTCCCTCCAGACCGCGACCTTCCCAGAGAGCTGGAAACATGCTGAGATCAACGCCCTACTTAAAAAACCCAAGACTGACCCTAGAGACCTCAAGAACTTCCGGCCCATCTCTCTGCTCCCCTTCCCGGCCAAGGTCATCTAGGAAATAGTCAACAGACAGCTAACCCAATACCTTGAAGAAAACAGAATACTGGACCCTTCACAGTCAGGGATCCGCAGCAACCACAGTACCGAGACCACCCTCATCGCCGCCACCGATGACATCAGGACCCTGCTGGACAACGGCAAGACCGCAGCACTAATCCTCCTAGACCTCTCCACCGCCTTCGACACCGTCTGCCACCATACACTACGCACATGCCTCCATGCCGCAGGGATCCGAGACAAGGCGCTGGAATGCACCACCTCCTTCCTCTCCGGCAGAACCTAGAACGTCTGCCTCCCCCCATTCCGGTCGGAAGCCTTCGAGATCATCTGCGGCATACCCCTGAGATCCTCCTTCAGCCCGACACTGTTCAACATTTACATGGCCCCGCTCGCACACGTCGTCCAACAGCACGACCACAACATAATTTCCTACGCCGGCGACACTCAACAGATCCTCTCCCTCACCAAGGACCCCATCACCGACAAAGCCAACCTCCACGAAATAATCGTAGCCTTCAAACCATAAGAATTGACTTGTTTGTCAACCCATTGCAGGTCAATTTTTTGTTGTACTCCTGCTGTTCCCATGCTTTTAAAATTGTCTTTGAATGATTTCATTGATTGGCTTAAATTTGCTTATGTTTGAATTCTCACAAAGGTCCTGCCCTTGATTGGAAATGATGTGATGGGTGGAGCCTTGGCCTTCTGTTTTCCACTATCCGGCAACAGTGTTTCTTAAATACATTTACTTCAAAAGTCACAGGATTTTCTTCACAGGAAATATGTTTCAACAAAGATAATGGCGAGACCTGTACCATCTCCCTGATGATACATCAGCAGTGCGGTTTGCATGCTTTTCACAGCGTACGCCGCCCTGATGATGCACTGCTTCAGCTTGGTGGATCTTTAGTGGGCCTGCAATAGGATATAAAGCACAGTCGAGGTTCACATAACTTGCTGGAACAAGGACCAGCACAACACAGATCTGCCAGATAGAAACTTGACGAGGACGTGTATTGTCTTTGTGTTCTGTCCAACCCTGCCAAGTATTACTCATCAAGAGTTATACTAACACATTTTAGTGTGGTGGTCTGCATCACCATATAGCCCCCAGTGACCAAATGGCGCTCTTGTAGTGGGGGTTCGCCCAGGAGGAACCACTTAACTCCACTTGAAGGCCGTGGAGGCGAACGGACAAGATGGTGGCGATAGTTTGATGAGGAGCGTGGAAGCAGAGTCAGCGACCAAGAGGGCCGCGAGTGCAGGTGTGGACGCATGGGAGGAGAAGCCAAAGGTTCTGCTTAACGGCGGCGGAGCTCGGGGCACACTGTCTGCTGCAAGTAAGGAGCAGGGCTGGAGATTGAGTGCAGCGGCCCTCTGAAAGCTTTTTAGCGGAGGCCCAGCACTGACCGAGGCTGCCTGATAGCTCCTAGGAAGCAGACTTTCAGGCACAAGGGAGAGATCTTGTTGGCCAGAGTGGGAGCAAAGGAGTACCCAACTGTCACAGGTGGTGCAGAGCGGACCCAGAAGAGGGTCCAGGCTGGAAGCCAAACAACACAAGGGGCAGTGCAGAGACAGCCCCAGAAAAATGCAGAACAGGGATCGTAGAGCTCCCGTGAGCAGGAAAGGGACAATAAGGCTGCAGAGAAGCTGAAGGCAGAGGGTGGCCGAGCTAGGGGCCGCCTGGGAGTGCACCCAGTGGAGAGAAGGTGAAAGGCCGGGACGTGGTTGGTGATCCCCTGATCAGGCAGGGGCACTGTGAGGGACTTGCCTGATCCTCTGGAGCAGAGCCATCTCCGCAGCAAGGTGAAAGGTGCGCAAGAGGCAGCAGTGAGGCCCACATTCTGGGTGCCTGTAAGGAAGCGGGCTATCTCAGGCCCTGGTCGGGTCCTGGAGGTGGAAGAGAGGGTTGCGGACCATCTGCAGTGGGCCCTGGGGCTGAAGGGAGAGGAGGGCCTAGTCTAGATTCTGCTGAAAGTCAATTCAAACAGGTCATTGGGGATCGCAGCGGAGCTGGGCCCTCCCTCATGCCTAATAAACGTATTGAATCAACGAAAGTAGCAGAGGAACTGTAAGCGAACGTCATACAACCAACAGACTGGACAAGGGTCTGACCTAGGGAGTGGGGTATAGCTAAAGCAGTAAACAATAGCTTGCCTACCCGTCCTACCCAGTAAACAGGCCTACCTGGAGCCGATAGCTTTGAAATATCTAGCTTTGAAAGGCCCCAGTGCTGGAGGAGAGCATGGCCTCAGCATGGGTAAAGAAGGAAAGGAACCTTAAGGAAATGCTGAGAACACTCCGGACGTCGAGCGTGAGTGAGGAGAGGGCCTCGCACCCCGCATTCATGGGCCATGACTCAGCCAATGCTGAAGAGCCGGTCACCCGTACCTTTATGGAAACTCAAGGCCCACAAGAGAGAATTTGCAAAAGAACTGAAAGAAGTTCAAGAGATGTGGATGCAATGAGGGTCCTTCCCACCTGCTATGGTGAGCAGGCAGACTGTAGGCACAATCAGAGGTCACTAAGAGCAAATGAAGGGAAGATCTAATGACAATCTAAGGTTTTAATCCTCTAAGTGACATCATTCTATGCATGCAACCTTAGGCACTGAGATCTCTGGCTACCCTGCTATTCCTATGCTGTCATATCTACTAAAGTTATAAAGTGCAGAATGACTAACAGACTGCTGTGGCTTAGAGCAAATTGTTTATGGGTGAAGTGTGTCCCCAGGAGAGGAAACACTTCTGCCTATATGTAACCCAAGAAACATTTTTTTCTCTTATTTGGGAATGGCAGATAGATAAATAATGGGGTGTGGGTAAAGACTTGGCAAGTCAGAACTCACAACCTGTCCCTCACCGATTCTTAAAGACACAGGCATCCTCATCAACAGATAATCAACACCGGGAGCGTAGCATCCATTCTGCAGATGGCTCTCTGAGCATTAGATGAAGCATAAACCATTGGGTAGCAGGCACTGGAACTATAGGAAACACTTTCTACCACTCATAAGGAATCACTGTATGCATGAGATGAACCAGAACAAATGCATCAGTTACAGGCAACATCCACTTCGACCCCTCAAAACAACTCCATACAGACACAGAATAAAATATGGAAAAGGGGGTCTGTCTTAGGCATATTCAGAAAGATTTCTACTGCTCACAGTCACTCATATGTGGGTGGAATTAACAGAAACAGACACTAAGAAAGACGCTCCAGAAAACACTTGTTCAGCAAAATCTAACTCCATAACAAAGCAACGACAAAGTTACACACGTTGGAGGCAAGGGCTAATGTCAAGTGTAGTCCCTGAAGCAACACTACGGTAGAACCAGGTTTTCAGTGTAGGCCTGGTTTATGGCTAGGTGAGTCATTTATTAATGTTGATTACCCAAAATTGCCACAAACAATGCTCGCAGCAAACACAAATACAGGAAGTCTCCTATACCTTGCAAAATACTCATACAGAGTGTATACTAAGTTTCTAAATGTCTTGATTTCAAACTGAAGGCCTCTTTTTCACCTGTTTTTCTAATGGGGGCTGGGCCGATTTCTCCATTAGGGCGCTGGGGCTCCACCCCGGCCCTAATTCACATCCCAAAGTAAAAGTTTACAATATGCCAGCATGCAGATGAAACATGAATTTTTAAAATTGTTATTGTCAGTGACTGGCATCTCTCTAACCGAGGGACAGCCAGGCACAGTAAAGCAGCACAAACCAAAGTGTGTAGTATGGCGCTCTAAAATATGGACACAGAATGAAGCAGCAAGAAGTGGTCTGTGTCAAAGAAGTTCTGCCAAATAGAATGAGTTCATAAGAGGTGCCACAAGCACTCTTTAACATAATTTTCAGTACTATATGTCCATGGAAGGTTATGGTGGAATCAGGAGAGCTGCTCTCAATTGTCACATTGAGCTATAACAAAACCATGACTAAGCATAATTCAAGAGCTGAAGTGGTGACATTCTTGCCAGTGTTGAAGTGTGAAGAAGATCACAACACTTTTCCCATTCTGTACATTTGACTTTCAAATCCTGTATCATTAGAAAAATGCAAATTAATCCACATGGACACTAACCTGCTACCTGTAGCTCAAATTCCGCAAAGGTTTCTACATCCGGGGTTGTAGATAGAAAGGCGCACCTGTATCGTCTAGCATCGGAGCGGGTGATATTGGTGAATGACACGGCCACGCCTCCCTGTGCAATGTCTTTTTTAATCATTTTTGTCCTCCCTTTATACGGCTCATCCGGCTTATCATCATATTCCGTCCCATTGTCATAGAGATGCACAAGGTAAACTCTATTTGATGTTTCCCAGAAGACTTCCATTTCCACAGCACTTATAGGGGGGTCAAGTTGGCAGGAAAGTATGGTCTCCCCACCAACAATGGCACAAATAGGCTGACTGGGCCCAACAGCATTCACAGACTGCACAGCTGCACCTGTCAAGGAAAACAGAAGATAACAACTTTCAGCTCAAATGATAAAGCAGAGGTGGTGCTGCTCACAGGGTGCACACTGGAAGGAACCAGCCCAGGCATGTTTTATTCTCCAAGGGTTTTATTTTCTACTCTTACAAATCTAAGCTAAATTCATATCTTCTTTCACGTTAATAGGTCTTCTTATAGGCAGATTGTGTCATTGAACGCATCAATGTGTGTCCTGAACCTTCAACAACCAAATGAAATGTATTGGTTGATCTACTCTGCACCTGAGTGGTAATTCTTTAAAACGGTGGTTTCATTATACAACAGGTAGCTGTGCAATATCGCCCAAGCAGGAAGGAGACACCATTTTCCGCCACTGGCAGTGGTGAGCATTGCCATAGTGACACCCCAATGGCAATCCACATTTGTATATCGACTTTCCCTATATAAATGGCTTTCTACCCCTGCCTTTCACAGGAGCATTCATTTGCCACAAAATCTGAGCAGGGGAAAGGAATGCACACAATATAACCAGACATTAAGGCCAGATGAACTAAGCATTTGCATCACCCTTGCATCCCACAAGGCGACACAGGGCAATGCAAATTCTTCTTTGGGATTTACAAGGCAAGGGCAGATGTGTGTGGGCTTGTAAAGCTGTATAAAGAAGTGTAACACAATGCAGCAGATTTAGCTGTGTTGCATTATATTTTGAGTTTTAAGCATTTCATGTGAGCATGATCCACCCATGGATTTCACGCAATTCCAGATTTACTAAGTGTTAAAAATTGGTTTTTCGTTGACTGGGGGTGTAAGCCTAAGTCAAACAGCAACCACAATCTGACTCAGGGTAAGGGTCAGGCAACCATAAATTAACTTTAGCCCACCCTCTGGTAGCTTGGCACAAACCAATAAGGCTTAACTTAGAGGCACTATGTAAAAAGTATTTGTGCAAAACTTCAAACAGTAAAACAGAGAAAACTCCACACACAAAAAATCCACATCAGTTTAGAAAAATCAAACTCAATTTAATGGATAAAACAAGATCAAAACAAAAAAAATACAATAAGTAGAACTTAAGTAATTATTTTTTTTTTAAATAAACTGCAAAATAGTGCTTAGGAGCAATAAGCTGGTCATGTCGGACCAAAACAAAGTCAAAAGTTCAGGCTGACTGAGGAGGGAGCACAGGCCGGATGCAGCGCCCCAGTGAGGCCTGCTGAACAAAAGTACCTTAGTCCTTGCTTTGCACCGGCGAGGTTGCAGGTGCAGTCATGCGATATGTCTGTGTTCCCTGTGCAGGTGGGGTGATGCCTAATTTTCTCCATGCAAGAACAGTGATGTGAAAGGTTTAGAAGGTGATGCCAAGGTTCTGAGATGTGACAGTTCTGAAGGTAATGCTCTGGGTTTCTCCACGCAGTAGAGGTGGTGTGTCAGTCTTCCCCAAGCAATGGAGACGATGCGCTAATTCTGAAGTAGCGGTTGTGATGGAGATGCACTGGTTCCAAGTACGATGCGCTGGTCCTGTTCCCGCAACAGCGTCAATGCGTCGATTATGCTGTTGCAGCAAATAATGCAACGGTTCCCGTGGAGCAAACACCTAGGCCCACTTCCAAGGGTCTAATGCTGGGGTGCCACCACTTAGCAGAACAGACTCACAGATTGTAGAGTCCAAGTGCTGGAGCCGGCAGGTTGAAAGTTTTTTATGTCCCTGAGACTTCAGATCAGGTGGCCAGTCAGCTAGCCCAAATGATGCAAGTCTAGTCCTTCTCACCCAGGCAAGAGAGAGCAGCAGGTAGCAGGGCAACACAGCAAAGCAGTAGTTCAGCAAACAGCAGTCTAGCAGAGCGGTAGTCTTTTTAGCATCACAGCAATTCTTTTTCATTGTATAATGGGCACAGGTCCAGTGTACTGAAGTCATGATATCAGAGGTCCAGTACTTATACCTATATATATAGCTATATATAGCTTATATGTGAGGACCGCTCTTTTTCATAGAGTGATTTCTGGTGTAAATATGGTGCTTTTGGATGAGTCTTTGGGGCTTTTGTTGGAAATTGGACATATGGCCTTCCCACTGAGATCTATGGGGTTTTAGGGCAGGCAATTGTTCCTTTCTTAACTACCTTATTCAACCAGATCTTCCAGGAAGGAGTGTCACCCCAGCCTCATGGGATAATGCATCCATAACCCTGGTTTTAAAACCTGGTAAACCGGCATCAAATTGTGGGTCGTATAGACCGATTGTCCCACTGAAGTGGGGGAAACTTCAAAGAAGGGTCTTTGAAGTGCACAGCGGTCCTCCTTTCCTGCTCTGGCTGCAGACCCACTACAGGGGGGTATGTTGCCCTATATGTGAGGACCGCTCTTTTTCATAGAGTGATTTCTGGTGTAAATATGGTGCTTTTGGATGAGTCTTTGGGGCTTTTGTTGGAAACTGGACATATGAAAGTGGGTGGCAACTTTACCTATGAATAGCTTACAGATTCTCTCCTGGAATATTAATGGCCTTCGCACCAGACCCAGAAGGGACAAGATCCTGCAATATCTTCGTGATTCTGGTGCGCAGGTCATTGTTCTCCAGGAGACGCATTTGACAGAACCAGAGATGCTTTCCTTGGCTAAAGAAAACAGATGGATTGATTTATGTATCTCTACAACTCAGACTATGAACATTAGGGGAGTCAAAATATATTTTAAGAAATGAGCAAATGTTCGGCTTATATCTAAGTTAGTAGACCCTGGTGGCAGATGGGTCATCGTAACAGTAAATATTTCGGGGGCACAAATTACAATTGTAGGATACTATGGTCCGAAACATGATGACCCCTCTGTTCTTAAATCCATCTTTTCTCATTTATTACTGTATTCAGAACCTATTCTCCTGGACGGAGATTTCAATAGGGTTTTAGATCCCCTCCTCGATAAATCACCAAATAGTCAGGCCTCAATTCCTTCTAAAACTAGGGCCTTCCTATTGGATACTATGAAACAGTATGGCTAGCTAGATATATGGAGACTAAGGCCTGGACAACAACTGGGCGTGTCATTTTGTAATTATAAATGTCATCATCAATCAAGGATTACTTTTATTTTGATCAGTCAGACTCTGAAGAGTGTAGTAAAAACCATCTCTTACCTTCCCTCACATCTATCAGACCATTCAGCTGTATGGATGGAAATGGAAGGCATTGCCAAAGCTTCCCCCAGAATTTGGTCGTTTGATCGCTCTGTTCTCTTGGAACACAAGGAGATTTCCTCTTTGGTAAACGAAACTGAGTGGTTCATGAATGTGAACATTGGTTCAGCCTCATTAGGATATGTTTGGGACTCTTACAAGGCCTTTCTAAGGGGCCAAATAACTAATAGGGCTACCTATAGGAGGAAACTATATAGAGAGGAGGTATCCTCCAGTGAGGCTGAAATTGTTAAGGCACAAGGGGAAATAGATTTACATTCAGATGCCTCAGTTGACACCTTACAGGAGCTACATAACAAGTTAATGTGAGTGAAGGGGCAGTTGGATTCAGTGTTGAATACATGGGTTTTACAAAGGTGGGAAGCGAGTAAAATCGCTCATTTTGAATATGGTGAGGGAGCAGGTAGACTTTTATCTTGGAAATCCAAGACTGACCAGGCATGAAATAACATTGGTTCAGTTACCCAGGATAATGTGGTATATACATTGGATGAAGATTTTCGGAGGATTTTTATGCTGTTTTTTCAAGACATCTATAAGGAGGATAAATGTATTGAGGTACACAGTATTGAAGATTGGTTGAAGGAGATACCATTGCCTTTGCTGACCTTGGAACAACGTGCCTGTCTGGATCGGGTGATCACGCAGGACGAGGTCAAAGCGGCTATTGTGAGTAGTAAGCAGGGGAAGGTGGCAGGCCCGGATGGCCTTCCCACTGAGATCTATGGGGTTTTAGGGCAGGCAATTGTTCCTTTCTTAACTACCTTATTCAACCAGATCTTCCAGGAAGGAGTGTCACCCCAGCCTCATGGGATAATGCATCCATAACCCTGATTTTAAAACCTGGTAAACCGGCATCAAATTGTGGGTCGTATAGACCGATTTCCATCCTTAACGTTGATTATAAAATCTTTGCCTCTGTTATGGCCAATAGATTGGGGTCGGTTGCAGGTGACATCTTGCACTAGGACCAGAGGGGCTTCATTAAGGGTCGACAACTTTTTGAACTGACCTATGACCTGATAGGGGCTATTGATATTGCATCCACTAATTCTCTTCCTTTGGCTGTTTTTACGCTCGACGCCACTAAGGCCTTCGACAGGGTGCATTGGTCACACCTGTCGGGGGTCTTAGGTAAGTTTAATATTGGTGATACATTTCGTTGAGCGGTGAGATTGCTATACCAGAATCCCTCAGCCTGCCTTTTGGTGAATGGAGCTTTGTCTGACCCTTTTAACATCACATGGTGAACAAGTCAGGGCTGCCCACTCTCCCCTCTCCTGTTTGACCTATATATTGAACCCTTCGCCCAACGGCTGAGGGATGACCTTAACATCAAGACTTTTAGGTACAGGGAGTGGGAGAAGAAGGTGGCCCTGTACGCGGACGACATCTTGATCTTTTCTTCGGAATTGTTTACAGCCCTTCCGTCAGTGATTAAATTGGCTCAGGATTTTGGTGCAATCTCTGGATATGAGATCATGGTCTGGAACATCGAGGAGGCAGTGGCAGGGGTGCAGCCTAGTTTAAAAATGAGGTATCTTGGTATTAATATTGTCCAGGATGTCAATAAAATAGCTGAAACTAATCTTTCCGTAGTAGCGAAAGACTGTCGAAAACTTATGACATCATGGTCTTCATTACCTTTGTCCATTTTGGTAAGGGTAAATCGTATAAAAATGTCCATTTTACCCAAAATCCCTTATCTGTTTAACACTATCCCTCTTTATTTTGAACCTTCTTCTTTATCTAAGTTGCAGAGTGATATTATTTCATTTATTTGGACTCACCATATACTCAGGATTGCCTGGAAAAAACGTATGCGCCGAAGAGAAAAGGGAGGTCTAGCTGCTCCGGATCTTCAATTGTATGCATGGGCATTCCAACTTACCCACTACCGCATGCTATTGAAGATGCCTACTAACACCGGGATTGGCTGTATGTTTAGGGCTATGCTTAGTGGGGTTAGTCTATCACAGGAGGGGTTTTTGTTTAAATTTGGGGACCCCAAATTAAACAAATAAATAAAACTAAAGGTTTTACAGGGCATGACTAGAATATGGGCCAAATTGCGTAGCTCTGTAATGCTAGGGTATTTCTCTAGTAAGGCACCTCTGTGGGATTCACCTGGGGGCCCGGGCTGGCTTAAGGACAGTCTTGTTTTGCCCTTGAGAGAGGAAGGTGTGGAGGTTTGGGGTGACTTGTTTGTAGAGGGGGTTCTTGTATCATGGGATAGAGACAGAGATAGAGTCGGTTCAAACATTTCTAGGTTTAAATACCTACAGATAGCTAGCTGGGCTCAGTCACAGTCTACCACTAAGGGTAGATTCCCAGTAGGGGGAGTTAACCATCTTAAGTTCCAGCTTCTTAATAAAATCCCGGCTAAAAAGGAGATTGATGGCGAATTTCAACTGGCCGATAAGCTTTGGGGGAGCTCCTTCTTGGACCAGGATGTGGGAAGCCTCTGGCTTAATTCCTTTAAGCTACTGTGGGAAATTGCCAAACCAGTATGGCTCCGAAGGAATCACCTCTTCACCCTGCATAGGGCCTATTATTCACCATAGAGGTTCTCAAAATTCTCAAGGGATTCACCAGTATCTTGTATGAGGTGTGGGGCAATAGCTGCCTTGGACTTACATATGTTTTTTGAGTGTCCATCTTTGACTCTATAAGAGGTCTACTGTCCATTTCGCTCGGCCGCCCCATCACAATAAATCCCGTACTTGTAATATTTGGTGTGATGGATGGTGTCATGGGTCCTGCCAAACATTTTCTTTTTTATAACATCCTCCTGGCTAGGAGAGAAATCTGCAAAAAGTGGAAGGACTCTATACCACCTTCCTTTCTTGATTGGCGGGCATTGCAGGTTTCCAGGCTAGACCTAATGAGATCGGGCAACCAAAACAAAAGAGCCTTTTGGTACCTTTTGAAGTGGGGTCAACGGTGAGATTGTGGATGTTTTTTTTCCCCCTGTCCAATGATTATGCTGCCCTTGCTTTATTTTATTTTCTAGGCACATCCAGACATATCAGGTTCCGCCCTGATTTTTGGGATACATGCCCAGCAATGTGGCTCCCCTATGGTCTCTGTACGAAGGTCTTGGAGGTTTTGACATCACTGATTGACGAAGGCTATCTGACCAAAAGCCTTGCTATCCAGTCTACTGAGGCAGTGTGTCACTCTCTTCAGATTGAAGTATTCAAATAAACACTGCTTCCCTCCAATCTTCTATTGTGTTGAGGCCAGGAGTGATTGACTCCAGACACTTCTGCTCAGATGGAATCCTGCTCACACACCTCCCTCACATAAAAGAACCAGCTTTCCCCTACCTCGTGCCTAAAGCCTGGAACAACCTACCCCAACACATTTGATCTGCCTCCTTGCGCTATGCAAGAAACTGAAAACATGGCACTTCACCCAGAACAAGTCACAGCTTAGATGACATAACCCCTACTTTCACAGCACCAGGATACTCTCCAGGGTGAGCTATGCAGCTCACAAATACCCTGAACATAACAAAGTTTGCCTTAGCAATATTGTTGTGGTGTTGTTCATAGATCTCTCACTGGTGTCTCTTGTTTTGTCTCCCTCTCTTTTCTTTCCCACCTCAGTCACACTCTCCTCATTTATTTCTCACCTTTCTGTCCATATTCACACTTATGCTAAATTCTATTTCACTACTATCTACTTTGTCTTTCTCTCTCTGTCTCTCACTCTCTCTGTCTCTCTCTCTCTTTCTTTCTCTCTCTCTCTTCAATCGCTTCTCTCACTCCAGCTTCTCTCACTGTCAACCTCCCTTCCACCTTCTCTTCCTTACTCCCTATCAAGAAGATTAGCCATGTTGAGAGACGTGTGATACCAAACTCTGTCTGCCCAGGGCCGCAGTACTATGTATGCAGGAACTGAGCTCCAGCTCAATGAAAGAAATTACCTATTGGTATACAGTCTCAGGTCTATTTGTGCATGAATTTAGCACTATGTATGCAGGGACTTCACTGCATCTGTGCTGGAGCTCAGCTCTATCTGCAAAGGAATGAGTTCCGCTCTACAAGATGATAAGGTATTTTTGAGGCCCTAGCTTCACTCTCCCTGTATGCACAAGAACGTACTTTTATCAGTGGAAATCATTTCTTCTAAGTGTTTAACCCATCTCCAGAAGAACAGCCACTTCCTCTCTATACTAATATAATAAAGAGAGAGCCCAAACCTTTGAGGCGGGTAATCTCAGGAACCACAGCACCAATCACAACACCCAATACAGTGTTGGAAAGGGCAGTTGCAGCACAAGGACATAGGCTATGCAGACTCCCACCATATACATTTAAAAGGTAAAAGAACCGTGCCAGCAAAGTAGTCCCATGTGGGCGTGTCTGTGTTGTGCTGTGGGCGTGTGCCGTGGGCGTGACAAACGCTGGGGGCGTGTGGTACGTTCCGCCCTTCATGCCATGTCTCATATCGAGTTCTGTAGGCATGTTCTGGGGGCGTGTGCGGGGCGCGGGATTACGGAGAAAAAAAGCGAGCGTTGTGCCCAATATTTCATTGTTTTTTCTTCCCAGGTTCTGTACATTCCAGCTCCGGGTGTCTACCCTGCTCCCTTTCAATACCCCATATCATAACCCACCCTTACTCCTTAAAATACCCCAACTCCCTTAAATACTAACCCATCTT
The DNA here is from genome assembly GCF_964263255.1 of Lissotriton vulgaris. Lineage (NCBI taxonomy): Eukaryota > Metazoa > Chordata > Amphibia > Caudata > Salamandridae > Lissotriton > Lissotriton vulgaris. The sequence goes on along the minus strand of NC_141693.1, from coordinate 46,198,925 downwards.
AACCCTCTAAATATACCCTGTACCCCAAAACCCAAACCTATCCCTAAACCCTAAAAATACCCCTGTTGGCAAGTTTCACTTTTGGAGTCTAAAGTACCATTTTTTTTTGCATTCTGCCCCGCTTGGAAAAAAAGATGTAGGTGAGAGCGTGTCTCCCCCTGCGTGTCATTGGTAGGGTTTGACGTGGTATTGTGCAAGTCATCTTTGAGCTGAGCAGTGCCAGGGGGCAGAACGGGACATGATTGAGTTTGTCAGGCGCCCATCCCAGCTCAGCACCGTGGATCCGGACGCGTCGTGTGGATTTTAAAGGGACCCGCGATAAAGGCGTCCATCTGGAAGGATGCGTCCAATCTACGGGAGAGCGTCTACAAGTTTAGTCAAAGCAGGCGCTGTACGGATGTGATTACCATGCTCAGAAGCGGTGAAGGGAATAATGACGCCACATCCCCGTGAGATGTCTGGGAGTATCGAGGCACTGGACACATGCTCACCACGAACGGAAGTGCCTGCATGTTGACTTAAAAGGTATGTATAAGTTTAAAGCTGTAACTGCGGTTAAAAAACATTGGTTATTTACCAATGCCTAACTGGGGTGGTAACTAATTTGTAAAAGGGAAGAATTCCTTGAAGAAAGCTTGTCCTCTGGGAGTTGTGTCTGGCAGTGAGAGGGTCGGCAACCGCGAGCAGGAGGCGAGTCAAACAAGCATTGGCTGCGCGCAGCAGCAAAAGTGAAAGTGATGGCGATCAAGTACGCAAACAGGAGTTGTGTGGGCGCGCGTGACGTGCACAGCTGCCATCGGGTGCTCTCACTTTCGCCGCACAAGCCCATGCTGTTGCTGAGCTCTTTAAGAAAGCGAGAGCACCCAATGGCAGCTGTGCATGTCACCCGCGTGCTTGTGCGCGTGACAGTAAGTTCCTAGCCGCAAAGTAGCATTTCCCAGAGCACCTACTGAATGCTCGGCCGGACCAGCACTTGCGCTGGATCAGGCCGAGACCTAAAAAAGCACTGACATGAGCTTATATTTCTAAATTTATAAAGTGCATTGCTACCGAACAGGGTTTCCCTGCGCTGAGCAGACTGCAGAAGAAGCACTAAGCAGGTTATGCTTATTAGTAAAGGAAAGTCTTTAAATTTCTTATAGAAGGCTTAAAGCGAATGACACAACCTAAGTTGCAACGGAAGAGAATTCCCTAATTTGGGGCCAAGATAGGAGAACTAGCAGCCTCTCAAATGAGTTAGACGGACTCTGTGAACAAAAAACAGAGAAAGGCTCCTTGATCTCAGCTGTCGAGAGGGCACGTAGGGTTTGACCAGACTTTGTACGTGAGGGAGAACCAAACCATGTTTGACCCAGAACATGTAGCATAGGGCCTTGAACTCAACAGGTTTATTCACCCTGAGCCAATGGAGTTGATGGAGCAACGGTGAGACTGAGGCATGTCGAGGCAGCCCAAAAAGAAGGTGAGCGGCCGCGTTTTGAATGAGCTGTAAGCGATGGACAGAGTCTTTATCAGAGCCCAGGTACAAAACATCGCCATACTCAAGTCTGAAAATCACCAACGTCTTCATTACTGTTCTCTGGGGAGCAGGTGAAATTAACCAGAATATTTATTTTAGCCACTTGAGAACCACAAAGCAGGTTGCGGTGACCTTGGAGACCTGGGCCTCAGGGAGCGATTGTTGTCCATATTAAAACACAGGACCAGAGGACCAGAGCATGTAAAGGTCTCAGAGTGTCAGGCCAATGAGTACTTCACCATAGTTCGGGATTGTTTCCCATAATGAGGCCCTCCATTTTAGAAACGTTCAGCTTCAAGGAATTTCTTGACAGCCACAAAGAGTTATTGCACAGTAGGAGATGGAGAGAGGAAGAGTCCTGTTGCTGAGCAGCTGAAAGAGAGAAGATGATCTGGGTTTCATCTGAGTAGGAAAAAACTGTCAGTCCTGACTTCTCTGCTATGTCCGCCAGAAGGCAAATGTAAAGATTAAAAAAGCAGAGGCCTTAAAATCGAGCCCTGCGGCACTCCTGAAGTTAGAGCTACTGGATTTAATTTAGTGGTATGTAAGAAGACTTGGAACGAGCGAGCTCTAAATGAAATGATATCAGCCACCTCAAGGCCACACCCACAATGCCTGAGGCTTCAAGACGATCAAACAAGATGGAATGTGAGACCGTCTCAAATGCGGCGCTCAAATCCAGTAAAATGAGAGCTGCTGTGCCAACACGATCAAGCTGTAGCCTGAGATATTCAGTGACCCAAGCAGAGCTGATTCGGTGCTGTAGCCCGATAAAAGCCAGATTCTGACGGATGAAATAGATTGTGAGTAGCCACGTGAGAGGAGTGTTGGGAGTTGATATGCCTTTACGAGACTTTATAGAAGACAGAAAGGAGGGAAATAGGATGATAACTAGACCAGCAGAGAGGATAAAGACGGGTCTTTTTCAGTAGGGGGAGCACCAGATCGTGTTTCCAGTTCTGAGGAACTAGACCAGGGCTTAAAGAGGTGTTAAGAAGATTAAGAATCTGGCTAAGGACCGACTTGTGAAGAAGTCTGAGCTTGGATGGGGTAAGAGGGTCAAGTGGGGAGCCAGACTTCAAAGTTCCCAACAAAGATTGCAGAGTAACCAAGTCTAGAGGGAGCCAGATCCTGATTTTTCGAGTTTCATCAGGCGAGGTAGCCTTAGGGAGTATATCAGCCTGATCAGCATGAAAAGTAGCAGGGAAGGTAAAGTTGCCTTGATGGGAAGAATCTGAATCAAGCTGGCGGTGAATAGACACAACTTCATTAAAAAGGAACAATACTAACTCGCTGCACTGATGTAGTGAGAGTAAAGGAGAAGGCAGAAAAGTACTAGATGCTGAAAGTTGTTTCACAACCTTAAATAGGATTTTCTGGTAGTGTTGGGAATTCATAATCCTTTCCGTAAAGAAAGTGGTGCGAGCCGATCTACACTGAGCATGGTATTTTTTCAGTGCAGTCACGTAAGCTAACTTAGCGTCTGGCACGTAGTACTTCCACTATTGTCTTTCTAAAGCCTTTTAATGTTTTTTATCTTGTTTGAGGGAGTCTGTGAAGCAAGGGTGAGAGGATGCACTCTGAGTTGAGGTTTGGCTGACAGGGGGAGGGTAAATTGAATAGCATCCGAAAGGCAATGATGCACAGTAAATTGATCAGGGTTGGTTTTGGATATAAGTAAGCCTGGGCGGAGAGCCAAAAAAACACTTCACACTACGTGGAGCTCAGCAAGCTGCGGAGTGCGTTATATAAATGCTGTTTGCAATGATTTTCAGTGCCAGGTGCTTGTACGCACTGTGCAATCATCACGAACGGTACCATGCACAATGCAAGCGGGCACTTCTTACTTTCTGCCACTTGAGTAGATTTTTACTCGAGCTGCAGGTCTCTCAATGCGAATGGATGGTTTCTCAATGCGAGTGGTTGCAAGCATACGCGGCCACTCACAATGAGAAATCGAACCTTCTGCGTTGAGAAATCTCACGAGAGGTTGATTTTCCGAGGTCACGCTCGCCAACTTGATGTTGACATTCGTGAAGTGGATTTTCCTCACTCGCCAACTTGATGTTGACGAAAGCGAGCGAGGAAAAAAACTACAATCTGCTCTGTGGAGCAGAGTTTTTAGGAACTCCTCGTAACACGTACTGCGGAAAACTCTGCAAACTCCACAAGCAGAGTGGAGTTCACCGCCCAGACTTAGATATAAGGCAAGGAATTGTGTTTAAGAGCCGCTCGAGTTTGGACCAATTCCTGGATTATGGTGATAAAGTTGGTCAATTAAGAGAGACCAGGACAGAATTGATGATAAAAGGGACAGCAACGTGGTCAGACCAACTGAGTTGAATAGGAAGTGCAGCAGACATGGTAGACAGAATGGAAAAAAGGGGTCCAAGAGGTGACCTGCTGAGTGAGTAGGTGAGGAATCAATAAGCTGGAGGTTAAGAGTCTTCAAGTCTTCTATGAGAGCTAATGCCAATTTATTATTAGAGTCCTCAAGATGAAGGTTGAGGTCACCAAGCACTGGGAAATATATCACCCGGAGAATATGGGGGGGCAGTGAGTCTGCAAAAGCTGCACCCCTATTGTTAGAAGGCTTAAAAGAATGATAAATAAGATCACCCGAAAAAGGTGAATTTGGGGGAGAAAGGAATGGATAAGAGCATGGCTCGGCAGTTAGAAATCTGGAGTTCCACGATTTAACAATTGTGGAGTTTCTTAAAGACAATGGCAATACAGCTGCCTATTTTATGGGGTCTATTAATACCTAACAGCGCAAAGTTGTCAGGGAGTGCAGCAATCACATCAGTTAAGGACCCATCATGGAGCCAGGTTTTGTTTAAGAAAACCACATCAGGATCAGTATCAACAAGAAAGTTATAGATGAAGCTGATGTTTGGGAAGAGTGCTGCAGTTGAGGCTGAAACAGCGAACTTTGTTAGATACATAATCGACTTTATTCTTTTGAATGGTGATTTTTTTATTGACTTTGTGCTCTAAGAGTTTGGACAGATGGTGTTGATCTCTATTTAGCCTGCCTCCTTATCCCCTCTCAACAGTGCACCCTCTCCGTCCCAGAGTGCACTTTGTTGTGATCATCTTCTTAATATTCATTGCTTTTATATTATTTGGAATGCTGTTTTGATCTGCATCTGTAGTGAGGCAATTTAGGAAAAGCAGGAAAGACCAGGCTGCAACTAGGAGACAATGTTCATTATGGAACAAAAGAAAGGTGAAATATATTGTTTGGAAATGAGCAGGTTGAGAAAATGAAAAGGGAGGATGACAGAGAATGGGAGAGAAGACAGCGACACGTGGAGTGATGGTCAAGAGGGACACAGGTCAGGATGAACAGTGCTGAGGTTTAGGCGACTATCTATGGGAAATGCATTAGATGTTAAACTGCACTCTAGCACATGGGAAATAAAAAGTGGGCCTGAGAAGAAAAACAAAGTAAAACTCTTGTCTTGAGAACTCTGAAAAGACAGGAATCAAGTAGACCATGTGTCTGAAGTAGGTGTGTTAACCCATGGGACTACTCTTACTTGTTTGGATCCTTTGAGTTGTGAACGTGTCTTAGATTTGGAAGAGGCACTGATATCCCTTTGGCGTAAGGTTTTCCAAACACCAAATACCACATGCGGAGATGGTACAGATGATCAAGACTTAGAACAACACGAGGGCAGAGTTATCTGGGGAAACCATGCTCCTGTGGCAGAAAGCATCTGTTGTTCACAGATATACATGCATGCATTTGATAACAAGATGAGGTCTATACAGTGAAAGAAAGTTGTGAATGCGAGGAAAAGCTGGTGAGATAGAGAGATTAATAAAGTAAGACGTGGAACAGTAAGCTGAAATTGGGAAGGAGGTCTAGAGAGAGAGCCATGTGTTTGTGTGAGAGAGAGACAGACGGTGTGAGAGGATTTGATGGAAGAGAAATAGTGTGAGAGGTAGAAAAAAGAGGGTAGCCAGAATGCAGCAAGAAATTTAGAGAGTTGAAGAAAAGGGAACAGAGGTGGAGCAAGAGAAATGGGAGTTGTAGGTGTGAGATTAGGTACTGAGAGAGCAAGGTGGGATAAAGAGTGGTGATGTATTGAGATAGATGCAGGGTGGAGAGAGAAATACGATAGAGGTAAAGGAGATTGGTTGGGTAGAAAAGGGATCAGAAAAAGGTAAGTTATACATGGAGAGAGAGGAGAGGTAGAGACATTTAAGGTTTTGTGAGCTGTGAAGCAGATGGAGGCGAGATAATGGCAGGTCAGACAGAAACATTGCAGTGAACGGCAGAGAGGATGACGTGCAGAGTGTTAAGGTAGAGAGAGAGGTTTGAGACACATAGATAGAGGCACAGAGTGTGATTGAGAGTGAGACAAGGTCATAAGAAAGAGGTAGGGAAAGATGAAATTTAATGACTTGGAATAGGTATACTGAGAGAGAGGAGAAGGAGATAAAGGTGAGACAATGAAGGCAAAGCCAGAGAGAAAGGGGATGCGGGTATGTAGAGAAGAAAAGATAGACTGAGACTGAGAAAGGCTGAACAACAGAGTTAAGGTAGGAATAAGGTGAAGCAATGAGGGAGAAATGATGCAGAAAGATCATCCTTCAATTTACTTGTCATCAGTTGCCTGAATTTGTGAGGGTTAAGGCTGAGCAGGCTAATGGCAAAGGGCAGTTCTATTATTTTGTAGTGTACCCGAGCACAGCAACCAAAGTTGCATTGTGCAAAATGGAGAACGCAGCTTAAAGTTAAATTTGTTAAAAATGGCCTGCTACTGTTCACTACTGCTATGCCTTGTGCACAAACAGGGTGCCTATTGCCACACAAAAGCTATGCATCATGGTGCAGTTTTTTGTGTGGCTGTTTAGCATCGATGCACTAGAAATATACAGTTGCAGTAGAAATTCTTATGAGTAGACAAATTGATAAACTTTACACTCATTGTGTATATGCTGGACAGTGCATCACATATTTAATGTAAGGACATTTTGGAGAAATTAAAAATGATTTCCATGTTAGTGCCTGTTTCAAGAAGGCATTCCTGTTTTACCCAAAACCTGTTCTGGCTATTCAAGTAGATCAGAGTTTGCCTCAGAAACTATTACTACTTGTGCTAATCTTATAAGCAATGAGAACCCCTTGACACAAATTGAGGGCAAATCAGTGGAAAGTGTTATTTGTGGAGAGAAAAATGCACCTTTCAGTACAGAATACCTTTTTTAAAGTAAATACTGTTACACAATTGTGTGCTGCTTTCCTTCACTTTGCTGGACTTTGCCTTGACACAAACCCCTAGTAAATGTAGCAGTAACTTTCTGTTAAGCTATACTCTACACACAGATTAGAAAAAAGGATGCTGCTTTTTATCAGCAATGTTTTTGTAGCATGATTTGTCCCACTCACTTTACGAGCGGATCCTTGAACGTTTGGGGCCCTAAACTATTGTCCACTTTTCCCCTGCCGTAAAATATTTCTAAGTATAATATCTCACATGTACCATCAACACAGGATTGCCCATACCATTCTTCAATTTAAAAAAGAGTCAATTACGCTCTTCTATAAGGAACACTACGATGCAGTATATATTCTTCTCCCATGCCCAGCACCTCCTTCCTATAATCAATCTCTGATGTTATCCCTGTCTTTGACCTTGTACAGTGTTCCACTGCTTTACAGTAGTTTAATCCTTTACAGATATCAAATACATACATACATGCATACATACATAATGCCTTTTAAAGACTCGCATGTGGAAACATTCTTTTGTCACTGCATCTGAAAAAGGTACTTCATGCAGAAACACTTCATGCTGTTTAAATAAAATGGATCTCTACCAACCTGAAGTTGTGCTCCCGTCTGTTCTGGTTGAAGGGACCGGTTTGTGGATAAATATACATGCATACATACATACATACACACATACATACAAACACACATACATACAAATATACTTACATGGACTCTACTGAAGAGCCTATGCTACTATGTAGTTAAGGTTCTAATTAAGTATGGGTGAATTTTGCGAATTCGTGATCCGCAAATTTGTGGATTTGCGAATTCGCGATCCGCAAAATTCACGAATGTTTGCGAATTTGCGTTTTTTTTAATTTTTGCGTGTTCGCGGGGCGCTTTGCGTGTTCGCGGGTTTTTTTTTGTGTGAGACCGCTCGTTGTTGTGCCCTTCTGCCCTCTGCCCCACTCGTTTTTGTGCCAATCTGCCCTCTGCCCCACTCGCTTTTGTGCCCTTCTGCCCTCTGCCCCACTCGTTTTTGTGCCATTCTGCCCTCTGCCCCACTCGTTGTTGTGCCCTTCTGCCCTCTGCCCCACTCGTTGTTTTTCCATTCTGCCCACTGCCCCACTCGTTGTTGTGCCCTTCCGCCCTCTACCCCTCTCGTCGTTGTGCCCTTCTGCCCTCTGCCACACTCATTGTTGTGCCCTTCTGCCCTCTGCCCCTCTCCTGTTTTGTTTTAGAATGGCGGCGGCAATCTGCCAACGCCATTCTAAAATAGTTACTAAGTTAGCTTCATCAGGAGGCACTAATAGATCAAATAAAGCAGGTGCTCGAATTCAGTTAAACTCGAGCACCTGCTTCTATTAGTGCTTCCTGTTGAAGCTAACTTAGTAACTATTTTAGAATGGCGCTGGCAGCTTGCCGGCGCCATTCTAAAATAGTTACAAGCTTGAAGCTTGAACTTTTGCCCCCCGGATCCGTTCCGCTCGCGGATTTGCGGATTTTCAGCAAATGAGTGATGTCACTGACCATGTCATGAGTGATGTAATATGTGACGTCATCAGCAGTGCATTACACGCGCAAGTTATAGTGAGTCCAACTAACTATAACGTGGAATTTCAATGGTTTTATGTCAGTAAAATTTCCAGCTAAATATAACTGGTGTGAAACCTATGGTTTTTTCTGTGAATTTAATAGGTTTTTTAAATGCTAATTCCTAACTATAACTGGTGTGAAACCTATGGTTTTTTCAGTGAATATATATATATATATATATATATATATATATATATATATATATATATATATATATATATATATATATATATATATATATATATATATATATATATATTTTACCTAAAGCGGTAGAGGCTGCGAAACGCGTTGAGTGTTGTTGTTGCCAAATAAAAGCACTTGAACCAAGCCAACCTGGGCCTCGACTTTCTGTCAACCATCAAAGACGGTAAACTTTTGGATTTAACGGGGCGAGGCGAAACCCCGTCGAGGCCCGCCACATTAAGAGGCGCAGGCAAGAACTTCGCCAAGCTGTTTGGAATATATATATATATATATATATATATATATATATATATATATATATATATATATATATATATATATATATATATTTTACCTACTGGCGGTCGCCAGTAGGTAGTTATAGTTAGGATTTTTTTCAATGTTAAATCTCAAAATTCTATTTGAAATAACTTTGGCGCCGGTTGACGAATCTGCCGGACATTTCCTCAAAATGGCCTCGCGGCGCCCGGGTCCTTCACTGAAAGTTTGGGGGGATTTGTCAAGCGGGGGCCAAGATAAAAGGGGGGTCCCAAAATGTGTTTTCCCCATGTTAATTTCCATAGGGCGGTCGACCTCACTTTTAGCCCGAACGGCTGAATGGATTTCCACCAAACTTGGCAAAATTGTAGGGACTGGTAGCCCGATGTGCCTTTGCTATGTCTCAAGATATGTGCTCCAGTGGATTTTGAGTAATTTAGGTTCAAAAAAATATATATATCTATAGGCGCGCTCCGGTGCGCACACCGGGGAGCGCACCGGGTGCGACACGCGACTTGTGAGCGGAAAGCTGATTGGCTCACGGGTGTCTGTAAACATTCGAAACAGTCCGGAGCTGCCGCCATCTTGTGTCTCTGTAGGATCGAGACACAAGAGGTGGCAAAAACAAAGGGGGAAATGACTATAAGGGGGCAGAGTAGACCCTCCCTGACCCCCTAGGTTTGATGTGGGGGCTATTCCAAATAGAATTTTGAGATTTAACATTGAAAAAAATCCTAACTATAACTACCTACTGGCGACCGGCAGTAGGTAATATATATATATATATATATATATATATATATATATATATATATATATATATATATATATATATATATATATATATATATATATATATATATATATATATATATATATATATATATATATATATATATATATATATATATATATATATATATATTCACTGAAAAAACCATAGGTTTCACACCAGTTATAGTTAGGAATTAGCATTTAAAAAACCTTTGAAATTCACTGAAAAAAACATAGGTTTCACACCAGTTATAGTTAGGAATTAGCATTTAAAAAACCTATTAAATTCACTGAAAAAACCATAGGTTTCACACCAGTTATAGTTAGCTGGAAGTTTTACTCGCATAAAACCATTGAAATTCCCCCGTTATAGTTAGTTGGACTCACTATAACTTGCGCGCGCAATGCACTGCTGATGACGTCACATATTACATCGCTCATGACATGGTCAGTGACATCACTCATGACATCACTGATGACACCATCCAGTGAATGTGTGTCTTTCTGAAAAATAAATATTAGTGAGTAATATTTAAATATTTACATATATGTATTAGTGTTTCACTTTGTGTATAAGTGGCTGCATGGGTTGGTGAGTAGCTACATGTGTATGTATATGGGTTATTAGATTTTTTTAATATCAGTATGAGTATCTATATGGTTTGGTGGGGGTATTACTTAGCACATAGATGCATGAGTGACTGATTCTGTGTTTGTATGTGTTTTGAAAACAGCATATGTGCAGGACTGTATGGGTGGATGAGTGTGTATATGTTAGTGAGTGAATGACTATCTCACTAGTGTCTTTATCAATAACTATATATGTTTTAATCTAGTATATGTGAATATTGATGTATATAAGTGAGTACATGTGAGAGTGAGGGATTGTAAGAGTTCCTGTTTAAATTAGTATGTGTTTCTATAAGTGATTGTTTAAGAGAGTAAGTATGTGTAAGTTTCCTTAGACGTAAAGTGGTAGTGTGTGTATAGCTGTATATGCAAATAAATAGATGTTCAATAGTTTATTTGTATGTGTGAGTATGTGTGTGAGTAACTTTTGGGTGACTGTCGGTGTGTAACAGGATGTATAGGTGTATCACTACATATCATGAGTGAGTACATGTATGAGTGGCTATATAAAACTGTTGGTGAATGAGTGGATGTGTATATAGATGCTGTCACAAGGATGTTGTCATCAGTGATGTCATGAGTGATGTCACTGACCATTTCATGAGTGATGTAATATGTGACGTCATCAGAAATGCATTGCACGCGCAAGTTATAGTGAGTCCAACTAACTATAACGTGGGAATTTCAATGGTTTTATGCGAGTAAAACTTCCAGCTAACTATAACTGGTGTGAAACCTATGGTTTTTCCAGTGAATTTAATAGGTTTTTTAAATGCTAATTCCTAACTATAACTGGTGTGAAACCTATGGTTTTTTCAGTGAATTTCAAAGGTTTTTTAAATGCTAATTCCTAACTATAACTGGTGTGAAACCTATGTTTTTTTCCGTGAATTTCATAGGTTTTTTAAATGCTAATTCCTAACTATATATAAGGCCCCAAACCGATGTTTTTTCCTTTGAATTTCAAAATTTTGTTAATAGCAAATGTCTATAGCTATGAAATGTAATATTTTTGAAAATGAATGAATCCTATATTTTATTTGTATTTAAAACAATTTTTGTAATGTATATATATTTTTTTGCCCTGGAGCGCTCCTGGTGAGCGCCGCGGTCAGCGAAATTTTCCTTCGTGCCCCGGGGCGCGTACCGGGGAGCGTCCCGTTAGCGCTATTGCGGGGAACGAAAACATCATCGTGACGTATCGCGTAGCCGCGTCCACGTGATACGCACGGCGTAAGCGCATCCGGAAGCACGCGAGCGAATACGATCGCGCAACTTAAACATCCGACGCGCATACGCGACACGCCCCGGGGCGCGCCCCCGGACACGCCCGGGGGCGCGTAGTGTAAGAGCGTCGGGTCATGTGACCTGAAAATAACACTTTTAATTGGTGCAGAACAGTTTTGGTTTCATAATGATGAATTCCCTGGTCTTGTGACCTGAAAATACCACTTCTCATTGGTCCAGAACAGTTCTGTTTTCCAAATGATGAAAGACCCCACCTTTTTTCCTTATTCTGACTTTGTCCTTTGACTGAGGAAGACCTGTTTCAGCAATACAGAGAACTATTTTGTACTTTCAAATGGCTACTGTAGCAGCAAAAGCTGGAGCATCTGCACCACCACCACCACCACCAAGAGGATAACCACAACAGTACATTGGTGGTCAAGAAGAGGAGGAGGAGGAAGAGGAAGAGGAGGAGGGGAGAAGATGGCTGCCTGAAGAGAATACCCCATACAAGCCAAGGCCACACATTGTATGGGAGTTTTTTTCAATCCCAGAGGGCAAGAAAAAAGTGAATGCGCCCAAGGTAACTTGCCTAATCTGTGGCATGGAACTCTCAAGGGGCAACCCAAACAAAAAATATTCATTTGGTAATAATACCATGATTAGGCATATGACCCGCAGGCATCCAAACAACTATTCTGCTGCAGAGTTCAGGGAACTGGCCAGTAACCTCCCCCAGTCTTCAAGGACCACCTCCAAAAAAAAGCAACCCACTCCATCGGGACCAGAAACAACGGAGACGATGCCTTGTATTCAACAACGATTTGAAGATTTTAGAGTTACATGCATTCATTGTGGCAAGCTGATCTCCTATGGGGAAAAGAGCGTAAAGCTCATTGTCCTTGCTAGTGACAATCACAATTGCCCCAAAAAACCCTAATTTTTTCAGTTTTTTGTTTTTTGCTCCAGTTGAGCCATTTTCAATTCCTGTTTTTTTTTTCTCCCCATAAAAATAACAAAAAATAAATAAAAAACCATAACCATAACCACCCCCTTTTCTGAATCGTTTTGTCCACCACAAGCGTGGAAGGGTATGCTCAGATGTGAGTCCCTTGCTCATTGCACCATCAGGATTCAAGCAAGCCGGGCCGAAGACGGCTGTAATGCCAGAAACCGGTCCCCGGAAGCTTGTTTCCTTTTCAGTAAAAGAATTGGCTTAGTAGTTTGGTCTGCCCTGTTCCCATGATGCACTGGGCTAGGGACAGACTAATTTGCATGTAGCCAGGTTCTGAGCTGGGATGGTGCAGTGAGCTAAAAAAATGGTGATGGATCAAGCCCTGATCTGTTGACTGGGTAGGAGTGTTCTGCTTAATTCAGATACTCTGTCCATCACCACCCCCTTTTCTGAATCGTTTTGTCCACCACAAGTGTGGAAGGGTATGCTCAGATGTGAGTCCCTTGCTCACTGCACCATCAGGATTCAAGCAAGCCGGGCCGAAGACGGCTGTAATGCCAGAAACCAGTCCCCGGAAGCTTGTTTCCTTTCCAGTAAAAGAATTTGCTTGGTAGTTTGGTCTGCCCTGTTCCCATGATGCACTGGGAAGGGACAGACTAATCTGCATGTAGCCAGGTTCTGAGCTGGGATGGTGCAGTGAGCTAAAAAACGGGGATGGATCAAGCCCTGATCTGTTGACTGGGTAGGAGTGTTCTGCTTAATTCAGATACTCTGTCCATCACCACCCCCTTTTCTGAATTGTTTTGTCCACCACAAGCGTGGAAGGGTATGCTCAGACATGAGTCCCTTGCTCACTGCACCATCAGGATTCAAGCAAGCCGGGCCGAAGACGGCTGTAATGCCAGAAACCGGTCCCCGGAAGCTTGTTTCCTTTCCAGTAAAAGAATTGGCTTGGTAGTTTGGTCTGCCCTGTTCCCATGATGCACTGGGCCAGGGACAGACTAATTTGCACGTAGCCAGGTTCTGAGCTGGGATGGTGCAGTGAGCTAAAAAACGGTGATGGATCAAGCCCTGATCTGTTGACTGGGTAGGAGTGTTCTGCTTAATGCAGATACTCTGTCCATCACCACCCCCTTTTCTGAATCAATCTAAACACTGACAAGACAAGAGTAGTGATCTTCAGCAAGAACACCTCACCATGGGATTCTAATTGGTGGGCAGCCAAACTCAGACCCACACCAGGAACCCAGAAATAATCATGGACAGCAAATGTTACACGATGACCACACAAGTCAACGCCGTCAATGCATCCGGCTTCCACATCTTGAGGATACAGAGGATGATCTTCAAATGGCTTTCAAGCAACATTTGAAAAATTGTCACTCAGATTTTAGTCACCAATAAGTTGGACTATGGTAGCACACTTTATGCTGGGATCACTAATAAACTCACCAGAAGAAGACTAATCATCCAGAACTTGGCAGTCAAACTCATCCTCAACCTCCCACACAGAATGCACATCACACCACACCTCAGGAAACTCTCAAGCTCATGACACACAAAAACACACAGTTCAAACTCTTCATGCACACATTCAATGCACTACACAGGTCTCAGCTACCTGAACAGTCACATCTCTTTCCACCAACCACCCAGGCACCTCAACTTAGCTGGACTTCTACTCACACACACCCCACACATACTCACAGGCATATCAGGAGAACGGGACTTCTCTTACATTGCTCCTAAAGCATACATTTCTCCTATAGCGTGGAACAGCCTCACACTCCACATCAGAGCCTCCTCCTCACTTCTTGAATTCCGCAAGAAGCTGAAGACTTGGCTTTTCAATTAACCAACCAACTCTAGGCAAGGCTGGGCACATACACCTGCTCAGTGCCAGGATACCCCCGCAAGTGCTGGCGCTCTTTACAAATACATATTGCATAACGTGTCAGCCACAAGTTGGAGTCAGTAATTTGAATGCCAGCCACTGCCAAACTGCAGTGCCTGGAGATCTGAGTTCAAATCCCAAAAGGTAGGATTAGCCTTCGATTCTTCCGTTAGTCAGTAAATTGTGTAATGATAACATGTTTTATTTAGTGCACTTAGAAATGGAAGAAGAGCAGTATTTAGCAATATATTTAACACAGATTAATATTATATCTGAATCTGGAATCGTAATCAATTCAGAGAACAACGTACATATATATTTTACCACAATATTGTTTCAGTGATCTTTTGGTGGAGAGTCTAGCAGTGTGTTTCCCCCAAAGTGGTTTCAAGCCTTTGCAGCAGAACCCACGTTATGAGAAAACCTCCCTACACTGTGGGAGCTGTCTTTGAATATGAGGGACTTTCTTCCACAAATATGGTGGGTTCAGGGACTCTGCTAGACTAGAGGATTGTAAAATTAAATACGGCCAGAAATGATAAAACAAGAAAACAGAGTTAACCTACCTGAAACAGGTGTTTCATGGTACAGACACAGCACCAACAGTGAGAAGAGTCCTGGCAGGCACGGAAGGGCCATCATTCTGTGAGAGGAGAAAGAACAAATCCCACAGGTTTCTCATAGAGATCACAGTGATGAACAAAACAATGCAATGAATGAAATAACTACACTTCTCACTAAGGTTTGTGTGTAGAAGGCTGCAATATTTGCTAAGAGTTGCCATGCTTATACTGGACCACAATATGGCAGATGTGCATTACCAAACAAATCTTTACAATAAAAGTTAAATAATACATGATATTTACAAAAGTAAAAATGAAACAAAATATGAGATATTATTGAATGCAATGTCTTTACAATTTAACAAAATGAACAGAGAAAGAAATGCATACTATTAGTTCAGATCACAATAATCTTATGCTTAGTATACAGCGCCCCATAAAGCTACTAACTACACCTCTACTATTTTGCTTGAAAAGATTCACTTCACTGTCACTCCTTAGTATTAACAATGGTATGAACTGCATATTGATTATTACTCGGGATTCAGTCTAACAATAACAACACGTACAAGGTAAGGGTCCTCCCCACTGGGCCTATGTTCAGCTCTGTATATGGATTTGTACAGCGCATGGCTGCCCAAAGGCTTCCCAGTGCTAGGAGAAAGTTGTCATTACGGGTGCAAGGATATTCAAGGAAGAGCCAATTTTTAAGTCTTTTCCTGACTGCCAATTCGTCAGTCAACAGACGCAGTTCCATAGGCAGGGCGTTCCACAGGCTAGGAGCTGGTTGCAAGAAGGATCTACCTCCCCACCTAAATATCTTTATCCTAGTCTATTTCATGAGTAGATCTGCAGAGGATCTCAGGGGTCTGCCTGGGTTATAGTGTGTTACAAGCTCTTCGATTAAGGCCGGACTTTTGTCATTCATAGCTCAATGGGCAATACATAGTGACTTGAACTCGACCCTTGCCTGGATAGAGATCCAGTGTAATATCTTCAGGGCTGCCTTATCTGACTTTTGTCTTGGGATGTGCATCAATATCGTATTTTGGTGCACCACGATACAGAGTTAACATAATCCAGCTGCGACACCACTAGGACCTGGACCATGGTTCTGCGAGTATGTTCAGGAATAAGAGGAAGGATCATCCGGAGCATGCGCAGAAGTCCAAAGCATACACCTGATAGTTTCTTGGCGTGAGTTTCTATGGACAGACTTTCGTCTAGCCATATTCCCAGATTTTTAACAGCGTTCTTTGGGACAGGGGGTTTTCCCAATTCTGGAGGCCAGCTGATAATGGTTCTTGAGACCGCCTTATTGCCCAAGAACATGAGCCCTCTTTTTCATCCATTCAGCTTTAGGCTACACTTATTCATGCAATATACTACTTGTACCGTGCACGGTGCCAGGTTGTTGTGTATTGATTGGGGGCCTTCCATCACTGATAGTATCAGCTGGGTGTCATCTGCATATGACAGTATGGATAATCCAGATTCTTGCACTATCTCTGCTAGTGGTTGCACATACAGGTTAAATAGTGTCGGGCTTAATGCAGATCCCTGTGGGACTCCGCACGAGATTTGGAGGGTGTCAGATAGGTGCTCACCTTCCAGTAATTGGAAGGATCTATCTTCTAGAAAGGAGGTTATCCACTTTAGCACAGAACCTGTAATACCCGCGTCCTTTAGCCTGCGTATCATGATATTGTGATCCACTGTATCAAACGCAGTGCTAAGATCCAGAAGCAGGATAGCTGCTGTGCACCCCCTGTCTAGGATTCCCTTTAGTTCCTCTGTGACCACCAACAGGGCTGACTCTGTGCTTTGTTTCAGTCGGAAACACATGTGAGTGGTATGCAACACCTGATTCTCTTCTAGATAATGGGAGGGGGTCTGATTGATGTGTTTTCAGTTATTTTGCCTCACAGTGGCAAAAGTGAGATTGGTTGATAATTCCCTGGCGCTGCCGGGTCTAAATGGGGCGTTTTCAGCAGTGGATGGATTATGGTGTGTTTCCAGGTTTTGGGGATAATCCCTTGTGTAAGAGAGAGTGATATGAGTGCTGCAGTGGTAGACCTATATCTTTTACCTACCTGCAGCAAGATGTCTGGTGGAATCGGATCTTGTGGAGAACCAGATTTAATCTTCTGCAGGATGGAGGTCATCTTCTTCACTTAGATCTGTGAAGTGATCTAGGGCCAAATGTAGGTCGCTAAATACCGGTTGGTAACGGCCGAAAATCTGTAATTTTCCCGTTACCAACTGGTATTTAGCCCTTTCTATTGTAGGAGGCTTGTTTTAAGGATTCAGTAATTTACCTGATTCCTTATTTTAAGGATTCGGTAAAATACTGATTCCTTATTTTAAGGACTCAGTAAATTACCGAATCCTTAAAACCTATGTAGGTAGCACTCAAGTGAGTGCATTTTTGCTTTAAGGATTCGTTATTTACCACCAACTCCAAGTTGGTGGTTAATACCGAATACCTTTAAAAAAGCAATAATTAGCTTTTTTCAAGGTGCCAAGTGGCAGACATACATGCCCTCGGGGCATGTATGTGCGCCGCATGTGCACACATGCATGATTCAGGGGTGTAACAGGGTGTCAATGTGACACCCTGCCACACTTGAATATATGCTCCCACTGTTACAGATTTGGTAAATACCGAATCGGTAATAGTGAATGGCTTCCCGAATCGGTAATAGTGAATGGCCTTCAGGCCCGTAGGAATGATTGGGAAGGTATTTCTTATTACCGAATCGATATTACCGAACCGGTAATAAGAAATATTACAGAATCAGTAAATTTTACCGATTTATTACCCACATCCTATTTACCCATTCCTAAATACCGAATCGGTAAAATTCCGTATTTAGGAATCAGTAACATGAGATTACCTACATCTAGCCCTTAGTCCCTTTTTAATTCTCATTTTATCTTCGATACTAAGGTGAACATCAGTGTTGTTTGGATTACCTTTTCTTTGCAGGACATTATATATTATTTACACCTTATTTTTGAGGAATTTCACCATCCGATTACATCTCTCTTTGAATGAGGAGTGCTTGGTTGTTTCCTGATCAGTGGAGGTTAAGAAGGGCACTACCTTAAATAGCTCTCTTGAGGAGTTACATGCTGAATATATTTTTCCTTCAAAATATTTGGCTTGGGCATGGATGATCTCTTTATGGAACTGTCTAATAGCCAGCTTGTATTGGCTTTTGATGGTGGGATCATAGTTTTTCCTCCATTGTCAATTCAATTTCAATTCAAAAATACTTTATTCGGATTGCAAGAAATCCATAAAAGTCACACATTTACATAAAAGTACATTTTAAAATAATTACGCAATTTCCACAAATAGTTAAAAACTGCAGTTGTTTTCCAAGCATTAATGTAAACAATCAATGTGATTCAATTATTAAAGTGCATTCCAATTTACTAAAGTGCTATTGCAGAGGGGACTTTAAAGCACATGAGCATTTCAGGGAGATTCCATTGATTTTCGTGCAAAGAAGATGACTTTCAGAAATGAGCTTACACGAAAGATCAGTTCATCATTTTCTAATTTTAAAAGCATGAGATACGATTGAGTCAGGGAAACTGGTCTTTGTTTTTTAAAATATGGAACTAAAAACCACTTGATGTATTTCATAAAAAATTTACAATGAAAAAAGAAGTGTAAGTCATTTTGTCTGCTGTGTCCATCGCAAGGGCAAGGGCGTAACTCATTTCCAGAATTCATCGTGCTGTGGCCCATTGGAAAACAAAGTGAGTATTTTATGATTCCAGCTCTTAAGCGATATAATAACGACCTTTCCCAGTTGGTCATAGGAAGTCTTAGATATAAAGGGATTTGTTGTGGAGATAAGTCATTGTTTATGTTATTCACATATGATTTGACAGTTTGTTTTTGCAATTCTATCTCTAACCTCTTTTCCCTAAAGAGGGCGTAGAGTTCAATTTGTGTATCCTTTTTATCTGTGCTCTTAATCTGGGATGGGTCGTTAAAAAGATGGATTTTGCCAATGCTGTCTAGGCTTTCCTTTGTCGCCTGGAGCCACGGGATGCTCATGCCTTTGTCACAGGCTAGACATTCAGACACAATATCCTGTGTTGGAGTAGCACGGTCGTTGGCCCAAATGGCCAGCCAAAATAATGCAGGTCGCGTGGCAATAAAATCAGTTATGTAAGGCAAATTAAGTTCAGCATGGCAAATGTACCCGGATGAAGAGATTGGGGCTCCAAGCAGTTTTCTACATAACCGGTTTTCTTCTGTCTGCAGGCTAGATGGTTTCACTATCCCCCAAATCTCGGCGCCATAGGTTGCTACCGGGACACATTGCAGTCTGTATATTTTCACAATTGCCTTAGTTGTTTCTGACCTCTTTGGCCGTGGCAAGGCAAGGATTGAGTTTATGGCCTTTGAGAACTTGCCTGTGGCGTGGGCAAGATGCCCACTCCACAGGCCGTTCGCAGCAAAGACCATACCTAGGTAGGGAAATGATTTGGTAGAGTGCAGCTTCTCTTGACCAATCGAAATGGAGTTAAGTTGTTTGGCCCCTGGCCCACAGGTCATAATAAACGATTTTTTAAAATTCACTTTCAAATCCAAGTTCCCCATAAAATGTGCAAAGCTCTTGACCAGGGCACGTAGGGCATTCGGTGTTAAGCCCATAATCACCGCATCGTCGGCATACAGGAGTGCGGGTAACAAATTCCCTTGGATTTTCAGGACATCAGTTGTCGTCTTTTTCAGGGAATCGCTCAGTCCGTTTATGTAGATGATAAACAGCAGGGGTGCTAAAACGCACCCCTGTCGGACGCCTCTTTCTACCTTGATTGCCCCTGAGATCTCACCCTCCAAGCCAATTCTTACCTGGGCTTTAGTGTCCGCGTGTAGGTAAGCTAGGAAATGTACCAAGGATTCATCAAGGCCATAGGAGAGAAGTGTCGCCCACAATTTCGACCTATTCACTAGGTCAAATGCGGACGACAAGTCCATAAAAGCTAGGTAAATAGGAGAAGCCCTGGCTATGGTGTATTTGCCTATTATAAGATTAAGATTCAGGCATTGTTCTGTTGTCCCGACCTTGCTTCTGAAGCCCATTTGACATCTGTCCAGCACCCCTGTTTCTTCGGCCCAATCGTTCACTCTGTTGTACAGCACCCGGCCCAGAATTTTCAGGGTGTTGTCTAAGAGTGAGATGGGCCTATAATTTGCAGGGTCAGATCTTTCACCTTTTTTGTAGATAGGCACTATTGTGCTTGTGGACCAGGTGTCAGGGATGGCGCCCATAGGTAGACAGTTGAAGACATTGACCAGAATAGACCCCCAAAATTCTGGTTTGTGTTTAATTAGGTCAATTGGGAAGCCATCCGGTCCTGGCGCCTTGTTCCCGAGGCTTTGATTGATGGCCAAAACGACCTCCCCCAAGGTTATATCCAATGGGCTCAGTTTGCCATAGTTGTAATCTTCTGTAGAAGCAGTAGGGTTGGCATATATTTTGGAGAAATGTTGCTCCCAATGCTGGCTTGAGATGGTGCAGCTAATTGGTGACAACTGTTTCCCCATGTCCCGCATCTTCCTAACAGCAGGCCAAAAGGTTGCACTATTTCCCACAGCAGCAGAGACAGTTAGTTCGTTCCAATGTTCCTCTACCATGGAGGCCTTCCTTGTCCCTATAGCTGTTTTGTAGGCTTGCCTGGCGGACCGTACATCTACTTGACTCCTCGGTTTAGAATTTAGCGCCCTACGAAGAGCCTTATTTGCCGCTGAACAGCAACTGTCGAACCACCTAGGCTCGTCGTTATTTTCCCTGTAAGGGACTGTCAGGAGAGTCTTAATAACATGACACAGATTTACAAAGTCTTTGACTATCCTTTGGTGGTTCCCATCAGTAATTGAGCATGAGTCAACTATCGGTTGGTGGTTGCTTATGATTATGTTCATAATACGTCCGCAGTCCACCCCTTTCCACTTTAGCCTTAAGTTATCAGTTGATGGCACGATGTCCCTTGCTCCCAAGGTGCGGGGCGGTGCTTGAATCGGGCCCAGTCTTAAACTAATTTCCAATGCATTATGGTCTCCGAAGGCTGTTTCTACAACTCCTGCCTGGGTAACTTTGTCTAATAATTCCACAGACGTGAAGATGTAATCTACTGTGCTGGAAAAATCTCTCCCTCTGAAAGTTGGGATATATGCAGTTTCACTATTTTTGCATGTGTCCATTATATTCAATAGGGTGTGTGTATTTATAAAAATTTTCAGTTCATTCCCACGTTTGGTGGCCCTATATGATTGATTTGCACCTGCTTTGGTTTCCGCCAGTTTGGCATTAAAGTCTCCAGCTAGGATAATCCTATTGTTCGCACGGTTGTTGGCTGATTCGGTTATTCTTGTGATATTCTCGAATAGCTCTATGTAGTTCCTGTTAGGGGTCGAGTGAAAATCGTTATTGTAGAAGTTAATCAAATATAACGGTGACCTACATGTAAACTCGATTATTTGAATGTTTGGGCTTTTGGTTGGTATTGATTGGATGGCCCCCCCTAGAGTTATCCTGAATCCAATCAGCAGACCTCCCACGGGGCGTCCAAAGACTGACTTCTGTGCGCTAATGCTGTGACATTCAAAACCCTCTATAACTGTTTCAGAAGTAGCCCATGTCTCTTGTAACATTATTATGTCTCTGTTGGATATGAATTTTAACCATTCCTGGTCCAACACCCATTGTTGGAGTCCGGCTACATTCCAGCTGATGATCTTTAATACGCTGTTAGGGTTTTTATGAGGGTAGGGATCTGGAGGGTTGGATGTTACAGGCCCTTTAGTGTTACCAACTACTTGGTCTTCTTTTGCTAGTGACAACCTCAAACAATTTGGGGCCAGTTGTGTGCTTGGTCTCTCCTTATCGTACACATCTATGTTTTTAGTAGAGTCAATGGGAGAACCCTGTTTTGTTCCCTCCAGTTCAGTGTACAGTGACCGAGATGATGGTGGGAGTCAATCAACCATCTCAAGGCTGCTGAATCTATTGAAAACTGGTATTCCCCAGTAAGCATCTCTACTTATTATATTTCTTTGAGGATATCTATGGTTATCTCGCCCCCACTCACCCCAGTTGTTTCCCACGTCTTTTTGCCCCACCTGGTGCCAGTCTCCCTCAAAGGCATGGTCGTACTGGTTGAACCTATCAGAATTCCTAGATGGGTAGAAGAAAGAAAGGTGCCTTGTTTCTATCCCTTCACTGTACCCCTCACTTCTCCATGAACAAATGTGTTCTACCGTGCGTGGGTCATCAAAGTTAACAATCACACAGTCGCCATGTGTTTTCTGTGTTTCGCGGCCCACCCACGGTACTCTTCTAACTGTTAGGATTTTACTCCTGCAGTATGGGGGTAAGGGTCTGTTATTGTTTAGCCAATAACTGACTTTGTTTAGTAGAGACCAGGTAGGTTCTTCAGTACTGTCTGCTATCTCGGGGACTCCCGTCATCACCACTACATATGGACTTGATCCAGGGGGCAGATTAGCAGGAAATCTTCCTTGATTTCCTTTGTTCCTGTCCTTATGATTGCTACTGATAACCCCCTTTGGTTGTGTCGGGTTGGATTGTTTCCCCTGTAGGTCTGTGTTTAAGGTGGGTGGGTTCGGTTTCTTCATAACTCCCTTTGAAGGTAAGGTTGGCTTAAGTGTATTACTAGGGGCTGCGACTGTTTTTTTAGCGGGTTGTCCCAAAGGTTGTTGAATATGTGGTTTGGCCGCCACTGAAGTTGGTATACCTTTAGGGGATGGGCTTTTGACTAGGGCACTTAGTTCATTTAGTTGTTTTTCTATGTTCCCTAGTCTCTTTTCTATGGTGGCAAGATGGACACTTATAATTTCCCCAACCTTCGTTATAAGTTGGTTTGTTGAGGAGCAATCTTTACATGATGACTCCATGATGGGCGAGTCTCCTTTATGACCTAACCCTGTATTAGATTTCTTGTTAGCCTTTTTAGAGTTGTTAGGTAGGCTTTTCCCCTGCTTTCTCTGGGGTAGAGGGTTTCCATTGGGTATAGATGTATTTAAACCTTGGGGCTGTTTCTGTTTCTGTATGGCTCCCTCCCTTAGACCTCGCAGTACTCTTGAAGTAGGGGTTGAGTCCTCAAATGTATGTGTGGTAGCGGAATCTCTGGGAGGGGATGAATTAGTAGCCATCAGATCAGGATCTATAATCAGGATCGGGTCGGTAGCAAGGGCATGTGTGATGTCTGTTGTCGGAATAGGAGGTGATTGGGACTCTACAATAGATGTTATGTGCGAGCTCTCAGGGAGACTCATTGCTGGAATAGAGTTTGTGACGAGATCTAGTTGTGTGTTAAAGTTATCCGTGACATCTAGATTGGGAGATTTCTCCAAACTCCGTAATGAGTCTGAGAGAAATTGTGTTACTGATAAATCCACAGTGTTAGGCATGGTGTGGATCTCTGCACTAGCACTGACTACAGAGGCACCATCAGAAGGGTTGTTCCTATTGGGTGTATTTGCTGTGGCAAGGAGACCCAGAGAAGAACGTTTGGCTTGGGCCAGTTCCAGGGAGACTCTACGTTCCAATAGTGATATTCCCTGGTCGATCGCTTCGTTGGCCCTGAAGATGAAGTTATCAATTGGGCCAGTGACTTTCCCTGCTCCTGCAGCAGTCTTACTGCGACTGCCCCTTGTGGACATGGCAGTATGTGTGACAGTTAATCGCCTAGTAGGGGCAGTGTGTGTAGAGGACTTACTTCCGGAGTGTTCTGAATGCGTGGGACTCAGTAGGGTGGCCCGTCCCGTCCTCCATCGTCCTCGGACGGCCTCAGAGGGCCCGCCCTTTGCCCGGGCTTAGCCCCGGGCGTCCCGCTCACGTCCCGCCTTGCGGGCGGAGTCCCGCTTTGTAGCGCCGCCTGGCGCTGGGTGATGACGCGCTCCTATGCGCGATAGTGGTGCCCTCTGGGAAGGCTAGTTCCTTCAACCTGCGACGCTGTTGTTCCTAGCGTCTCGGCAGGGAGGAACCAGCAGATGAAAGCAGCCAGGCACGGGGGTCGTCCCAAAATACAGGCGCTTAATCAGTTTCCTCAGGCAAGTGTCCACGGACCCGTCTTTACTTGAGCAGCAGTTCGCCCCTCTGGTCGGGCGGAGTCCCGCTTTGTAGCGCCGCCTGGCGCTGGGTGATGACGCGCTCCTATGCGCGATAGTGGTGCCCTCTGGGAAGGCTAGTTCCTTCAACCTGCGACGCTGTTGTTCCTAGCGTCTCGGCAGGGAGGAACCAGCAGATGGAAGCAGCCAGGCACGGGGGTCGTCCCAAAATACAGGCGCTTAATCAGTTTCCTCAGGCAAGTGTCCACGGACCCGTCTTTACTTGAGCAGCAGTTCGCCCCTCTGGTCGGGCGGAGTCCCGCTTTGTAGCGCCGCCTGGCGCTGGGTTATGACGCGCTCCTATGCGCGATAGTGGTGCCCTCTGGGAAGGCTAGTTCCTTCAACCTGCGACGCTGTTGTTCCTAGCGTCTCGGCAGGGAGGAACCAGCAGATGGAAGCAGCCAGGCACGGGGGTCGTCCCAAAATACAGGCGCTTAATCAGTTTCCTCAGGCAAGTGTCCACGGACCCGTCTTTACTTGAGCAGCAGTTCGCCCCTCTGGTCGGGCGGAGTCCCGCTTTGTAGCGCCGCCTGGCGCTGGGTGATGACGCGCTCCTATGCGCGATAGCGGTGCCCTCTGGGAAGGCTAGTTCCTTCAACCTGCGACGCTGTTGTTCCTAGCGTCTCGGCAGGGAGGAACCAGCAGATGGAAGCAGCCAGGCACGGGGGTCGTCCCAAAATACAGGCGCTTAATCAGTTTCCTCAGGCAAGTGTCCACGGACCCGTCTTTACTTGAGCAGCAGTTCGCCCCTCTGGTCGGGCGGAGTCCCGCTTTGTAGCGCCGCCTGGCGCTGGGTGATGACGCGCTCCTATGCGCGATAGCGGTGCCCTCTGGGAAGGCTAGTTCCTTCAACCTGCGACGCTGTTGTTCCTAGCGTCTCGGCAGGGAGGAACCAGCAGATGGAAGCAGCCAGGCACGGGGGTCGTCCCAAAATACAGGCGCTTAATCAGTTTCCTCAGGCAAGTGTCCACGGACCCGTCTTTACTTGAGCAGCAGTTCGCCCCTCTGGTCGGGCGGAGTCCCGCTTTGTAGCGCCGCCTGGCGCTGGGTGATGACGCGCTCCTATGCGCGATAGCGGTGCCCTCTGGGAAGGCTAGTTCCTTCAACCTGCGACGCTGTTGTTCCTAGCGTCTCGGCAGGGAGGAACCAGCAGATGGAAGCAGCCAGGCACGGGGGTCGTCCCAAAATACAGGCGCTTAATCAGTTTCCTCAGGCAAGTGTCCACGGACCCGTCTTTACTTGAGCAGCAGTTCCTCCATTGTCTTTCTAATTTCTAATGCTCTCTACACATAAATTAAATATTAACTCGCTGACTGAGTACAGGCATTGTCATCTCTATCATGCAAAATCCTCAAATTATCAGTTTTTTTCACTGTGTAGATTCACAGGGTCAGTATGAATATTCTTCACAGTTGTACAAAGATCAGCAATAGGTCCTACAAATCAATGTTTGTTATATAGATCTTTTCACCAAACTGTATAGTACTTTCACGGGTCTCCTCATCACAGCATGTAGCAAGGATGTCACAGAATATAATTTGGAAATATAGACTGCTTATTTCAATACCAAGTTAGTGAGACCAGAGGTGTAAACTTAAATAATGTGACTTTCTCATTGCTATAATCTGTCCTTGCATTCCCACACAGAACAAACTGAAACATGTATATTTTATTATAACAAAATCATCTTTAAAAAATCATCAACGCTGAAATGCTTTTACAAGTTAAAACATTATGGGGCACATGCATCAATCTAGGATTTTGCATTTCCTAAATAGCGAAAATTAAGGAATCGCTATTTAGGAATTGCAAAATCCTATGCATCAAACAATCCTACATTTTTTTAGGATTTCTTAAATTTCGGAATTTGCGATTCCTTAATTGCGAATCGCAATTAAGGAATGGCATTACATTGATTCCTATGGGCCTAGGGGCCCATAGGAATCAATGTCGTTTTGCATTTCTTTTTTTAGGAAATCGCAATTTGTTGATGCATTGCAAGGGTGCAGAGGGGGGTCCAAAGGACCCTCCCCCTGCACCCCTGAAATGTATTTTAAAGTGCATGTTTCACACACACATGTCCTAAGGACATGTGTGTCTGTAACATGACACTTTCAAAAATGCATTTTTGTGCTTTTTTAAAGAATTTCGCAAATTAACACGAGGGTCAACCTCGTGTTAATTTGCACTTCCTATTTCAAAATTCGCATTTTTAAAAAAAATGATGCATTGCATTTAAGGAATCGCACAAATGCGATTCCTTAATTGCATTTGCATTTTTAGGAAATGCAAAAAAAGCGAATTTTGAAAAATTTTTTCATGCATCCCAAAAACGTATTTAGGAAGTGCAAACGGCCGAATTTACCGATTCGCACCGTTTGCACTTCCTAAATAGGTTGATGCATGTGCCCCACTGTATGTGTGATATCTTCTAGAATGGATTCCAAGGACTTTGCCCTCAACCTGCACTTGGTGCAAAAGCATATACGTTTTATCATCCCTACTGCGTACAAGTTTCAGTTGTATTCCTTAGCAAAGCTTGTTTTGCTTCTATTGAAAAAATCCTTGCAGCTATGCAAACATCTATTTTGAAGGAGGGAAAACATATCTTTGTTTTTTCTCCCGTACCAGCCCTAGAAGCAGCCACCAAGGCAAGCATTCCTAATGCTCAGGCCATATACAAGAGATGGGTACAGTGGATGTAAAGTTTCAATATGATCCAACTCTTTGCACACAAGCTTTCCTTCTACATGCACAAGATGTTATTCTGACTCCTGCTACTTTACCCATTGAGTCTTACCAGAGCATATGCTATAATGATGGTTCTGCCCAACCTGCATTAGGTATGAAGTACAAAACTTCACAGCCTGTGCGGCTCTACAAGCTGTAGTGCATGATGATGAGTTCATCCCACAGCACACTCACACTAAAATCATAGGTGATAGCACTGCACAACATTCAGAATTACATGCCCTGTTACTTGCATTCAAAAGGCTGACTCATCTGTTCCCACAATTATTGTGTCCAATTCATCCTTTTGTGTGCAGGGTTACAATGTTGATTTCCAGCATTAGTGGTTGAATGGAATCAAGGATTCAAAGGGAAAACCTATAAAGAATAAACAGCTCTGGGGAAGGTAGCTATCTTACAAGACAAGCTTCCATTTCTCCATGTAAGGCACCATTGAGGCCATCAGTGTGAGGGCTTTCACGCTAAAGGAAACCGTGCAGCTGACCTAGTCGCAAAAGCTGCATTTCAGACCGTCGGAGTAGCAGTCTTAACCAGATCTTAAACAAAGATCAACACAGATATTGAACAGCCATAAAGGCAACCAAGCAAGCAGGGACGTGTCCTAAAGGTTTTACTCTCAAATACTCCTACACCCTCAATTCAGATAACATTTCTGTGCTCATATTACCAGCAGTGGGAGACGTAATAATACCTAGTAGTCTGTCTAGTTTAGCTTTCATCAAAGAAGCACATAAGGGGGGGGGGCTTCTGCACATGCAGTAATTAAAGCAACTTTAATAATGGTACAGCAACGCTACTGGTAGCCCAGTTTATATAAACATACTATGGACTATGTTAGACAGTATGACATTTGTTAAAAGATTAAACACTCCACTGTAAAAATACTCTTGCCAATTCTCCTCATGATTTCGAATAGCCCCTTCTGGGTAATTTATTTGACCACATCGGTCCCATCAATCCAGCTAACCCATTCAAGTATATGTTGGTAGCGAGTGATTTATGTTCTGAATTCCTATAGGTTTGGCCCCAGAAGAAAGCTCTTCAGCAGTAGTGAAAGATTTGCAGTTTCTAGTGTCAATGGGGGCAGTTCATTCATTTTATTCAGATAACGGTCCTGCATTTGCCTCTAAGGCTTACATGGATTCAATGTCTGCTCTGAGAGTTTATCTGCAATTAGGCAGCCCATTCAAAGCTGAACCGAACAGCATTGCAGAGAGCGCCAGTGGAATTTTTCAACAGGCGATGCCTGCCGGGAGCTAAGTTCAGGTCGTAGCTCGTACCACAATCTGCGAGAATTAAATAAATTGCCTAGATGAGTCGGTTCGCCAAAGTTATGGACTTAGGGGCACATTACCAAGCAGGGCGAGAGGCAATTATCGCCGCTTTAGCGGCCATTTTCAGCCGCTAAGTGGCGATAATTCTATTGCCCTATTAGGAAGCTGTCGCTAACTGATGTTAGCGACAGCTTTTAGGCGATAGCGAGCGGTTTGGGGCCCGCTTTACATGTCAGCGATGTTTATCGCTAACGGCATGCAAAGTGGGCGTACCCAACCAGTTAGCGACTGAAAGCAGTCGCTAACGTCGCTATCGCCTATTAGCAAGGCAGGCGTAGCGATGGAAATATTCGCGCGAAGATCTCTAAATACTAACACCTGCCCAGACCAGTTCTTAGCCATGTTATCCAATGGGAGGTGGATAGCATGGCTAAGAGCATTTTGTCGCTAATGCGTGAATATCGCTGTATTCTCAGCGATATTCACACATTTCACCGCTATCACTGGATATTTTAGCACAATGGAGAAAAACGTTGCTAATAGCATGTTTTCTCTGCTAACATATCCAGCGATATGCAGCGATAAAAAAAATGTGCTAAGCGCTTTTTGCGATAAATATCGCTATTCCTTGGTAATATGCCCCTTAGTTCATGAAAACCTCCATGGCAAGCAAGCTTTTGAACTATTCTACAGACCACCTGTCTCTGTTCTTGGGGGAAAAATGTAACAGAACTGTTATACTGCCTCCTTTGCCTGGATCAAGAAAAACCAGACAAGCGTCTATTGATCACGTTAAAAAACACTGTTTGGCCAGTTCTCTACAGCAGACCACTGGAAGGCACCAAGAAAGGTTCAGAGTAGTGCCTCACAGCCTCTTCCTACTCTGAAGGCCTTATTCCATGGACAAAACATTAACATGACTGGCTTGATTTCCCGGCTGGCGATAATTGAGTGCAACCCTCTACGCAAAACATTAAGTTCAACAAACACAGCTAATGCTGACAACATGACAGTGGTGACTGTCTACCCTAATTCCATCGTTTTCTATGAAATTCAACCTGATGCTACATCATTTGAGATGGTACCCTTTCAAGAGTCTCAAGGGACCAATAATATTTTAAATGACTCTGGATATTTCACAGATTTTCAACCCTTTATACATTCTCTTACCACCAAAGACTGCTTTGCATTTGTTAATAGTTTTGGGACAAGTTTTTGATTTTACTGTGGTCCTACGGCTGGATCGCTTTGGGAAATGTTATTCTCCTTTTGTGGTTGATAATGATACTCATTGTTTAATGGACTTTTTATCCCTATAAGGACAGTAGCCTCACTCTTTATCTCTCGGAGCCCAAAGATGTTTTACCATTGCAAACATTGCAGCTTATCCTGTGGCCCAGGGAATAGTATGGGAAAAGATTCCGTTACAGATTATGGAACACTCTTAAATATTCCTATTACCTTATGTGATAAAAGTTTCAATGAATGATGTGATAATTTCCATTTCTATATGAGATGATTGGCACATTGAGACTGTTAAAAGAATGATTTCTGATTTACAGGCATAAGCTTCTTCGAATAATAAAGATTCTTATTTCAATTCAGCTAATTATAAGGAAATTGATTGTTATGACTATCACACACATTATTTCACACGTAGGTTATCTATCCTAGAGTAATTCACAAATGCACATAATAGGAACATTGTGAGGCCCTGCTTCCTGATAGTCATTCTAATTTCTTAAAGAAATCTCCCTATTTTCAGAGTGTTGACCGATCACATCCATCAGCCTACCATTTCACACAGAGACCACAACATCTTCCAAAAAATATAATCACTACCAACAAGCTGATTTACTCAACTGAGTATAGTCAAAATCTGGTTATTCAATGATGTGAGTCTTGAAAGTAAATGATGATAAAAAAAGAATTTGGGGAACCACTTTTTTGCAGGCAGATCTAATGCAAAAATGCCTCATTTTTGGCCATAATGATTCAGGAAGAAACAATCTTTCTAAACAAAACTATCCAACAGACCACCTGTCTGGGATGTGGAGCAATGAGGAATGTGAGGAAACCTTTTTTTTGTCTTTACCAAAGTCGACTTGACCATGTTGAATAATTGGCATCTCCAAATGAATATGTCTTTCTAACACATAAATGAGATGATACAAAATGGAACCTATAATCCCACTCAATTGACTATTAAAGAATAGACGTATGGCCTCATGATTCTGACAGCTACATGCACCATTTTCTTTCCAACACTCCAGGAGCTAAATTTAATCATCCAGATCAGTGTTATCATGCACACACACCTGTAATAGTTACCACATACAGTGTAAGTAAGCTGTGCCAATGATAGCTGTAAAGGAACCCTTTTACTTAATTAGGGAAAATATGGATTTTTTCTGATTTATTTCTGACCATGTTCTATAAGAAAATAAATGTTTCCTCACCACAGGAATATACACTATTTATAATGAATTAATTAACAATTCAGAAAAAGGTGCTGCAGAAAGAATAATCCAGTTAGACCAAGAAAACAGCTGAATGCACACACTTTCTAAGAGAGTGCACTCATTAAACCAGATTTCGTCCACTGTTTCAACCTTACAAAACTGAAGAGGCACCACACAGTTAGTGACACTCCAACTATCACTTGGCGTATGCATGCTTATTTCCTTGCCCATTTCAACATTTAATTTTCATGACAGTCAGCAATTTAAATCCTTTGGCTGGTATGACACTATGTACAATGCACAATTGTTCTATTCATGGAAGTTTCCTTTTTCTTACATTTCTTTAAATGAAAATGAATATGTCTTTTTGCAAAGCAGCACAGCAAATTACAGAAATCCTCTTTGATGCTCCCTTCAATGAGACACCATATCCTTACACGGAATGTGTAGTGCTATAAGGCCTGGGTTAAGCTGTGTTTTACCTGTTTCCCCCATTGCCTCCATTCCTACTCATAAAGAACTCCTGAATAATGGTTCTCATTTATTTCTAGCAAATGTTACCTGCTGTGGGTTGGAGCTCGGACAGCAGAACTTGATAACAGTTACAGAAATTATTCAGTGTGGTGGAATGACCTTGTATCCACTGCCTTAAAAAGTATATGTGTTTTGATAATTGAAACATGCTAATGACTTCTCTCTTGCAAAAAAATGTCCCTTTGACTTTAGAAACTGATGTTTATAATCTACAGACAGACAGAATTGTTTCAGAAATTCAGGGGCTGTTACACATGCAAGAACCAACACATTTCGCAGATATTGTATGAGCAATGATTTATTCATCAGTGTTGTGCATCTTTTTTAGGAACATTGGATCTGGTCTGGTGACTTGGTTTGATGCAGTATTTGAAATGATTCTGTAATTTTTTCATTCTTTGTCCTCCAGCCTTCTTGGAGCATTTCCGATCACAACACTGTTAATCAGCTGAGGTATCATCATCTTTCTCCTGTTCCGACAAGGAATCATCAACATGGAGTGCACGTATACAGCTCAACAAACCTGCAGAGAGACTCTAGTATACTACTTGGGACATGCTTCGCTATCTGAACTCAGAGAGCACTGGATGCTCACCTTTTGCAAAATAGTCAAGTCAAGTCAAGTCAATAAATTTATTTAGCGCGCTACATACCCAGAGGGTCTCAAGGCGCTTGAAGAAGGATGGGGAATTATTTGTCAAATATCCACGTTTTAAGTTGCTTTCTGAATGCTAGGTGGTTCTGAGTAAGGCGAAGGTGAGTGGGAAGCGAGTTCCAGGTTTTAGCTGCCAGTTAGGAGAAGGATCTACCTCCCATGGTGGTTTTGTTGATGCGAGGTACAGTGGCAAGGGCTTGGTTGGAGGATCGTAGCTGGCGGGAGGGGGTGTAGAAGGACAGTCGTGTGCTGAGGCATTCAGGTCCGGTTTCGTAGAGTGCTTTGTGTGCGTGGGTAAGGAGCCGGAAGGTAATCCTCTTATTGACGGGGAGCCAGTGGAGGTTTTTCAGGTGACCAGAGATGTGTTCTTTGCGCGGGATGTCTAATATGAGCCTGGCTGAAGCGTTCTGGATGCGTTGGAGTTTTTTCTGGAGTTTAGCGGTGGTACCGGCGTAGAGGGTGTTTCCGTAGTCCAGTCGGCTCGTGACCAGAGCGTGGGTGACTGTTTTCCTAGTTTCGGTGGGGATCCAGCGAAATGTTTTTTTGAGCATGCGAAGAATGTTGAAGCAAGATGAAGAGACGGCGTTGACTTGTCTGTTCATCGAGAGTGCGGAATCCAGGATGACGCCCAGGTTCCGTGCGTGGTCCGTCGGGATGGGTGCTTTTCCAAGGGCCTCTGGCCACCAAGAGTCGTCCCAGGCGGAGGGGGAGGTGCCTAGGATGAGGACTTCTGTTTTGTCTGAGTTCAGTTTCAGACGGCTGTGCTTCATCCATTCTGCTACTTCTTTCATTCCTTTATGCAGGTTGGTTTTGGCGGTGTTAGGGTCTCTGGTGAGTGATAGGATCAGTTGAGTGTTGTCGGCGTAGGAGATGATGTTGAGGTTGTGTTGGCGTGCGATGACCGCGAGGGGGCTCATGTATACGTTGAAGAGGGTGGGGCTGAGTGAAGATCCTTGAGGTACGCCACAGATGACTTCAGTGGCCTCTGACTTGAATGGTGGAAGTCGGACTCTCTGGGTTCTTCCGGTGAGGAACGAGGTGATCCATTCCAGTGCTTTTCCTTGGATTCCGACGTTTCTGAGGCGTTGTAAGAGGGTGCTGTGACAGACCGTGTCGAAGGCTGCGGAGAGGTCGAGGAGGATGAGGGCGACTGTGTCTCCATTGTCCAGTAGAGTTCGAATATCGTCTGTTGCTGCGATGAGGGCGGTTTCAGTGCTGTGCTTGGCTCCGAAGCCGGATTGTGAGGAGTCGAGGGATTTGTTGGTTTCGAGGAATGCGGCGAGCTGATTGTTGACCGCTTTCTCGATGACTTTGGCCGGGAAAGGAAGGAGTGTGATAGGGCGGTAGTTTTTGAGTTCGGTGGGGTCAGCTGTGGGTTTTTTCAGGAGGGCGCTGAGTTCGGCATGTTTCCAGCTTTCCGGGAAGGTTGCGGAGTTGAAGGAGCAGTTGATGACGTCTCGGAGGTGCGGTGCTATGATGGAGTCTGCTTTGTTAAAGATGTGGTGAGGGCATGGGTCTGTGGGGGATCCTGAGTGGATGGAGTTCATCAGACGGATGGTGTCCTCAGTGGAGATTGGCTTCCAGTCATTTAGGATGTTCAGGGGGGGTGGGGTCCTGCAGGGGGTAGGGTGGGCTGGTCTTTGGGTTGGTTGTCGAAGCTGTTGTGGATGTTTGCAATTTTGTTGTGGAAGAATAAGGCTAGGGAGTCGCAGAGGGCTTGAGAGGGGGTGATGTCGTTGGAGTTGGCTGAGGGGTTGGTAAATTCCTTGACGATGTTGAATAATTCTT
This sequence comes from Lissotriton vulgaris, assembly GCF_964263255.1. Taxonomy (NCBI): domain Eukaryota; kingdom Metazoa; phylum Chordata; class Amphibia; order Caudata; family Salamandridae; genus Lissotriton; species Lissotriton vulgaris. The sequence goes on along the minus strand of NC_141693.1, from coordinate 46,165,451 downwards.
TGCTGTTGTGGGCGTTGTTATCTAGTCGGTCCTTGAAAGCGGCTTTCTTGGCATTCCGGATCAGTTGGTGGTGTATGCGGGTGGCGTTTTTGAAGGCGTCCTTGGTGCTGGTGGTTGGGTCTTTTTTCCAGGCCTTCTCAAGGGATCGACAGAGTTTCTTGGATTTCTTAAGATCATCGTTGAACCAGGAAGCCTTGTTGCTTCCTAGTTTGATTAGTCGTTTTTTTCAGTGGTGCTAGGATGTCGGCGTTGTTGGATAACCATTGGGTGAGGTTGGTGGCTGCTTGGTCTGGGTTTGAGGAGTGGGCAGGGGGGTTTTGAAGAAGAGAAGAGGAGATCTGGTCGATGGTGATTTTATTCCAGTTTCTTTGCAGAGTGGGTTGGGGGTGGTTGTTGGATGTGGGCTTGTTGTAGGTAAAGTGAACGCAGCTGTGGTCAGTCCAGAGGAGAGCTGTGGTGTGGCTGAAGGAGACGTGTTTGCTGGAGGTGAAGATAGGGTCGAGTGTGTGACCTGCGATGTGGGTGGGGGTAGTGACAAGTTGTTTAAGTCCGAGATTGTCTAAGAGGGTGGTGGTGTTGCGGTCGTTGTTCTTTTCAAGGTGAAAGTTGAGGTCTCCCAAAAGGATGTGCGTGTGGAGTGATGAAGTCCGTGATGTCTTCACTAAATTGTGCGCGGGGTCCTGGTGGCCTGTAAAGGAGGGTGCCTCTGAGTGTGGTATTGGGGTCGATGTGGATCTGGTAGTGAAGGTGTTCAGAGTTGGCGAGATTGACGTCTGAGCTGGTTGAGATGCGGATGGATTTCTTATGGACGATAGCGATGCCTCCTCCTGTGTGGCCGGTACGGTCCTTGCGAATGATCTTATAGCCTTCCGGGATGGCAATGGTGATGTCTGGGGCTGATGAGGTGTTCATCCATGTTTCTGTTAGGAAGGCGATGTCCGGAGAGATGGTGTTTAGTAGATTCCAGAGGTCAATGGCATGCTGTGGACCGAGCGGGTGTTGAGCAGGATGCATTGTAGGTGGTTGGGGTAGGATGTCTGTTGTGTGTTCGTGGATGAGGTGTTGTTCCTAGTGCCGTCGAACTTGCAGGAGTTGCAGGAAAAGGGTCCATGGGTGTGTCCAGGAGCGGCTTCGATGCAGTTGGGGGAGCGGCCTGGGTTAAGGGCTAGGAGGGTGGTGGCATCGTAAGTAATGCGGGAGGGGTGGGCATTACGAGGACCAGGGGGTCTGGCGCTGGGCGCGGTCCAGGCGCGGACGGGCGTAGACGGGCTTACCTTTGGCGCACCTTCGGCGCGGCTGTATCGCGTGGACGCTGCGCGTTGGGACATCAGACATAAATGGAGAGTGGAGGGGGGGCGGAGGAAGGGAGGAGCAGCTGGGGAGGCGGGTGCGGGGCGGAGAGGAGGGGCTAGCTCCAAAGCACAAACAAACAAAATGGCAGTGGAAGAAAATACGAGCTGGGCGAGCTTGGGGCCACAAAATGAATTAAGCAAAGGAGAGAGGGCACAGATAAACGAGCAGCAGTAAATACGGTACAGGCTTAAGAAAGCGAGAGCAGTGCAAGATGGAATATGCAAATGTTGCCAGTAAAATGCGGGCGGTTACAATGAGGACAAGCGCTGCGATGCAGGTGATGAATAGCAGTGCAAATGATAAGCGCTACGATACCAGCCAGCAGAATTCAATCAGGGAATCACTCGGAGGGAGAGGATAGCACTGAGGGACTCGGCAGAGAGCGAGTGAGCGGCCGCCTCTTACAGCGTAAGGGAGGTCACAGCGCTTCAATCTACGGGGCAGAGGTAATCAGTCTTGGAAGGGAGGAGCAGCTGGGGAGGCGGGTGCGGGGCGGAGAGGAGGGGCTAGCACCAAAGCACAAACAAACAAAATGGCAGTGGAAGAAAATACGAGCTGGGCGAGCTTGGGGCCACAAAATGAATTAAGCAAAGGAGAGAGGGCACAGATAAACGAGCAGCAGTAAATACGGTACAGGCTTAAGAAAGCGAGAGCAGTGCAAGATGGAATATGCAAATGTTGCCAGTAAAATGCGGGCGGTTACAATGAGGACAAGCGCTGCGATGCAGGTGATGAATAGCAGTGCAAATGATAAGCGCTACGATACCAGCCAGCAGAATTCAATCAGGGAATCACTCGGAGGGAGAGGATAGCGCTGAGGGACTCGGCAGAGAGTAAAACCTGTGTTCTGGTGCATAACCTCACTGAAATAATCTTTGCCTTTCAACTGGAACATCACCCAGTGGCTTACCTTTCTATAGAAACAATCATTAAACCTCGAAATGAGCACTAGAGACAGCTCTTGATGAGTGGCCTGACTCATTGTTATGCTTCGAGCCCAATGGAGAGGAGTTTCAATCACCATTGAGTACCTCAGATGAGCAACCAATTTCTGGTCCATCATAAACACAAATTGTTAACAATGAACATGTTCTACATGGATTACCTAAAGACAACACGTATGCTACATGTGCACCTGACAATGTTGACATATCAACTGATGAGGAATTAACTCAACAAGTGAGTCAGCTAACAAACAGCAACAATATTAGTCTTGTCAGGCTTAGCATAGTCTTCCCCAAAAACCTTTGCTTCTCGTACTTCATTTTGATGCTCTTATTTGAGTTGGCCTTTGGGCTTTAAACCAGTGTAAAGTGCTTGTGATTCCTTCCCTAAAACCTAGTTAAATTGACTTATACCCAATTGGCATGTTTAATTTATTTGTTAGTCCCATGTAGAGTGGTATACCATGTACCCAGGGCCTGTAAATAAATCCTGCAAGTGGGCCTACATCCCTTATTGTTCCACCCACTTTAGTAGTATTTTAAAAACATGTCCCAGGCCTGTCATTGCAGCCTGAAAGCAGTTTTGAAATGCCATATTGACTTGGCATTAAAACACCCTTTTCAAGCCTTAAGCTCCCCTTCTATTACACATAACTCACCCCTAAGGCAGCCCTTACGTAGTCCTTAGAGCAAGGTGCTGTGTAATGAAAAGTTTGAACATGTACTTTTAAGTTTTACAAGTCCCGGTAGCGAAAAACACCTAAACCTTTTTTTCTCTACTGTATGGCCTACCACTACCACTCCTATAGGATGACATTAAGGATTCCTTATTATATTTAATAGGTTATAAATTCCAATTGGAAGCAGGTAACTTGGTGTCTATGAAATTGCAATGATAAACCATCTTTAATGGTAAAGTCACATTTTTCATTACAATTTTGAAAAGTGAACTTTTAGAAAGTTGGCATGTTCCTGCCTTTACCCCTTTTTGTGCCTGGTTTGGGTCACATTAATGGGAGTAATTGACAGACTGTGTCAATGCCTCCCAGGCAGTAACGCAATAAAGGGATTAGGTGTGCCTGGGTGGGCCATCTGATAGCAGGATGGGGCGGAGCTTAGCACAGTCCTATTTGCAACTGAATAGCTTATACTTTGCCTTCACACAAACCGCCTACCGACCTCACATTGTCACTGCAGCCAGCTTGTAGCCAGGGCAGGGTAGTTAAGAAATTCCATGCACATCAAAGCCACTGTCTAGAAGTGTCTCCCTCCTTCCAGGACAAGGGCACACAGGTAATAAAGTAAGACCTCAGGCTCCAACTCTTCAGTGCACTGCTGTGGATACTATGCCAGGAAGAAGGACTGCTGTGCTGCTAATAGGACTGCTACTCTGCTGGACCGCTAATCTGCTGCTGCTTTGCTGGAATATTTTCTTTTTGCCCTGATGTCCTCTTGCCTTGGGGAGAAGAAGAACACAACCTTCAACTTCATCCTGAACCCAGGGCTACCAGAGTGACTCCAATGTCTTGTCTGCTGGCCTCCTGCACGGAGCCTCAGAGACATAAAAGGCTGGTCAACATCGTGCAGCATCAGCTGGACTAACCTAAAGTGAGTTCTTGACCCACAAGTTGTGCCCCTCAGGTCCTGGATGCTTGGTCTGGCTCTGAAAGCTGTATTCAAGCTTTTGGTTTCAACATTCATCCCAAGGGACATCGCTGGGATTGGATGGATGGAATAACTGTTTAGAATGGGATGTGGTAAATACTAGGTATATAAGATTTAGAGCTAAAAAATCAGAAGGTGTCACTACTTGAGTCCTGAAAGAACCACGTCTTCAGTTTTTTTGTGAAACTCACATGATTTTCCATGAGACAAAGTACTAGCAAGAGGTTGTTCCAGTGGGTAGCTCTAGGATAGGTGAAGGAGCAACCCCCATGTTCTGACTTTTCTGATGTGTGGAGTTTTGGCTAGGACGAGGCTGCCGGACCTAATGTTGCGAGAGGGAACATAGAATTCCAGTTTGTCCTGCAGTATTGTAGTTTATACCAACACTCTCTCTGTGCACATGGCATAGGAGCTTAAAAACAGCTCTTTTTCTGATAGGAAGCCAATGTAAATCTTTCAGACAGGCCGAGGCTGAACTGTACTTAGTTTTGTTGCAAACCAGTTTGGCTGCTGCATTCTGAACAACCGGTAGGCAGGAAAAAATATAGATAGCCAAGCCAACATAATGCGCGTTTCGGTAGTCTAAATTGCAGGTCAGTAGGACCTGGGTAATGGTTTTCCTCCACTTTAAAGGGATCCACCTGAAAAGTCTCCTGATTAGTTTTAGAGTAGCAAAGCTTTTGCCACAGAGAGCTCGGACTTCGTCCTGCATGTTTAGTACATTATTTACGAGGATTCTCAGTTCTTTCACCACATATTTGGGCATAGGAACAGTGCCCAATTACTTGGGCCACCAAGTTGTGTCACAGACTGAAGATGCATAGCAGTATCGCTGATTTGTCTGCATTTAATTTTAGGCGGTGGGCTAACATCTAGTCCACAGTTTCTGAGAGGCAGTGCTTCAGATTACTTTTGATGGTCTCATAGTTGTCCATGAATGCAATCAATAACTGGGAATCATCGGCGTATGAGCAGATGTTTAAATTCCATTTTCTACCAATCGTAGCCAGAAGAGAGACATACGCATTAAATAGAGATGGGCTGAGGGAGGCTCCCTGTAAAACACCGCATTTGATAGTTTTGGGGTTGGAGGAGAAGGAGCTCATTTGTACCGATTGGGTTCTATTCAGCAGAAAAGAGTTGAACCACTGAAAAGCCTTAGAATGAAGCCCTTTATTATGTAAAGTTCTTAGCAGTTGGTCATTTGAAACGGTGCCCAATGCCGCTGACAGGTCCAAAAGGATCAAGGCAACAACTTTACCCTGATCGAGCAAAAGTCAGATGTTGTCTAGTATGGCCAGTAGGGTAGCCTCAGTGCTGTTGGAATCACTAAAGCCAATCTGAGTAGGATCCCATAGCTCATTTATCTCAAAGCAGTTGATTAGCTGTTTGTTTACCAATTTCTCGAAAACTTTGGAAAGGTAAGGACGTTGGGAGATTGGTCTATATAATATTAGTAACCTCTATGCCAGCTTGTTTGTGCCAGGGGGCATACAATAGCTAGTTTCCAAGACTCAGGGAACATGGCAGTATCTAGTGACTGATAAAAAATGTGTGTAACATAGGGGCAAAGAACTGGTATAAGACACAAAAATGATAAAATGTGGACAGGGATCGAGAGGAGAACCCGATTTGACCTTAAACATAGCTTTAGCAACTTGTTCCTCCGTGAAAGAGACACCATTTCCTAAGTGAGAGCAGGCACCAGAATGGGGTTCCAGAGATTCTCTGTCAGTCTCCTCAGGGGAAGGTTGTTTATTAAACGTAGAGTAGATTTGGATAATTTTGTCAGAGAAAAAGCTGCTAACAATCTCGGAGTTGTCTGTTGATGGGGTCAAATTTTGTGCCAGGCCCTCTTGATTACATAGTTCCTTCACAATTGTGAACAGTACCTTGTTTGAATTGCTATTAGCTTCAATTGCACCTAGAGTCAGTCCTGTGTTCGTAATGGATATTAAAGACAGCAATCACCAGAAAGTGGATTTGCTTCAGGCAGGAGGGATATAGTTGGGCTCGTAGGTTGGTGGTGAATTCGGGCTTATATATTGGAGGATTGTAAATGACTGCCCCTCCAAGCATCCTAGAGTGGCTCGGCAGGGGGGGGGAGGTTGGTGGACAATGGAATACAAATTATAAAATAGAAAAAAAATAAAAAAAATAACTTACCTACAGCTGGCCGTGTCACGCTCATTTGCTTGTCTCCTCTGCAGGCTCCCAGCTTCCACTGCAGCCAATCCTGATGCTGCTCTCATGTAGCTGGAAGCAGTATCAGGATTGGCCTGAGCACTCCGAATATAAATCTGGGGCAGCGTCAAAAAGCAATGTGTATTGCAGTGGAGCACCCAAAGCAACAGCCATTGCACGCATACTGATGCTCGTAAGGGGGCGTATTTAAAAGGCGGCGTTAAGCCACTGTAGTGCAGCTTTGTAACTATGGAGAAGGGCACAGTGCCACTAGAACGTTAATAAAGGTGATTATACCCCCTAGTATTCTTATCTTGTGTACGTTTTCTTACTGCCTTGAAATAAGTCTTTAAGACACTCAGACAGTCCAGATCCTGGGCATCAACCCTATTATTAGTTTAATTGAAGCATCAACACTCTTATGTGCATTTTTATTCAGAGACCCAATTTTGAAAATGCTGCCTTCAAAATTGCCCACACTTTGCTTAACTTGTTACTCTCCCTTACATGGCATAATGATACCAATTTCAGCTCATGAGAAAATCTTGCTTTGCCAGGAACCTTAAGTTATGCCTTTTCTACCTCTTGATCCTTCTATTTTTGGACACCACGGTTCACATAGAGTTTGGCAAAGCAGTTGAACTGCCATACATTTGTGTTCACCTGCCCCTCCAAACTTGCAACTCTACTGCCTTGTATAGGAGGGGGATTTCCACTCTTAGAGCCCTTCATTGGAATCTCCAGCTGAAACCCTTGACTTAAAACTTAAATCATGGGCAAAAGGGTCACCCACCAAGCTTGTTTCTACTGGACCTGTTCTTAAAGGCATTTTAGGGTCTCCAGGGATTAGCAGAAAGTTGCAGCCTCCTTCACTTTTCCTGCACCGGGTCTTAGAGATTCCTCACTTACAAGTATTTAATTTAGGTTACATATGACTGTTTGCTCAACAATACTTTACATTATGCAAACTAAATAGGTGCACATGTGTCAGATATATATGTACTTACTTTTATATGAGGCCCCTTAGGTACCCCAAAACTTGACCTTTTGACCAGACTTATTGGTCTTTAAATGTTATCCTTTATCTAAAGTATTTTGTCTTTGTCCAGAATCTGATTCCAAGGGAGGTGGCGACCCTGGCCCACAAGTTTTGAAGAAGCTGCAACTTAGGGTCTGATTAAGAGTTTGGCTGTGCACAACACCAAACCTGTGTGCCCATTGCCCACCATATTATGAGTTTCCTTGTGTCTTGCATGCTTTTTTTGGCAGTCCCATGGCGGTGCCCCTGAAAACGCATAGTGCACTGGGAATGCTAAAAAAAGGCCTGCACGGCATGGACTGAAGTCCATGCCTTGCAGGAACTGGAGTGCATGCACACAGGGGGCACATGTTGTCTCCCCCCTGAATGCATCCCCACACACATGGGCAAAAGGGGACCCTGTAGGATTTCCTTTGTTTTAGGACTGTCTTGAGCCACAGCTGCACCACCAGCATATTACTGAGGCCCGGACTGTTGCACCACCGACAGGAAATGGCGGTTTCCTGGCAGCTACAGTGGCGCATTGTCTATCTGACTTCCCAACCTGGATTGGGGTGGTGGGACTGCCTGTCTGGCAGTGGCTGGACAGCCACTGCCACCCCCACGACCTTGCGATTCTGACGATCTTCGAGAATCATAATTAGGGCGTTAGTATTGATGCACAGCTCATTTTAATGAACCTGCAACTCACATGCTACTTCACAAGAGCTGTGCTTTTGCTGGCTGCACATGTGTCCTGCTGAATGGGGACGCTAATAACACTCACTGCCACACCAGCTTGCTGCTCCATACCAGCACAGTCCACGGGGGACTGCCACGCTACCCAAAGCGCCCAGGACTCCATTTCCCAGAGTCCCTGGGGGTGCCTACTTGCCGCATCATCCTTCTGTGCCGGGAGGCGCTTTACATCTCCTGCAGGACACCCGCAGTGCGGGACGCGCGCGGGCCAAGGGCGGGCCCGTACTTGCCCGTTATCGCCTGGAAGAGGCTGGACTGGGACACCCATCTAACTTCTGGATTTGTGGGCTCCATATAAATACGCGAAATATAAGGTACTGTGAGTTTTTTAAGCCACTTGGTTGGTCCGCTGTTTGTGCAACTATTTTTTTAGTTTTTTTTGTGATGGCTCCACCAAATCCCCCTTTACGTACCCTGGGGAGATGTGCTTGTGCAGTCCAATCCACCTCCACCATTAGTACCCACAGCAATTGACTTAATGATCCAGAAGGCGATAGGAGTTGTTACATCCGAAATAGAACTGACTGAAATACGTCATTCAATTACGCCCGATTGCTTTCTTTTGACCCCACCTGCTTTAACTGATCCAACGAACTTTTTAGAACAGAGTGATTGTCAAAATGTGGTTCCATCTAATAATGAACATATTTCCACACCAAGTATTGAGTCTAGAACTGAGGGTACTACTGCTATGGCCCGTAAATCTAGAAAAAGAAAACAAGGCAGTATTGGGGCCCTAAAGGGAAAAAAGCAAGGGGAGGGTCTGCTAGAGGTATTGTGAAGCCAACCAATAGTGGAACTCCTCTGATCAATTCCTCCAAGTCCCCGCTACACCAGACCTATCCCCCCGGGGCCAAGTTCTAATGGTTGATTTTTTAGCCCAGTGTAGAGTGATCGTGAGGGAAGAGATTGACCCATTCTTCAACACCTACAGAACCATGCACTCATTAAGAATCTACTGCAAGACCACCCTTACCAGTAAGTTACTGCTAATGCTATATCTCTCCTACATAACAATGGGCTTCTTATTATACAAGAATCACTTCCCAGTCGGGTATTGTGGCCATCTAAAGTCAGTAAATTGCCCCAAGATCGAGCTCTCCTAAATCTTGAAGTTAGTAGTGTAAATGACATTGGAGGGACTCCAGCCTGTGGACACGGGCCCGTCCGATCACCATCCCAAAGTCTGCAGGAGAAAAATCCCAATATTGTGAGGGCGCCCTCTATCCGCAATCCAACCATAGGCAGAAACGTAACCGTTATTGATACAAGTGTCCTGCCATCTGCTATAGGGAACGCAGGGGGAGGTGGTTGTGTGACTCAACAATCCTGTCTTTCTATAATCAATCTCCCCCCTGAGGCTGTCCCCTATGTAATTATTCTGGCATGAATACCGGAACTTAAGAAAGGGCATAAAGAATCACAGTTAGAACTACGCAATAAGATTCTGTTTTGGCTGGCTAAAAATAAGCAATTCCCATATGATAACGCAGGTGAGATTTTGATGGTAAGGAGGGTTGCTTGGGTGGGCCCCACACATACGTCCATCTGTGGGGATTGTGTGATTATTAATTTTAGACACCCAGAAATTACCCAAAGATTAGCATTTCAATTCTTGTTCCCTATGGATCATCCCACGACTATCAGAGCCCTTACCCTAGATTTTTTCTACCCATGTTCCCAGAGGGTCGGCGTCTCTCAGTTTTCTAATGATTATGAAAGGCGGGGTATGAATTCTTATATCACTCCTACTAGTTCCCATCAAAATTTTCCTCTCTTTAGTATCCCTGTATCTAATCGATATGCCCCACTGGAGGACGTAGATTGACTGGGAAGGCTGGATGCCTTAAATACAGGTAGATATTCATCAAGCCCCCCTGATACATCCACCCATAATGGTCAGATCATTAGTATCTCTGGGACTGGAATCAACTCACATAATAGGGATACTCCAATAAATTTGGATGTAATAGGGCATGGTGCAACTGAAGGATTACATCAGTCATCTTTTGCTTTGCCTATATGGCCACACGGAGAATTAAACTATCAATTCTGTTAGTGAAAATAATATTAGTCCTCCCATTGGACCAGCTACGATTACAAGGGCCTCAACTGATATTGGTGGAGGGCAGATGACATTTGACAATAAACTCACTATTCTGTACTGGAACGTGGCAGGGCTCTCTAATAAATTATCCTTCCCCGATTGGGGACTTTTTATAGATCAGTTTGATGTCTGCCTGTTCCAGGAGACCTGGGCCAGGGACAATTTCTCTAGGCTGGGCTTTTTTTTGTAGAGTTTTATATAGCGCGAAATAGACCTGAACCGAATCAGTTATCAGAGTGCTTTACATAGCACAAGTTACGTTTTTACATGAGGACACACACTTTCATATTTTTAGGCATGGTGAGATTAAGTGATTTGCCCAGAATCACAGGAGGTTTTTGGCGTCGTTACCGAGACTCAAACTCAGTTCCCCTGGTCTGAGTTCGAGCGCCTTAGCGGTTGGGCCAACTCCATTTTGTCAGTCAATAATCTGGCTTCGATTTGTGAGAGGGGTACACCGTTTGGGGGTTTGTCCATCCTGATTGGTTTGCACTTAGGATGCACAGTGACGCAACTAGATACCCCAACCCTAGATCTTCAATGTATTAGACTTTCCTTCTTGTCCAAATTTAGTGTGATCCTTATTAACGTCTATTCCCATCCCATTAGGTTGGGAAAAGAATCACCAACATTGGATATTTTAGATAATTTTATTTCTACAGTACAGGGGTGAGCTCTTTGAATGTCGCAGGGGATCTCAACTGCCAATATGAACCACTGCCGGTCATCATAGAATCTATTACTAGTGAGGAGGATTCGCTTTGGTCCATTCCAGATCTTTAAATACCTCCGATTAAGGCATGGACACCACTAGCTCTTCAAATGAATTCCATCACTATGGCTCACTCTTTGAGAGCCTGTAATGGCCGTGCCCAATCTGACCTGGAGGGTAATGCTACTTTCAACCGCTCAGGTCAGTCTTCCCGCATAGATTACATCTTGATAGATGTAAGGACTTGGACTAAGTTCATTGACTTTGTGGTTCTTCCATGTCACGATAGTGACCATAATGCTTTGGTACTTGGCATAAGCCTTCCTGAGATGGGTTTAAAGATGGGGGATAGAGTGGATAACCGAGGGACACCCCTTCTTTCAAACGACAGAAGAAGGCTTAAATGGCCAATGGTGAAAAAGTCACCAGATAAAATGAGTTCTCTTTACCAAGTTGTCCATCAGGCGTTCTTTGAACTAAGTGGTCATATAATCCATGGGCAGGAAGTGTTCTTTAATCAAATTTATAATATACACACAGGTCTAGTGACTGCCCTCGCTGAATTATTAAATCCACCAATGGTTAAACTCAGGAAGTATAGGAAGGCCTCTACATGGTTCGATTGCAACCACAAGAAAGCTAAGGGGGCACTCCTGGACTCAATTAAAACCCTGAACAGAGCACTAATAAAATGCAGGAGGTTAGAATACAAAAAAGTGCTAACCGAGGCGAAACAGAACTGGGAAAATAGGAAATAGGATGCAATAAAAAACGCCCTGGGGAGTAGGGATATGAGGGAATTCTGGACAATAGTACGATCTGGCAGTAGAGACGGACAAAAGGCTGATGATCCAAATATCGCACCGGAGAGATGGGTTGAACACTATCAGATGCTGTATGCCCCTCCGGTAGAAGTCAATCCCTTTTATGATCCTCCTGCACAGCCATTGTCACAGAATACAGATGAGGCATAACATTGCTTCCTCTATAATCCTCCCTTAGTCTATACTACCAATGAAAAATTAGATATTAAAGTAGCATTGATAGAGGTCGAACTTGCTATAAAAATGCTCCCAGTAGGTAAGGCGCCTGGCCTTGACAAAATCCCTGGAGATCTTTACAAGGACCAAAATGAGATATGGGTTCCATATCTCTGTTTGTTGTTCAATGCTATACTTCAGGGTTCTAAATTACCTGATACCTGGGTGGGTGCTGAGATTATACCAGTGTTCAAGAAAGGATCCCCACTACTCCTGGCTAACTATCGTCCGATCAGCCTGATCGATGTAAGTCAAAAACTATTTGCACGTATCATTCTTGATCAGCTCTAGAACTGGATGGAGGAACAGCTGATCCTGAGCCCCTATTAGGCCAGTTTTAGGGAAAAGACATCCACGGTCCAGTTACTAAGGCTCCAACTTTTGAATTGGAAAATTGTGAGAGTAGAGGGTGCGGGCCTCTACTTAATCTTTGTTGACCTTAAAACGGCCTTCAACTTGGTACCCCGTCAAATACTTTGGGCAGTATTGGAGGATATGGGGATGCCAGCATATCTTCTTAACATCATTAGGAGACTTAATTCGGATAATTTTGCCCAAGTTAGGAGTGGTAAATGGGGAGGTTTAACATCTAAATTCCCAGTCAATAGAGGAGTAAGACAGGGGTGTGTGTTGGCACCCACCCTATTCTGTCTTTTCGTCAGTGCACTGGTTGCCCACCTCAAGGGGGTCAAAGACATCTATTGTCAAAATCGCCAATGGGAATCCAACGTGCCCTAGACAGCTTTGTCAATTTTTTTCATAAAGGGGGGTTGGATATTAACACACAAAAGACTAAGTTTATGGTCTGCAATCCACCAAAGACCAGATGTGCCAATCCCTCCCTGAATGGCATCGCTTTGGACAGGGTAACTGTATTTGAATACTTGGGTATCACCCTTACCGATAGAATGGATTGGGGCACACAACTTGCTAAGGTTAAACTCAGACTTGCTCAGACCACAGGTGGTATTTTAAAACTCCACAGGGAATCCACCTCTAAGCCAGTTGCTTCCATCAATGAAATATATAAAGCACAAGAACAGGTAGCAATTTTATATGGGGCAGAACTGTGGGGTCACCGTCCGGTAGAAGGTATCAGTAAGACTAAAAATCTATTTTTAAGATAACTGCTGGCTCTCCCAACTAGTACCCCTCTTATCCCCATGAGAATGGACATGGGTATTAGACCAATAGAAGAAGAAGTGGCTCTATGGCCCTTGACCTATGGCGCAGGCTTTGGGTAATCCCTGAGCTGACGCATTTTAGATCTGAAACTGAAGAGTTATTGGGCCTCCCTGGGCCTGAGAAATTGCCCTGGTTTGCTTTTATAAAAAATGAAAGTATGAGGCTGGGTCTACCAGGTCTTTGGTCTAATCCTGCAGTAGCCTGTGCTGAGTTGTCGCGCGCTGATTTGGTCAATTTGTATCGCCTAAATAGAATCACGGATACCCTTAGTAATTCTGGCCTGGGTTCACTTACACTTCAGTTTATTAATATAAAAGATGAATATAAAGTGGAGTCGTTCCTAGACGAGGTCCTACCCAGTGCAGTGAGAAAACTTTATGTGCAATTTAGATATGGCACATTCCCGCTTAAGGTCTTCTCCTATAAATGGTCGTCCAACAAATCAGTAGAATGTCCGGCTTGTGGGGCCAAGGAAGAGACTGAGTACCATGTTTTCTTCTTCTGCCCAAAGTATAAATCCCTACAGCAACGTTGGCTTGGCGAACTTTGCAGAAATCTGGGGTTTGGATATCATAATGAGGCCCTTAGAATACTTAAGTGTAACACCTCTACTCCTCTTGTATTCTCTGTTTCGCGCTTCATCAATGCTATGTGGCGCAGGAGAAGATCCTTTTTATTAAAAAATATTTTTTAATATATGTTCACCTCCCAGAAACTGACCAAGAATTAAAAACCTGTGTCCTTTTTAATGTTTTTATGTTTTTTAAACTTTTAATATTTTTACATATTGTAACAATGGATTGTGCTCCTATTTTTAAGAAGTTGTAAATATTAGTAATGATGTTGATTGTATGTATGTATCTTTTATGGTCTACGACCGAAATAAAGATTATTAGACTGACTGACTTTACATTTTTCTGTAGCAGCAGCTCTAATTCTGCTATATGCTTTTAGTTATGCACACAATGATTGCTTCCTACTTAGGCAAACTGTTGGACAATGAACTCTTAAACATAAATAGGACTGAATAAACTTTCTTATTTATGGATCACCTATTCATTTGTCACTACTTACAATACCTGTATGTATTTTAAAGCGCTGTATGTATCAGCTGTTCCCTCTTATCAAGCTTATTCATGGAGCATTGTATTTCCTCCCTATAAGTATTCACTTCCTCTTTGAACTCATCTGCCTCCTTCCTCAGGTGTGCCAACTGCTCACGTTCCTCCTGTTTGTTTCTCTCTTTTTCACTCAGCCCTGAATCCTCCATCAGACAAAAAGTGGAAGTTTGGGCTGGTGATTCAAAAGCATGTGGCATGTCTCTTTCAACTGATAAGTGCCCATTCAGGACTAGTATTCTAAAACTCCCTTCTCTGTTGCTAGTTGGCATGTTAGCTACCCTAGTTAAATCACCTTCCAGAGATATGTGGAAATAGGAGACATGTGATAAGCCTGGTTTTGTAGCCAGTGTCTGCTTGTGTGTGTTATTTTTTTCACAGTGTATGTAGGGACCTGAAAGTGATGGGTAAATTCATTTTGCTGAAGGATGGACTGAGAAATGAGGTGTAGGAGGAAGAGGCCCTGCAAAATGGATGCTTTGTCCTAATGTTGGGTGGCTGTTATCATTGCTGTCTCTATCTGTGCCCCAGGAATTAAATTCACGATTTGCATTCACTCTGTGTTTTTTCCTTTCTTCCTCAGTAAACAAGAAAAACTCCTCCTCAGTCAATGTGCCACTGGTAATTTGTTCACTGTCTGCTCCTACCCCCAGTTTGACATAAAGGCCTTAGAAACCAGCCACCAGTACCAGCCACTCACTTCCCACTTAGAAAGGTAGTAGAAAACGAACCGAAACTGACACTGAAGTGGGGCCAAGAGCCATGCCTGGCACCCAGACTGCTGGGGACTACATCTCCCATCACCCTCCAGGAGCCTTGACCTACAAATGACGCAACGCAGCTCTGCACCCTTTGTAGTTGAAAACAAACCGAAATTGACGCCTGTGAGGGGCCGAGAGCCATGGCTGACACCTGCACCGCTGGGGATTAAATCTCCCATCACCCTCCAGGAACCTTGACCTACAAAGGATGTAGCGCAGCCCCATGGCATGGTACGCAGCCCCGCGGCGCGAGACGTGCCCAGTCTGTACCTGAGCGAAGCCTGTGCCAAGGGTGGGCCTGTGCACACCCGTCAGAGCCCATAGGAGGCCGGCCTGGCCTGCCTTATGTGTGTACATGAAGGAGGTTCATTTGCTCCACACTGTCGAACGGAGCGCCAAAATGGGTAAGCGAAAGGCAATGAGTGAACAACAGGGGGGGGCAATAGTTAATACCCTTGATGCTTTTTATGAAGGGCTGCAAACATTCTTTCTCAAGAGATAGAGCTTACTGAGCGCCGCCTCTCGTTGGAAGAGGAGAGGCGAAGCGAAGGCTTAACTACACTGCCATATGGTGAAATTAAATCTCCAAACCTGGCAAACCAGTGAGCACAGACAGTACAGAAGTATCAGGATCTGCCTTTGCTAGGAGGTACCCTGCCAATTAAGGCAGCAGAAGAGGACTTTGCTTGCTGTTTCACAAAAAGGATAAACACTTAGGGGCTGTTTATGAAGTCAGTCAGAAAGGGTCCAAACGGCATTTGGATTTCCCTAACCCGTGTCTGAAACTAAGTTTCCGACTGACTCGGATACATTTCAGACGGACCAATTATGATGGAAAGGTAACCATTATGTCATTACAAATAGGTTCTGAGTGGCATTCGGAGACTCTGAGTCGCAAGGAGTCGAATCATACAGGTCTATGGACTGCGTTTCCGACTGACATATTACAATGGCAGATTCGAACAGCCTTTCTGAATCAGTCTGGCTGTCACGAAATAGCTGTCGGAAACTGACTTTGGGGGCCCCTAGCAGGCCTCCCTTCACCTGGTGGCCTCCGGTTCAAGCCTGTGGGGGTACCCATGGGACCCCTCTTTCCAACTAATGAGGAAATAATTATTAACTTCAGTGAGCTCTAGTCAGCATGACAAGACCTTAGCCTGCTGCTCTGACAATCATGATTTGTTGCAGAATAAAGGTACGTTTGTTTTATGTGAAAAAGCTTTTTACATGCTTCTGTGTTTTTCCATTGCAGAAATCATCAAAAATGAAGTCTCAACTGTGGTCTCTTTATAACAACAAAATGTTTAGTATTTGTACTTGTCCAAGAGTGAAGCATGTCTTTGTGTAACATGTTCAAGGCTGACCAGTTTGGTCCTAATGTATTTGAATCAATTATTGCTCTCCTAGGTTTATTCTATGTTGACTAATATCCTAAATTAATTATGCAATGCCTTAATAAATTGGCCTATGAAAGGAAGTATGTGTCCAATGGGGCGTCAAATAGTATGATAGAATGATTTGAGAAAACACCTAAAAAATTGCTCAGCCAAACCTTCTACGTAATATAATGTAATGAATACTAGCGACTGGTGTTGTTGTAGAGGATTTGTATTTGCATTTTATAAAGCTCAACATTCATCCCAAGGGACAGCACAGTTCTAGGATAAATGGAATAACTGTTTAGAATGGGATGGGGTAAATACTAGGCACTTCGGATTTAGAAATCAGAAGGTGTCACTACTTGAGTCCTGAAAAGAACCACGTCTTCAGTTGCTCTCTGAAACTCACATGCTTTTCCATGAGACAAAGCTCTAGCCGGAGGTTATTCCAGTGAGTAGCTGTCAGATAGATGAAGGAGCGACCCCCCGTTCTGACTCTTGTGATGTATGGAGTTTTGGCTAGAGTGAGGTCACAAGAGGGTACACAGAATTCCAGTTTGTCTTTCTGTATTCTGGGGCCAAGTTTATACAACGCTCTGTGTGCTTCGCTCTTTGTCTGATAGGCAGCCAATGTAATTCTTTCAGATAGGCCGAGGCCGAACCGTACTTATCTTTGTTGAGAACCAGTTTGGCTGCAGCATTCTGAACAACCTATAGGCGAGAAAAAAGATAGTCAGACATGCTACTTAATGCGCGTTTCGGTTGTCCGGATTGCTGGTCAGTAGTGCCTGGGTAATGGTTTGCCTCCAGTTTAAAGGGATCCACCTGAAAAGTCTCCTGAGTATTTTTAGCCTAGCAAAGCTTTTGCCACAGAGAGCTCATACTTGGTCCTGCATGTTTAGTACATTATCTACCAGGATTCCCACATTTTTCACCACACATTTGGGCAAGGGGACAGTGCCCAATTACTGGGGCCACCAAGTTGTGTCCCAGACTGAAGATGCATTGCCGAACAGCAGTATTTCTGTTTTGTCTGCATTTAATTTTAGGCAGTGGGCGACATCCAGTTCACAGTTTCTGAAAGGCAGTGGTCAGATTGCTTTTGATGGTCTCATAGTTCTCCATGAACGCAATCAACAACTGGGTATCATCGGCGTATGACCACATGTTGAAATTCTATTTCCTACCAATCGTAGCCAGGGGAAAGACATACGCATTAAATAGGGATGGGCTGAGGGAGGTACCCTGCCGAATAACGCATTTGATAGTTTTGGGGTTGAAGGAGAAGGAGCCCATTTGTACTGATTGGGTTCTATTCAGCAGAAAAGTCTTATTTTGTAAAGTTCTTAGCAGTTGGTCTTGTGAAACGTTGTCAAATGCTGCGGACAGGTGAAAGAGGATCAAGGCAGCAGCTTTACCCTGATGTAGCAAAAGTCTGATGTCGTCTACTAAGGCCAGTAGGGTAGCCTCGGTGCTGTTGGAAGCCCGAAAACTAGTCTGAGTAGGATCCAATAGCTCATTTATCTCAAAGTAGTCGATTAGTTGTCGGTTGACGAATTTCTCAAAAACCTTGTACGGGTAAGGAAGTTGGGAGATTGGTCTATAATTTTTTAGATCAGTGACTTCCATGCTAACTTTTTAAATGTGTATAACATAGGGGCATAGAACTGGTATAAGATGAGAAAAGATTAAATGTGGACAGGGATCAAAAGGAGAACCAGATTTGACCTCAGCATAGCTTTAACAACTTGTTCCTCAGTGAAAGAGACAACATGTTCTAAGTGGGAGTGGGCACCAGGATAGGGTTCCAGGGATTTCTTGTCAGTGTCCTCAGGGAAACGCTGTTTATTAAATGTAAAGTATATTTGGATAATTTTGTCAGAGAAAAAGTTGCTAACACTCTCACTAATGATGGGGGACAATGTTTGTGCCGCTCACTCTGTCACCAGTGCCTGCCGCTCACTCTGCCACCAGTGCCTGCTATTCACTCTGCCACCAGTGCCAGCCTCTCACTCTGCCACCAGGGCCAGCTTATCATACTGCCACCAGTGTCAGCCCCTCCCACTTCCTCCGGTAGCCCCACCTAGTAACCACCGGCTCAAATTAGGCACTGCCCAAAGACCCGTAAAAGGTCATTAAGGAGAGCTCTGTTCTTCTACTTCCTGGAACGCTTCTGTGAATCAACCAGAGTTGTCTTTTACATTGTTCATTAAACGTGTAGAGAAATGGATAAATACACAAATTCTAGCTAATGTGATCTATATATATGTAACAACATCTTGGAATATCATGTTTAAGGCGGTAACAGTGGTTACCTAGAAAGCAGCAGGTGCTCGGCTGTCTGCGGAGGGATTATTTGCAACTGTGGTTTTGGCTAAATGTTGACAAATATGGTCTTGAGAGAAGTCACAAAACGGAAAATTACTGCCTAAGCATTGTGAAGACAGCTCAGGGTCAATGACAAAGACATGCCAAGCACCAGGGCCGGTCGGTACAAAAGGTAATTCGTCTGTCCATCCCGTCTCGACCAGCAGCGCTGTTTCCAAGGAGACTCTCCCATGGATCCGAGCGGCAGTAAATACAGACAATGCCGCAGTAAGCCCAACCCTGAGGAATTATTGTGCTAGTGTATTTTCCCTTTCTTGCACTCAGGAAATGCCACATCCCCAAAAAAAAGAGGGCATTGTCCTACACCAGCAACCACCGGCTCAAATTAAGCACTGTTTACTGATTGCCCATGATCTCCACAGGCAACAGTGTGTGGACCTTTAGGGCAGGCATTCCTATGATCAGTTGTCTGCATAGGATTTGCAAAGCTTGGCTGACCCAGGCAGGAAAAAGAAAACACGCCCGGGGTGCGTTGAAAAAGTTCCCTGCTTGTCCAGGGACATTTGTCTTTTGTTTCTCAGAAGCAAACTCCAACGTTTGCGGTTTGCTACTATGAAACAAAAAAGAATTTTTGAGCAGTTGACCATGACGAAGTGGTGAAAGAACATCAGTTATGTCACTGGATGCAACGTAATCCTACATGTCGAGCCAGAGGGGCAGGGAACCAAAATATGTCAGGATGAGTTGAGTTTTGTACAGCACCAGTGGCCTGTAAACCTTCCTCAGGTCTACATGACCCTCTAAGAGTGACTTGCAAAGTATTTATTATGCACAACCATTGTGTTAGTCTGACACAAATGCAAATAAATTGTCCAAAAAGCCGCAATTTGTCTGTAAACGTGAATTGGAAAAGCTAGCCAGCTTCACAACGTTTTCCACAGACCATTGAAAAGGTTGAAAGAAACTTTGAACTTGACTCAACCCTACTCTGATTAAGAGGCAGAAGGCATATATGTTGGGAAACCTTTGTTTATTTTTCAATACACTGCAATAGACTGCTGGCTTTAACAAACTGTGTCTGAGTAAAGTTTTATAGAGTGTCCCATCTGCATAGTCAAGGGAGGTGCTGCGAGGTATTGTAAGGTATGTGCCCACACAAGAAAGGTGTGCTGAAGCATCCATACTAAGACTGAGCCTATTTGTATTGTATTATACTGTAATTGCATTTATATAGTGCTTACTAACCCTGATGAGGCGATAGAACGCTTTTCAGCGAGTAGCACGCGAACCCAAAAAGGATTAGTGGATCAGTATAGTGAAATTTGTGTAATAAGAAAGAGCGCAACACGTGCCCTGGTAATCGGACTGTAATAATAATTTTACACCACTATAGTTACATGTGTAGTGCCAAGTGAGAGAAACAGTGAGCTTTGTGTCATGGGTTTCCTGAACAGGGTGGGGTGGAGGTGTGGTGAGATCGCGCAAGCCATGATGATGCAGAATAATCAATTCAGTGGTGTAGCGCCGATTTTCCCTAGCAGCACACCAGGAGCTAAACAGAGGGTGAAATAGTTCTAGATTATTACATATTATTCTAAGAAAGTAGGCTGGGAGAAACCGGGAGAAACTGCAGATAGGAGCTGCACGTGCTCTGGAATACTGCAGTAAGGGTCAAAGACTGTAAGAGGTGAGGGGCCCTGGACATTTGAAGTGTCCAGCCGTCCCACCCCTATCACGAAGCAGTGAAACACCAAGGGTGATGTAAACGCTTGACCCCCTTCTTGCTCTTTCAGTTAAGTGCCACGACACAGAAACCTTTGTGTTCTTAAACCGGGGTTCTCTGCCCCTCTTCCTCAGACACAAGGCGTTTTCATTGGTTTTTGAATATCACGCATCAGGGAACCTACCTAAAAATGGGCAAACTACCCCGGACTACTGATGGCAGGGACCCTGTAATGAATGGACCACCACCTATGATAGCCTGCTGGTAGACTAAACCCAACCTTTAACTCCACCATCCAGCGTTACTTATAATGGCTGGATTGGTGACAGTGGCGTAACAATAGCCCTGCATGCCCTGCAGTATGGCGGGTCGCTGGCCCGACAGCTCTAGACTGGCACGGAGAATGGGAGGGGGGCCCGATGGAATCTTTAGTAGTTTTATTTGGGGATATCGCAAAGCCCGTCGCTTCATGTTACTACTTAAAGGTTCCCTAGATAATGGGGGACCTAATTTCCCTGATTTCAAGCTTTATTTTTGGGCAACTTTTATTGGTCGTTTACGAAGCCTACTTAATACAGACAACCAACTTTATTTTCAAATTTTTATGATAAACTCTGATTCTAATATGTTCCTACTAAGAGTTAATGACCCTAACTATTTTAAAAGAGTCGAATTTAAGACTGCCAGGGATATGGTTAAGATATGGTTTAACATATTGGCTTTTTGTAAAACCTCTTTCTTTCATACTAAATTGGTATTATGGGGTAATCCTGGACTTCCTGGGATTTTTAGTGATAATTTGAAAAACATTTGGCGCACTCTCGGCATAAAGACATTGGGGGACCTATTCGGTACTCACGGTTTTCTGGGTTTTGAGACACTCAAAAATATATATAACGCTACAGAATCAATGAGGTTCAAATATAGGCAAATTTATGATTTTTTTTCCGTAAAATGAGAATACGAGAAATATTGGATTCTGAAATTTGGGACTGTTTCTATTCATCAAAGAGTAAATCTCTAATCAGCAACACCTATCGGTGCCTTACCTCTTATAAAACCAGTGATTGTTCAAAAATAGCAGGAAAATGGAGTGCTAAACTCGGGTCTAACATCACCTCTACCATGATGACTTCATCTTTTCATAATATTAATCACTTAGTACAATCTTCAACTCTAAGGCTACAGCAATTTAAAACCACCTGTATGCTTTTTCATACGCCCGAAAGGATATCCAAATGGACCACCAATGTTTTGTTTAGTGACAGGACCAAATGCCCAAAATGCGGACTAGTGACCGCGGATTTGGAACACATGCTTTTTTCCTGCCCAGTTTTATCTGATTTTTGGTCTTCTTTAGATAAAATTCTGAAATTAAAACTGATTTGTCCCCCCCTCTCACAGTAGCTTCTGTATTACTCGACATTCATTTGCTACTCAACCCGCAACACGCAGTAGTCACTATTATATTATCTTGCGCCAAATTAGTAGTTGCACGTGCCTGGATCGCCCCTAAACCCCCGCATATTATGGAATGGTGGTCATTGATAAATGACATTTATTCCATGGAATTGGCCCTGGTCAAACTCAGAGGTACTCATTCTTTAATGAAATGTGATCAAATTTGGGGTTCTTTTTTCAATTGAATGGATTCTGAGACTTATTTGGCCGAATTTACTTGCAACATAATTTGCTTTTTTGCTTTCCAGTAATTGTGCTTTATAATTGTTGTACTTGCCTCATTTTTGGGAATTTTGTTATTCCTTTTCCCTGTTTGCTCTGTGATACTTGATGTATATCTTTTTCTCTGTACCGAGTTGCGAAATAAAAATATATACAAAAAAAAGGAAAGTGTGAGGCAAACAGTTCAGGGGTGATAAGGTTCCAAGACTGCTTTACCCCTGTCGAGGGAGTACCTGAGATAGTTTTATTTATCAAATAATGATCAGTCCAAATGAGGGGCTTAATTTCTGCGATCTTTAAAGACTCAATGTTGGAAAAAAAAGGTCAAGGGTATGCCCATCAATATAGGTGGGTTCATCGCCCCATTGACCCCATGTTTGAGTTGTAAGATCTGCATATCGTCTCTTAGTTGCCCCTAGAGTCAGTCCTGTCTTTGTAATGGATAATAAAGTCAGCAATCACCATTAAATGGTTTTGTTTCTCTCAGGAGGGAAATAATTGGGCTAGTAGGTTGGTGCTGAATTCGTGCCTATAGCCTGGAGGATTGTAAATGACTGTTCCTCCAAGCGTCCTAGTGGCTGGGCGTGGGGAGAAGGTTGGTAGACAAAGGAAGACAAATGGTAAAATAGAAAAATAAATTTTAAAAAATTATCACAGACAGCTGGCTGTGTAACGCTCTTTTGTTTTTCTCCTCTGCAGGCTCCCAGCCTCCACTGCAGCCAATCCTGACGATGCTCTCATGCTGCTGGAAGCAGCATCAGGATTGGCCTGAGCGCTCTGAATGTAAATCTGGGGCAGAGTCAATACGCAATGTGTATTGTGGTGGAGCACCCAAAACAACAGCCATTGCACGCATACTGATGCATGTAAGGTGGCGTTAAGCCACTTTAGTGCAGCTTTGTAAATATGGAGAAGGGCACAGCGCCATTAGAGCGTTAGTAAAAGTGATGATACCCTCTAGTATTCTTATCTTATGTAGGTTTTCTTACTGCCTTGAAATAAGTCTTTGAGAGACTCAGACAGTCCAGATCCTGGGCATCAACCCTATAACTAGTTTAATTAGAGCATCAACACTCTTATCTGTTTTTTTATTTAGAGACCCAATTTTGGAAATGATGCCTCCAAAACTGCCCTCACTTCGTTTAACTTGTTACTCTCCCTTACATGGCATAATGATACCAATTTCAGCTCATGAGAAAATCTTGCCTTGCCAGGAACCTTAAGTTATGCCTTTTCTACCTCTTGATCCTTCTATTTTTGGACAACACGGTTCATATAGAGTTTGGCAAAGCAGTTGAACTGCCATAAATTTGTGTTCACCTGCCACTCCAAACTTGCAATTCTACCTCCTTGTACTGAAGGAGTATTTCCACTCATGGAGCCCTTCATTGGAATCTCCAGCTGAAACCCTTGACCTAAAAATTAAAACATGGGCAAAAGGGTCACCCACCAAGCTTGTTTCTACTGGACCTGTTCTTAAAGGCATTTTAGGGTCTACAGG
Source organism: Lissotriton vulgaris (assembly GCF_964263255.1). Classification (NCBI taxonomy): domain Eukaryota; kingdom Metazoa; phylum Chordata; class Amphibia; order Caudata; family Salamandridae; genus Lissotriton; species Lissotriton vulgaris. The sequence goes on along the minus strand of NC_141693.1, from coordinate 46,141,991 downwards.
GATTAGCAAAAAGTTGCAGTTCCTTCTCTTTTTCTGCACCGGGTCTTAGAGATTTCTCACTTACAAGTATTTAATTTAGGTTACATATGACTGTTTGCGCAACAATTCTTTAGATTATGCAAATAAAGAGGTGTACATGTGTCAGACATATATGTACTTACTTTTATATGAGAAGACTTGGCCTCCTTAGGTACCTCTAAACTTGACCTTTTGACCAGACTTATTGGTCTTTCAATGTTAACTTTTATCTAAAGCATTTTGTCTTTGTCCAGAATCTGATTCCAAGGGAGGTGGCTGCCCCGACCCACATGTTTTGAAGAAGCTGCAGCTTAGGGCCTGATTATGGGTTTGGCAGTGCACAACACCAAGCCTGTGGGCCCATCGCCCACCAGATTATGAATTTCCGTGTGTCTGGCAGGCTTTTTTTGGCACTCCCATGGCAGTGCCCCTGAAAATGGGCAGCACACTGAGAATGCTAAAAAGAGTCCTGCACGGTATGCAGGAACTGGGGTGCATGCACACAGGGGAGCACATGTTGAGCCCTCCTCCATGCATCCCAACGTACATGGGCAAAAGGGGGCCCTGTAGAATTCCCTTTGTTTTAGGACTGTCGACCTTTTCATGGAGGAAAGACCGCCATGACACCGCGGGCAATCTTGAGCTGCAGCAGCACCACCAGCATAGTTCTGAGGCCCTGCCTGTCGCACCACCGACAGGAAATGGCGGTTTCCTGGCGGCTGAAGCAGTGCAATGTCGGTCTGACTGCCCAAATTGTATTGGGGTGGTTGGACCGCCGGTGTGGGGGTGGCTGGACCGTCACTGCCACTCCCTCGCGATTCTGATGGTCCTCAAGACTTGTAATTAGGCCGTTAGTATTGATGCGCAGCTCATTTTAATGAACCTGCAACTCACCTCCTGCTGCTCAAGAGCTGTGCTATTGCTGCTGCACATGTCCTGCTGCTCAAGAGCTGTGCTGTTGCTGGCTGCACATGTCCTGCTGCTCAAGAGCTGTGCTGTTGCTGCTGCACATGTCCTGCTGCTCAAGAGCTGTGCTGTTGCTGGCTGCACATGTCCTGCTGCTCAAGAGCTGTGCTGTTGCTGCTGCACATGTCCTGCTGCTCAAGAGCTGTGCTGTTGCTGCTGCACATGTCCTGCTGCTCAAGAGCTATGCTGTTTCTGCTGCACATGTCCTGCTGCTCAAGAGCTGAGCTGTTGCTGCTGCACATGTCCTGCTGCTCAAGAGCTGTGCTGTTTCTGCTGCACATGTCCTGCTGCACAAGAGCTGTGCTGTTGCTGGCTGCACATGTCCTGCTGCTCAAGAGCTGTGCTGTTGCTGGCTGCGCATGTCCTGCTGCTCAAGAGCTGTGTTGTTGCTGCTGCACATGTCCTGCTGCACATGTCCTGCTGCACAAGAGCTGTGCTGTTGCTGGCTGCACATGTCCTGCTGCTCAAGAGCTGTGCTGTTGCTGGCTGCGCATGTCCTGCTGCTCAAGAGCTGTGCTGTTGCTGCTGCACATGTCCTGCTGCTCAAGAGCTGTGCTGTTGCTGGCTGCGCATGTCCTGCTGCTCAAGAGCTGTGCTGTTGCTGGCTGCACATGTCCTGCTGCTCAAGAGCTGTGCTGTTGCTGCTGCACATGTCCTGCTGCTCAAGAGCTGTGCTGTTGCTGGCTGCACATGTCCTGCTGATTGTCTTTACCTTTTTTCTGCAGCAGCAGCTCTAATGCTGCTAGATTTTGTTTATGATGCACACATTGATTGCTTCCTACTTAGGCAAGCTGTTCAACAATGAACTCCTAAACATAAATAGGACTGAATAAACCTTCTTCTTTATGGATCACCTATGCATTTGTCATCACTCACAATACCTGTATGTATTCTAAAGCAGGGGTACTCTAGACAATGCCACCCGGCTATTTGCTCTGCCAAACCTTTTTTTCTCAGATACGTTCCCTTCTCCGGACTTTCTTTCTCTCATGCCAAAGCTAATGTCACCATTTCTTATTATTATTGCAAGTTGTCCTTGTTACATCTACGGGGAAATCTGCTTTAAACTACTTTCCTTGTGTTTTTTTCAGTCTGTTTCACTCACACCCCTTCACAGGCTGCACCCTAAATGCAGGTATTTTAAATTATATTATTTTGTAGGGTAATTAATTAATTATGTTTGACCTAATTTAGCACTAAAGTCTGTTACCTGTAAATATAACTCTCCATTGTCGGTATCTTCAATCGCTGTGCTAAGCAAGACACCATATAAAGTCCAGTGAGTTTATAATTATGTTTGTGATAAAACAGCATAAGCAAAGTTTACAATGTTGGCTATTTCCTTAAGTCTGATTTATTCTGAAAACCTGAATTGATTTTTCTATTCAGTGGCTTAGGAAGCCCTACCCGGCATCCCGGCAGATTCACTGATCTTAAAGCACTTTTCAAAGTGAACAATGAAACCCATCTCCAACCATCAACAAGAGCTTTCCAGCAGAGGCAGCACAGGCCAGTAGGTGCTGCCCCAAGGTCGCCAGTCCCGCAGCACACATTAAACCCTGCTCTAGGCCATCATTTCTACATGAAGCTTCCTGGGAGACTATAGACGTCTTCATCTCGGGGAGGGCAGGGCTGCTGAATATAATGACAGAGCATTACAGTCACAAGAGCGAAACATTACCGTGTCCATCGTGGGCTGTTCAGCAAGAGATGCTAACAAGCAGCACCTCCATGAGGAATGAGGGAAAGGAGAAATTCAACAAATAAAGGGTGGGGTTAAAGGCCCAGTTTGCCCTCCTGATCATCCCTTTCCTCATCCGAATCCACACATTTAGGGCCTGATGCTGATGCGGTTTGAAGAGCTTCCCAACCAAATTGGTTTGAAAATGGTTTCCGACCCACTCAGATCGGGAGAATCCGACCGACCGAGTACGATGCATCCGGATACGATTTGCTTGGACTCCCATTGACTTCGATGGGAGCATATATTCCTAACTGCATCGTAATTGGGCCCTGGATAGGAAAGCTTTCCTAACTGCATCAGAATCAGTCCCTAAGTGTTTGGGTAACATTGGCCTTGGACTTCGTGAAGCAACATTAGATATTTCACTAATGACTGCAATGCTGGATAGATAGCTCAGTGGGATAATGCATTATTGGCACAAATCTGTGTGTAAGGTGAAAGACACAGGTTCAAATCATGTTGTCGAGTCTTCTAACACTTTCATCCGTGCAAGGTTGAAAAAATGAGTACCATTTTCTTAATAAAATAAGTACCATTTGCTTGGCTAATAAATAAATAGCATTAAGTACTACATAAATATGGTCATTATGATTATAATAGCATTATAATTGTGACAATGCTGCTAATGTGTTCTTCCTTCGAGAGTGAGATCTAGGTCTCTCTAAGATGATCCATTTTGATAAAACAACAAAAGGTGTTGACAGATTGGTCACAGGTTCCTATACGCTGTCAGGGACAAGAACTGTTCTGCTAGATATGTCAATAACTGCATTGCCTGAGTAGGAAAATGAAATGACTTTATTGAGGGAAGAAGGGTGAGTACAAAGCAGATCTAAATCACTAAGAGATGCCTTATAAAATTCTATGCACCTGCATCTCTTAATCTCTGCATCTATCGCTATATTTCAAATGCATCTCCATTTGTGATGCAGCCTTCTCTTTTTCCACTGTACCTGCATCTCTTGTTCTTCTGCACATTTTTACATTCTTTGTGATGTAAAAAAGGTAGAGTGCAAATGAAGGTATCAAAAGTAGTACAGATAAACAAATATTCAAATCTGCACCACGCGTGCAACCACGGTAAAATGAGGCTAGCACGCAGACAAGCTATTGTCACCAAAATAGACGAAGCAGGTGGCTTGTCAAAGGAATTATTTAGACTCCTGAACATCTTTGTCAAACACCTAGCATGTTCTTCTGTTATTGCTGCCTCCCAGACTCTCTGGGACACCTTGGAAAGCCACTTTCAAACTATAATTGACAACATCTACCATAGTTTTCATTCCATGATTAACTCTTCAACTGACTGCAGCATCATTGATATACCACAAAACACTGCTACTGTGGTACTCAAAAGGTTTGCGCCTATTTCTTTAACTCAGATATTTGACTTGCTAGCTAAAGCAAAATCTGTCTCTCCTTCTAATCTGTGTCCTCCTGAGATCATTGCAACTCTATCTCCTATTCTTTAACCTGTTACAACAGCATTGTGTAACCGGTCCCTGACCCAAGCCACCATCCCACGGCTCCTTAAAGGAGCTCATGTTACATCTATCCAGAAAAAAACAAATGCAGACCCTAAGGATCCAACTAACTATTATCCCATATCGTTCATCCTTCTGTTGGGTAAGGTTTTGGAGGCCCACGTCAACAAACAGCTCTTCACGTATTTGGAGAGCAATAGTTAGTTGGACATTTCTCAATTGGGCTTCAGACCTTCCCATAGCACCGAGACGGCTCTGCTTTCAGTGATCGACATTATCAGGTTACAGTTGGATACCAGAAACCCCACCACGCTGGTCCTGCTTGACTTATCAACGATGTTCGATATGATATCCCATTCCATCTTGGTGTAGCATCTTTAGCAGCTCCCTAGATGCACTAGGCTGGCTGATGGATTTCCCTAAGGACAGGGCCCAAACAGTTTCTATAGGCATGTTCCATTCTAAAATTATCACCTTGGACAAGGGGGTTTCTGAGGGGATCTACGCTTTTCAACGTCTACGTTGCCACCCTAGCCCAATAAGTTGAGCCCTGCTGGTTTGAAACTTTTTCTTATGCAGACGATACTCAGTTGGTGATCTCATTTGGGCAAAACACGGAGAATGTCAAACAGCGATTTGTCACCTGCAGAAGAAAAATTGCCATTGGGATGTCCCTCAACTGTTTCCAACTGAATGGGGTAAAACAGAGATTATTCGGTTTTTCAAAGCCCAGCTATTGTAGACCGAGGATTGGTGGCCGTTGGAACTTGGCCGCGCCCCATTGCCCAGTAGAACTGCCAGGAACCTGGGCATACTTGTAGATGAGAAACTATCTATGAGAGGCTAGATCACCTCAGTCAGAGGAGCAGGTGTAAGCCATTCCAGCCCGCCCTTAATTGGAAGACTGAGGGTAAGGAAAAGTCTGAGCCTGGGAGCATGGGGAGTGCGGGGGTCTAGACGCTTGCACTCTTCGTCCTCCTACTGCCTGCCTCTCCCATCTCCCCTCAACTGCTTCACCCACCGACAGCGCTTGCCGCCTATACTGCTTGCCGTATCCTGGGCTGGAGTAGAGCTGTCAAGGGGTTGGTGAACTGACAACGCTCATCAACGGCAAAGGCACAAGGCGTCACATAGCTTCGCAAGGCCATCCCTTTTCACACGCGAGCGCGGCTGCCGATAGAGGCGGCCGCCGAGTAAGAGCCTGGGGGTGGCCGGAAGGCGGTTCGACTAGGTCGTGCTGACCTGTGGTCCTCCCCATGTGCACCGCTCGCTAACAACAGTGACTGCTTGTCCCCTCAGTGCACCAGTGCACATTAGATCTTAGATCGACCGTGCAGCCGACAGCTACAAGACAGCCACTACCTAGAAAATGTCTACTACTCTACGTGCGAGCCATCAACCACCAGCGACTAGCTATTACCAACTATACCTGCGAATAAACCTGGAAATCACAGTCAATTGACAAGCTGGATTCCATTAAGCCTCAACAGGGGGCGCGCTTATACTATTGGCAGATAATTACAAGCAAAACTACAATTGCAACTACAACTCCTGCCAGGGCCACTTAAAGCGCAAGTAAATAAGGATAAAGCTGAGTATACCTAAACGCCAAGAACAATGAGATCAGGTAGAGTCAGACTGCAACTAAAGCCCAAACCTAATGATAAGCATAAAGCACGGAAAAGGAAACTTCGAAATCCAGAACCAACGTCTCCACTAAAACTAAATAACTCTCAGGTCATTAATTCATTCAACCTCAATAAAAACACTCAGGAGGATCCAACCATGTCTGTCATGGCAACACCACCTTCAAATCAAAACTCAGCCTCAATTCCAGTTTCAAGTCAGACGACAAACAAAAATGATCAGTCATATACTTCCCTGAGATCACTCAGCCCAACTTTGGCCCTTCAGCACCCAAACAGGTCTGCTCAATCTGGATTATCCTCAGTATCAAAGACCTCATCAACAACCTCGGCCAATCTTATAACCTTCGACGGACTCCCAGCAAAGAAAAGGCTATGTACTGTTCAACCTAAGATTTACACCAAATTTTTCTTCCTAAAAGACCCAGGTACAGCTATATTCTCTAGGACAGAGAATATTCGAGGCCTCCAAACTCCCCTTCTTCAAGGCAAACCTCTCTGTAGTCACACGATGATGGACCAGAAGGATCTTCCCCAACCATCTAACACCTTCTTTCCATCCAGGAACGAGGTCGCCACGGATATACACATACCATCACCACTCGACCTAAGAAAAACCACAGCTCCAATCACTCTTGCAGACCATGATCTCGCCACCTTTAACCCCTCGGAAATGGAATCCGACAGTAAAACTCCCTTGAGAGATTGGAGCCTATCAATGAATCCCGAACTGCTTGAACCTGCAACCCATCAACATTTGCTCAAGCAGAGTGAGACCCACAGCAGAAAGTCCAGTCCACAACACCTTGGAAGCAAAAATGCGTCAACGGTAATCGAGGCCATGATACTTAGCGAGGAGGCAAGTGATGATGAGCCCAATCTCTAACCAGTCAGCAGCTCTCCAATCGCAGTCAAGGTTACCCGAGATGTAACCATAACCTTTCGAATGGATGCCAAGGGTGAAGGACGCAAGCCTCCTTTCTCCCGCCAGGCGGGTACTCCTTTGACTCTGTCTAAAACATCCCACCTGAATTTGAGCAGCACTAGTGAACAAATTACTCCAAATACCCGGCCAGAAGTACCAACGGCATCTCAACACCGCACCTTACTGCCGTTCAATGATTCCCAACCCATAAACAACTCCATCAACGACGACATGTCCCCAATAGCAGCCCAGGAGTGGGAGGAATTAATTGCCACATACAACCTCAACTCTCCCAAAGGGAAACCGCCTACTGCCGCCTCGCAAAAAATAGAAGGGCCCACTAACTTAGGCAAACCAGCTCTTGAACCTCCATGGATAACAATCTGAAATACCCTACAATACACGGCCTCCGCTCTGGACTTCCAGTCACAAAAAATGGACCTACAACTTTCTGTCCTACAATCTAGGGCTGACTCCATTGCCGGAATTGATTGGAAAATCTCTAAATTGAACGGCCTCATAAGGCGAGGCCAAGGTGCTGTTTTTGCAGACCAATCATCCCCTTCAAAATTGGCGCAGCTTGACCCTCTTTTAGGTAAGCTCTCATCTCTCCCATCGATGTTAGGGGATTTGATAAGTGACTTAAAATCAACAGCCCTCCAAACATTTAAGCCACAAACCCCTGACCCAATTCCAGCACCTCCATCAATGCCAACATGGCCAGTGATCAAGCTGTCTGGCGACCTGAGCCCTGTTACCATTTTATCCTCAACTCAAACATTATCCCTCGGTCCACTTGAATCAGAGTCAACATCTACCACTCGGCTCACAGCGGAACCCCCTTCGCACTGTAATGCCAAGTCTAGGAGAAAGAACAAAAGGAAAGGTAGGAACCGTACACTAACAGGTGCAACACATAACATAGAAGAGCATTTGATATCCTCTCCCTCAGCAGCTGCTGATACTGGGAGTTTGACAACCAATGACCAGCCTTTCCCTCCGCACAAGGTTGCATGCAGCACCCCTCCAGTGTCTCCATCACAGAGTGCAAAATCAGTCCACAAACTTATAAAGAAATTGACACCTAAAAAATACAAACAGATACCGTTACAATTCAAAGCAATACACTTGACCATAACACTGTTACCATAAAATCCAAACCAGTTGACGAGGGTTTAACAACAGGCTACGTGGATACCCTCACGGCAACCACCACAGTGACCACTCAACAGTCGAAACCAAAATCTACCAATACATCGGGGCACTCGAGGTCAAACAATCTCAAAGTGAGCTTTCCCCTGCCCCTGACACAACATCCCCAATTTTCTTCCCTGAACGAGGGCGACCTGAGAACAAGAGTTCGGCTATAGTCTCACCAACATTGAAGAATCCAGGCACCCCAACCTCAATCCTTTTCATTCCTGAATATAGATCCAGAGGCAGGGCCGATATGCTGAACAGGGGCAACATTTTAAAACTCATGCACTCACTAACAAACCTGGATTATTGTACATCCACACCAAGTGTCATCCAGGTTGTAAAGCTCTCACTTGGGCTAAAAACGCAGCCCCAGGAGACAATCATAATTAACACATATATTCACCCCAAACAGAAACAAAAGGCGATAGAAGAGCTAGCGAAAGTCCTACAAAAAATAAGGGAAACAAGAGTGTCTGAATTATTCATCCTGGCTGGTGACTTCAATACGCTCCTCATCAGCAAAGACCAAGACAGCAATCTTATTCAAGAACTGAACAGAGTGTGGGGCGTGCCGCCACAGGGTGATTTAAAAAATAACAAACGGACGAAGCCCTCAAAAAACTCCTATATCATCTAGAACAACTCAATTTAAGGGCCTTAAACGGCCACTACATTGAAGACGATCCCCCAATAGCCACCTTCCATACTAACTCACAATCTTCGCACCTCGACTACATGTTCGTATCTCTGAATATGTTTTGCTGGGTTTCTTCATTCAAAGTAGAAGCGAGTGACCACAGTGATCACTTGCCTTTAGTGGCTGAAATAAGATTCAACTCGACACTGGAAATTGAGCTCCTTACTGGCCCAGACACAGATGTCACTTCAAACTTAAAGCGACTACGGTGCCACCCCACCAATATCGATTACATCAGCCTCACTGCGAAAACTCTCTTTTCTCAAGTCTCTGGGTCTTCAACCAAGCTGTCGGACGTCTGGCAAAACTTCACCAATGCCATGATGCCGAGAATGAGATGCACAGTGCCTATAAACTCTGGCCAAGCAAAGGGGTTTTCAGTTCGGAAATCTCTAACCCCAAACATGAAAACACAAAAACGAATAATAAACCAAACCCTGGAGGAGGAGCTACGCGGGCATCCAAGATGGTCGCGTGAGCAGAGAGCTCCTGAGACCCGTGCCGCCCTTCTTGATTTATCCTGTAGTTATCCTGGTCACTTTGACGGGCTTTTGAAGTGCTACTCTCACTGATACCATCGATCCTTTTTTGGCCGAGATCGGACCTTGGGGACCATTTTTACATCGTCTCCAACTTTCTGGCCTCACCCCCGACGAGACCGGGGTCTCTGCTGCCGAGTATGGCCGAGCTGTAGTGCAACAACAATGGCTGCCTGGCATCTGCTCCACCGGTGGTGTGCCACTTTCACTTTCGGTTTCCAGCCCTCTCGTCTCTGACTCCTTGGGACCTGCTACTTCAACCTGGTAGGCTGCTCTCATTGTGACCGCTTTCTCTCTCGGTGCCGGCTAGATGGCCCGTGACATTTTCTTGTGAAACTAGACTTTTGGGGTTCAAGACCCGTCGCCACTCAGCGGCACACGGATGTCCCTGGCCGGTGCTGAATACAACATGGCGACGAAACCCGATGCGGAGAAGTGCAGGAAGACCAATACTCGCGGGGGGTCGATCCAGTCCAACATGATCAAGCGTTATACCCAACCGAGAGGTTCCCCCGGCGCCGCCAGTCGTGGCTTGGAGGACCCGAAGACAGACATGTCGTCTTCCTCAGACGTGTCCCTTCAAGACCTGTTGGCCGCCATTGCAGGCCTCAAGTCCGATATGAGTCAACAATACGAGGCCATCGTGTCCAAGATAGACACGGTGGCAGTGGACGTTACTCTTATTTGTGCCGATTTGGCCAAGACGAACGCTGTGTAACGTGCATTTTATAAATAAAGGTTTAAAAAAAAAAAAAATTTTAAATAAATAAATAAATAAACCAAACACTGAGACTCATGAGGAAGGACCAGGCAAACTACAGCTTGCAAACAATCCTGCGGGAAGCGAAAAAACAGCTCAAATGTATGAAATGGGAAAGCCAAAAGCAAAGAAATGATGATCTTTGGGCTAAGCTTGTCCACAAGGGGAAGCAAAAAAACAGCTCCAGGTTCTGGGAAATGGTAAAAAGATTACAGAACCCCGACCACTTAGGGCTAAACTCTCACATATCGGAGGAAGTATGGTCAAAATATCTACTATCACACTTCAATGAAGATGTCACAACGTGTGACACGACAATAATGCCTCCTGATATAAAAACCTTAAAGCCTGGCAGCAAGGAACAACTCAATCATCATATGGTCGTAAGCGCACAAGAAATATGGGAGTGTGAAGGAATAATGCCAATGAAATTTGACTATCCCAATAAGGAAGAAAGTCCTACAAAAGACGCCGAGCAAGGGTCAGTTAAAACTACTCCAGCAGACATCAGAAGGCAAATAAAAAAAGGGAGACCCAATGGAGGGCCCGGGCCGAATGGAATACCGTCTATGGTGTACAAATCAGATCCAGACTTCTGGAGTGCATCTCTGGCACCAATATTCAACAACGCAAATTTAACTCAGACGCTTCCTGACTCATGGCATGGGTCTGTCATAAGTCCGATCTACAAACACGGGAAGAAGAGTCACCCAAATAGTTACCGACTTATTGCCTTGCTCGACGTAGAAGCAAAAACCTTTGCAGGTCTTATCTTGGAGGAATTATCATCATAGGCGTCTGAAAATTCCATCATCCCCCTTAACCAGACGGGCTTCTGTAAAGGCAAAGGGACCACAACTAACAGCATGGCTCTGTCCCTTCTGATGGGTGCAGCAAAAACAACTAAGTCACCCTTGTTCCTTACATTCATCGACTACACTGCCGCCTTCGATCACGTGGACCGCAGCAAACTTTGGAAGAAATTATACAGCTGGGGTATTCCGAAGCACCTCTTAGACGTCCTAATACTGCTCCATTCCAACACTTGGATCAAAATTAAGCTTGGGGCAGGTACACACCTTTCAAGACCAATGAGGACGAGAAAAGGATTAAAACAGGGCTGCCTGCTAGCGCCGATCTTATTTAATCTATTTTTAGTGGATCTGCCTGCAGAACTTGACAAATGCCGCAATCATGCTCCTAAGCTTGGACGTATTACCCTCTCAAATTTGCTATACGCGGACGATCTGGTGCTGATCAGTCGTACCCAAATAGGTCTTCAACATCTCCTGAATGCAACTTACGCCTTTTCAGCAAAGAACGCCCCCCAAAAAAACCTTAACAAGTCTAAGGCCATGACTGTCAATTACAGTACAAAACGGACTCCTTGTTGGTACCTGAATGGCGAGAAACTTGACAGGGTAGCCTCATATAACTATCTGGGTATCCTTGTGGACTCAAACAACAACTCTAGGCCTCAACTTCACTCCATCCGAGGGAAAGCTGTAATGACTTATCTAGCACTAAAATCGTTAAAGGCAAAACTCCCTGACCTTACTCTTAAACCATTCCTCGAAATCCTGCGTGCAAAACTACAGCCAGAGCTCACGTATGGGAGTGAATCACTCCACGGGAGGGACGCCGTACTGCTGGACACAGTCATAGCTAACTCCTATAAGGCCATTTTTAACCTCCCCTCATACCTTTCCCCTGCCCAGATTCGCTTGGAATTCGGCATTGTCAAGCAAACTTTAGAAAGGCGGAGTGCCTTCGTAGCAAGCTGGCGTAAGATCCGTAACGCAGATGCCAACTCGTTAAATGCCAACGTATGGGAAGAGTTACTACGGCACTGCTCCTCGCTACCTAGAGCCTACCTCTTTGAGTCAATTGAAGTCCTAGGTTTGTCCGCTACACGGGAAACGTCTAAAGATCTCTAGTCCTTCCAAAAACTGGCAAAAAAATTGGCACGCATCATTTCAGTGATCGAAGATAAGAAAGACCTAGCAAACAGAGCGCACGGATGGGCAACCTTGGGGGATTACGACAAAATACAGCCACAACCATATCTCAATATTGGGATGAAAATTCAAGTCAAAGAAAAATTCCTAAAACTACGCCTCGCCGTAATCCCGATACTGCCACACCTGCCACCTTGGGAGAGAACACCGGCCTCGCAACAGTGTCGCTTGTGCAAATCTGGCAAAGAGGATATTGTTCACGTGATCTGTATATGCCCTAAACTGAGGGACTTGAGGTGCAACTCATTGCTTCCATCCTTCAAGTCATATGCAGTTCGGACCTGCCGGCAGGCAGTTAGACTATGCTTCAACTCTAGTGACACAAAATTCAACTGCCAGGTCGTGAAGTTCTTTGACTTAACAAGAAAAAGACTCGATACCAATTGAAGCCCATTTATTAGTACCCGAGGACAACCTTGATCTGACCATTGTGAACTTTGATCTTTTTAATCTTAACTACTTAGTGGTTTAAATGTTTTTATCTGTGTTTTATATTTTTGTAAAGATTTTAATTAATCGTGTACAAATAAATATTACCTTACCTTACCTTACCTCTGTCTGCAGTACCTGTTTTTGCACAATGAGTCTTCTCAAGAAAACCTTTCGGTGGCTTCCTTTGAGTTCCTGGATGACACTCACCTAGGCATTAACCATCAGCCACCTGGATTATTGCAATGCCCTAATTCTCACTTTTAATACATCCTTTCTATCAGAATTGTAGGTTGTCCAAAAAGACCGCCGCCCGTATGGTAAACAACCTGCCTTCAAGGACACGGGCAGCCCGATGCTCAGAGCCATACATTGGCTCCCCATTCGAAACAGAGCACTGTCCACACTGCTCTGCCTGACCCACAAATCTTTGTCAGGCTGTGGCCCAAAGTACCTTTAGGACATATACACTCTGCACCTCACAAACAGGAATTTAAGATCTAGTTCTCAATTTCTTCTATGTCCCAGGCATACTCACTGAGCTATAATGTGTGCCCAAGCCTTTTGCTATCTTGGCCCTCACCAGTGGAACAAGCTCCCCTGTGCATCAGTGCATGCACTAGCCTGTTGTAACGCTGCCTCCACTGCATCTAGCTGCTGGTCACAAGCTCCCAGATATCCCTTTGGGGAAGAGTCATGCGCTTTATCAAGACCTTAATAACATAACAGTCCATTCTCAGGCTCCTCCTATACTGCTGCACCTGCACCTCCTCTCTTCAGCTGCACCTGCTGTGTCTCTGTTTCCACTGCACCTGTATCCCTTGTTCTGCTGCATCTCCATCTTTGCCCCTCACCGTCTCAGCTCCTGAATCCCTCATCCTGCTGCACCTCTTGGCATGCGACTGCAGCGGCGCTGTACACCATTCTCCCAAGGCAATGGTGAACCTGTCAACCATGAGCTCTGTGACTCACTCACACATCCATCTAAGCATTGACTCAGCTGCACATTCACCCACTCACATATTCACACAACCACACGCACAAACTCGCCAACCAAAAGACTTTCTTTAAAAAGGCCAGACGTATTATCTTTGCCAATGATTTTTATGTCTGTCTCCATGATCCTCTTGCAGAAACAGGGACTCCTGTCATGACTGAGTATAGTACTTTGCTGCTGCATACATACTTACCTCTGTCTAGACTCACCCTCTGATTCTGTCTCTGCCTTCCATCATATATGGTGCTCATGGTCTTTCTGCTAGGTTCACACGATCATCACACCCTGACTTACACAGCCAGCTCCCATCTCAGAACCACCCCCCTGTCTACGGTCATGTACATTGCTTCACTGCCTTTCTGCTAGGGTCACACATATACCACAGACTTACATGCACAGCCACCTCCCTTCCCAGAACCCACCTACCTTCTTTCAAATATGTATGGTGCACTTCTGCCTTTGGGCTAGGGTCTTCAAAACTCAGTATGCTTACATGCAACAAACCCATCACCAAAGAAGAGGCCAAGGACTGAATGGGAATTGACCACTGGTTTAATCACCCTGGGTACAGAGGAGTTAAAGATCACTTGGTGGTGAAGTCAGAATACGTCTGTTTGTTGACTTCTCTTTCCGTCAGTAAATTTGTCTAGCTACTGAAGCCTGCATGTGTGATTTGTGACTGCCATTGTGTGTTGTTGATCCGTGTGTGTCTGTAGGGTTCTCTCTTTGAGCATTAAAGTGTTTGTCTGCATCAGTCAGTGACTGCATGTCTGGTAGTGTCTGGGTTCCATGTGCCCTGATATAGGTGCGCTGTATATCGATATGCATGCTGCTATCTTCATATGGGTGTACATGTGTGTGATCTATGCCAATATATGCATGCACAGGACAAATGTCGGAGCAGTTGGCTTTGTCGATGCTTGTTAGAAAAGGCACTATAGGTCGCAGTAATGGTTGCCAGGTCCGTTGTCTCCTGTCTGCCTGTATCCTTCCAGAATGTAACTACCAGTTGTTAGGTCTCGCCTAAGGCAGCGCATACGCTGCCCTGGCGAGTCATTTATTAAAAGGGTTAAAAAGTGCTACCAGCAGGCTGGCTTTTGCCAGCCTGCTGTCATGCGCACAAGCGCGCGCGACATGCACATATATGCCTCTCCTTCTTTCGCGCGCACCACTTGTGTTTCTTTTAAGCGCTCGCGCACACACGACTCCCGGGCTCTCTTTCTCTCGGTCGTCAATGCTTATTGATACTGTTCTTGCGACACACGGGCCATTTCCGGTAAGTACAGCTCTAAATATGCTGAGTGGGTTAGATCTATCTAAACCCAGTAACTTGTGTGTTCCCTCAGTCTCATGGCTATGGAAAGAGGGCACGTCTTTGCATACTGTGCAGTAGTTACAGTCAGTTTGTTGATTGGGGATTTGATCTGCAATAGCCATGGCGAGTGCTAACAATGTAATTATCAGTTGTATCCCTTCCCCACCCCTGCTTTCTCCCTACTGCTCTCCCGCAAATAGGTATTTATTGTGCAGCTTAAGTTTTTATTGCTGCAAAATGTTCTTAATAAGTTGAGCATGTACCGCAGAGGTATGTATTACTTATGCATGGTCTTCTCTGTCTCCTACCCCCTTCTGATGTCCTTTGAAGTTGGCTCCATTGGCTATGGAAAGAGTGCACGTCTTTGCATACTGTGCAGTAGTTACAGTCAGTTTGTTGATTGGGGATTTGATCTGCAATAGCCATGGCGAGTGCTAACAATGTAATTATCAGTTGTATCCCTTCCCCACCCCTGCTTTCTCCCTACTGCTCTCCGGCAAATAGGTATTTATTGTGCAGCTTAAGTTTTTATTGCTGCAAAATGTTCTTAATAAGTTGAGCATGTACCGCAGAGGTATGTATTACTTATGCATGGTCTTCTCTGTCTCCTACCCCCTTCTGATGTCCTTTGAAGTTGGCTCCATTGGCTATGGAAAGAGTGCACGTCTTTGCATACTGTGCAGTAGTTACAGTCAGTTTGTTGATTGGGGATTTGATCTGCAATAGCCATGGCGAGTGCTAACAATGTAATTATCAGTTGTATCCCTTCCCCACCCCTGCTTTCTCCCTACTGCTCTCCGGCAAATAGGTATTTATTGTGCAGCTTAAGTTTTTATTGCTGCAAAATGTTCTTAATAAGTTGAGCATGTACCGCAGAGGTATGTATTACTTATGCATGGTCTTCTCCGTCTCCCTCCCCCTTCTGATGTCCTTTGAAGTTGGCTCCATTTTGAAGCGGGAAATGATGGCTGCAATTTAAACCAATTGTCTATTCCTTGCTTTGTACGCTGTATGCGTGTGTGGTTAGATAACATAAGTGTTGTGTTTTCACTTTTTCGAACTGCTACCAGCTAAATCTAGTTCTCTGTGCTTACTGCTTTAAGTAATTGGACCACCATTGATCGAATTAACGAAGAATAGCTACACACAAATGAAAATGGTGATCTATTACTTACATAAAACAAGTAAATTGCCCCAAAAAACAGTTTACGTCATGAAGAATTACGAGAAAACCAAGTCACCAACATATCAAGCCTTAAAAAATGTTTATATTGCATAATGTAAGGGTGTGGTACCTGATTCTCTTGTATTTTCAGGCCACCAGTTTTCCATTTAACACGCTCTCAAACTACAGAAGCTTTAACTGGTTATATAGGGCACAAGTTAACATTTCTGTACTATTTAATCAGTGGAGTACATTATGAATATTAGAGCAAACATTGGCGTGTGAGATCTATTGGAGCTCTGGTTAACGTGGCATACTGCTCTTAGTGGATAGTCTTTTACACCGTTTACCCCCAGATGTTGATGCATACTGCTGTTGGTTTGGTAAATGGCATTTTTGTTGTTGTTTGATCTGAGTTTCTCTCCTCTGGCAGAGCCATCTACTTTGGCTTAATTGTGCTATGTTGTTTTGGGAATTATTTACTAGATAAGTGAAATTATAGTTTGCTACAAAAAGTGCCCATACTTTTTAAGACTGTCCCACTGCAGTAGAGGTGTTACTAGTGTACCACATGGTTCCAACACAAAATACCCCTATGCATGTTCGTTTCAAACTATTCGGGACAACGTTTTTCAGTGAAAGCTTAATGTAACCAAGACACATACTTGCCCTTATTAGAAGTGAGGCAAGAGGGTATGAAGACCCGCAGAAACAATATTTAGGAGTTTATGTCACAGCAGAAAAGAAATGGAATTTTTAAACATTTTATATTTTTTTGTTGAGTTGTGTAATCTCCAGTTTTGGTGTTTAGCAGAGTTTAATAGATTTTTGTGATGCTGCGGGGACTGTATTCCAGTGCAAAATATAATAGTAGTTTCAAATAAGAAACTGCATACAGATTTGACTTCCAATTCCAGTGCATATTGTAGATGACCTCTACCTGCACACCAGCTGTGGCAGAGGTCATGACTAGGTCCTTCCTGCTAACCATCACACATTATTCCTGCATGCTAAAAGGCCCAATTAACAGACTGTTCTTTTTCTTCAAACAAGACATTATCAGTGCAGGGGGCTTGGAATGACAGGAAGGATGCACTCATTAACTCCTAGTTATGGTCATTATATGCTTCAAGTCTTACCATTTGTGATTGCTAAGCGCTTATAGTGGGGACTTTAATCATCTTTATTATCACTTAAAAGAGGAGCAGCTTGGGATTGAAATGTCAGTAGTTTACCTTCGCAAACATGGAGGCTGCTTTCTATAGGGTAGATAAAGCATTTCATACATTTTAGTATAAACCACTGATATGAAAACTCTGAAACCGTCACTTATATGTAAATTACCAACTCCCTGGTGCCTCTGTAGATACAGAGGATCACTACCCCGCAGTGCACCCGCCTTCATAAGCACTTCTTGATAATGCTGAAACTATAGTTGTGTGTACACATAAGTTACGTTTTTCTGCTTTGCTCTAGAACACCAATGTCAAAAGTACAAGAAAATATGACTTCTTTAAAGATCTTTGGTTTTCACTTTAGTTGTGATGGAAAATCAATGAGTGGCAGTTTGATAAGGTGTATGGGTCAATATTTCTTTTCTTGCTGCAGTGCGCGTGCTCCATAGTGTACACCGATGTGCAAAGGATCACAGCTGCATAAAACAAAGTTGTTTTTAAATGAAAGCCTTAGAATAGGTGACATGCTCTTCAAGCACAAGAAAAGAAATGAGAAACTAAGGCCCTAGTTCATTAGGGCTTAATATATATCCTCTCAAGTCATTTTAAATTAAAACAAGAATTGGCATAGCCAATAGGTCTCGCCTTTCGGACCTTATAAGTGTTTAGCCATGCAACAGTTGGTGTTGTTGCACCAAGGATATTGTACTGCATAACTAAATACTTATAAGGTCCCAAAAGCGAGACCTATTGGCTATGCCAATGCTTGTTTTTGTTTTAAACTTTGTTGCAGTGCCCGAGGTGAAGTGCTTTGCAGCCACAGCATGTCATGAGCTTGTCAGGCTGCAGTTGGCTCTAAGACTCGTGTAGCAAAAGAAATGAGCGTGGCCTGGGAGGAACAAAAGTGCTTTGTACTATTTTTACAACCGGTTTAAATATGCGCCATGAGATGCTTAAAACATGTAGGGCTTGAACTGAATGTTGATAAATGGTCACTCACCTGCCTGAAGACAAGAACCTCTCTGGGCTCAGGAACCAGTTGCAGCAAAGAAACTTCCCACAAGAGTGGCCAGGCTGCAGCTTTGGAATAAAAGGCAACAGCTGGGATCAAAGTCTGAATACTGGCCTTGAGAGTGATTTCTACATATGGAAATGTAAACAGTGCAGTTTAGAGAAAACAGAGTTAAATACACAGAAGGGCCGGGGCAGCCCCTGGAGTTCATGCCAGCTTGATGACAGCGTGTGTCACTCACAGGGAGGGATGGCTGTGCCCTCTGTGCCCTTGATGTGCTGAGGGCCTTCAGCTGCTGACCCTTCTCCAACAGTTCACCGGGATTGGGGCACATGTATGTACATGTCCATGCCGCCTTCTTTCGGCCCTCACGCCCCCCACTGATTAAAAAGTGGTGAGATAGTTGCACTCTCTTTTTAAAAAGTGAGGTAAAATGAGGCCACTGTGGCGGGCGCATCATAATGTGCACAGCGGGGCCGACGCACCCCTTTCGGGCGACTCGCATACTGTTAAGGTGGTAGATGGACATTGTAATAGTGCCCTAAGGGTTTCATTATGTTTGCGGGCGGACGTAATGGTACAAGGGACCGACCGCCAGAGTTGCAGCTGTCCTGCATGGCAATTTGGATGCCACCACCACCCTGGCGATGGCATCCCGCACATATTACATTCGGTGGGTGGTGCTGTTAGCAGCACCCGCCACAATGCAATATGTGCATGTTGTGTATTGGCATGTACAATGTGACAGGAACCGTGTAGTGCCTACCACCTTGTGTATGCCAATGTTGAGGAGTACCGTGGGTACCCCCCAGGTGCAGCCCCTCACCCCTCCGGGGGCCCACAACAGGCCCCCAAAGTTAATTTTGCAGGCCATTCCATGGCGGAGTCTCTACCATGGAAAGGTCCTAAAAATGGCACATCCTAATATAGATGGCGGTGCCTGCAATGCACCGCCACCATGTTGAGGGCCTTTTCTGCCTGGCCAGGAATCCAACTAGCGGAAAAGCGGCTCACAGTCTTTCCGTCTGCCGCGGTGCCCCTCTCCATGCTAATATGGCGGGGGCGAAGATGGGTCATTTGGCGGGTGGATCGCCACCGCCGGGCTGGCGGTGGTGATCCTCCTGCTATGCTAATAGGCCCCTAAGCTCTTTAACCATCCTGTTGTTAGCCATGACCATAGCCAGAACCAATCATCAGAATGAGTCATTTTCTGTGCTCCACAGAATATTTGAAGTGCATGCTTAATTTGGGCCACATCCCTTGCTATGTTTTCACTATTATTTAAAAAATAACAGCAAGAGGAATTCAATAAAACACACAGTCCTACTTGTTGTAGTGTTAGGAGGTCAAGTGCAATTCTATGTTAAATAGTCATGGCAACCACTGAATTTATTTCCATCTGGAACTGGTGAAGTGCATCTCTTGTTGCATTGAATGCTAAAGCTGGCTCAGCAGACACGTTAACATGGGCAATTCTAAATCATATACCCCATATCCAGGAATGAATGTACGCATTACCTTATAGAATAGGCCTTGTCTAGCCTCCAGAATAGGCGCATGTATATCTATTTAAAATCTATGAGCGAAACACCCGAAATTTAATGGGTCATGGACTGCAATGTGCGACACAACTAAAATGTTTGGTGTAAGATACGAAATACGGCACATGTCTTTCCAGTGCCGGGGAAGTACCTTGAATGCTTTGGTGCCACAAATAAACTGCCTAACGCCCTGTAACTGTGTGTCCAATGTGAGATATTTACTGAGAGGAAGGCATACCCTTTCAGGAAAAGTGTTTTGAAATTGATCACACCTTTTGTAACCACTCCATGATGAATTTATAAGCGTAACATTTGCCCACTGTGCCATGTGTAAGCAGCGAGCTGACCATGAGGGATATTCTAATATTTTAGAAATCACATAATCATTCTTTAGCTCAATTAATGGATCATATAGAATACCATTAGGTGTTATTAATAGTGTCTCTCCATCTACAGTGATGTTACAGTAATGTGTAGTTCACTTGTTTCCCTTGTACCTTAGCTGTCCAGTTCCTACTTACTAACTGTCTGTCCCTTATGTTCCAATTACCTGTGGTATCATCAAATTCTAATATGTTAGTTCACTTGCAAATTTTTAAATGTCCTAAGTATGATGCTTTATACATTCAGGAAATGCATTTTCCTTGGCATTGTTTTCCACCATAGGTGACGCTTGGCATTGGGCTGGAATATGTGGCAGACATACCACTGAGCCCCACTCTTGTTTCTTTTCTGGTGTCCTTGTCCATTGTACTGTCTATGCGGTGCCCCATGATAGTACATTCCATCTGGCTCCTCCTCTCTTTGTTCTTGCTGCAACATCATTTTTTTGTCATTTTTAGTGGTGCCCTTCCTTATCCTAAAAATACTGGGACATATTTACAAGGGCTTTACCTGCGCTTTTTTGGCTTAAAACTATCACCCTATTCACAAGAGGGTGCTAACATGCATAATCGCATGTTAGCACCCTTTTTCCCAACGCCTCCCTTTCCATCTCTAATAAGATGCAAAGTGGGCGTCACTCGGCGTACCCCGGATGGACAACCTTGCAAATATCGCTGATGTTCACATTGCAATATTTACAAGGCTGCCCCAGTATTTTAGCTCCAACAAAAGAGAGGGACCCAGCAAAGCCAAAGGAGTAGGGTACCAAAAGACAATATGTCAGTAAAGAAATCCCCTTTGGGTAAACTTAAATGTAGATTACAATTTTACACTAATCATACACAATCATCAAACAATATAAACATAATACGGAGCAGTAAAGAACTAACATGAATCAATCATACAGAAAATCTTGTACATTTTATTTGAGTAAATAAACAACAAATTAAAACACATTTTATTTGAGTAAATAAACAACAAATTAAAACACAGTACATTAGCACACGTTAGTCTTTGGAGAAAAAGGCTGTTTTCTCCAAAAACTAACATCTGCTAAAATGCAGACTTACCTATCCCCAACATTGGGGTGGATTATGCTGATACGACCCTGTGGCTATCTCTGGAATTTTTATCACCTTGGAGAAACGCATTGTTAATAATGCGCTACCAGGGCGATAAATTCCAGAGATAGCCTGCGATAATAAAATTATTGGTAAGCACATCCAGCTATAACTATCGCTGGCCGTTGATAATATGCCCCAATATCTGTTTCCATGGTTATGAGAAGTGTGCACAACTCTTGATATTCTTTAGTGGACCAATCAGGGTGGCGCAGTTTACAACTATGGGCAACCAAAGCTAACAATGCATTCATAAGAGTTTGAGTAACTAATATTTTATACGCCTCTGTTGTGTGTGATACCCCTGCACTGTTATCCCATACTTCATTGTACCTTAAGATGTAATCAGGCACTGACTCACCAGGCTTCTGCAATGTGGCGTGACCTGAGAAAAATCACCAAGTTTAACTGCTAGGCCATTATTTGTGTCTCTGATAGGCTCTAACCAATTTATCAATCTATATTCTGTGACATTCATATTATTAGTCAGTATTGTCCAATCTCTTTCCTGTGGAATACAGCATCTCTGACAGTTTATTGGCCTAGCCACTTTCCTTTTTTCTCCATTACCACAAGTATATACGGATTTACGGTCCAGGGCTATCAATCCATCTTGGACAATCCCTGACAATCTGCTATACTACTACCTAATCATAGGACTAAACAATACACACAAAAAAGTAAATAGGGAAAAAACATAGAAAAGAAAAAACAAAAAAGAGAAATAAGAAAAGAATACTTGTAGAAATTCCTCTTAAGGAGGTGTATTCTTACACCAATTATCCCATAAGTTCAAACATTTTGTTTTTTTGTGTTATATGTTGCCCTGTCTAATTTTGCAGTTCTATAGAATTGAGCCATTTGCATGCTATAGGTGAAACGAGTAAAGTACATTTAATGCACAGTTCTCTACGCGCCAGCAAAATTAACAAAAAAATAAGGGTTTTATATTGTTTAGTTATATTAATTATATGGTCTTCATCTGGAATTACTCCGAAAATGACCAGCGCTAGACTCATTTTAATTTCATGCCCCACAATACTGGAAATCGTTGCACTACTTTTTCCCAGAAGAATTGGATGGAACGACACCGCCAAAACATATGTGCTTCATCTGCATTTGTTTCGCCGCACTTTAGGCACTTCTCCATGTATTAGAGCCATTGCGGAGTCTAATATGCCTTGTGGATAATAAATATGTGATTTTTCCTTAGAGGTGCAGACTTAACACTGTGCCGTAAAAAAGATAGAGATACTTGCCATAGTATGTCCAAATCGTAGTTGGGTAGCTCCTACCTCCAAGTTGCTTTAAACCAAGGTTGTGAATCTTCATGAGACTGTATCGACATCCAGTTTCATGTTGAAATTTCATTTCGACCCGGTGGAGACAAAACTAATTTTGAAAAATAGTTTCCCTTTATGCATTTTCTCAACGCTTTGGCCCAGTTTAGCAATTGGTAATATTTGAATTTGGAGACAGAACCTTCTGTAATGTCCTGTATTTTCTGCCAAGAAATTAGTTCCGAGCCCTCTAACAATTGGCCCCGTCTGTCAATTCCTTTTTCTTTAATTGGAACCGCAAGAGAGTCTTGTAAACAAACTGGTGTTCCAGGCAATTTCCAGATTGAGGCATAGTTGCTGTAATAAGGAATTTGCAATATCCCCCATGTTTGCAACCATACCTTACATGCTGCCTGAAGAATTTTCAGTCTCACCTTTTTTTAAGGTTTCGTGTCTCCAAATTTAAAAAGAAAAAAGCTGGATCAATCCATAGGGCCGAAAGTAAGAGCTAAAAAAAATGGTAAGAGGTCAGCAGTGTGTCTTAAAAGCTGACTGAAATGTGTTATATGGAAGGCTCTCTGGTATTGAAAGAGGTCTTGACCGGCTACTCCACCATTTTCCTTTTTTTACTTGAACTTCCGCCAAGCTATTTTAGGTCTTTTCTTGCCCCAAAGAAAACTAGAAAAAAAGCTTTGCACTTTCTTTATTCAGTCCTTCTTAAACTCTAATGGAATAGAGTCAAATAAAAAGGTATATTTAGGTACAATTGCCATTTTCAGGAGATTAGACTTGTCTAGGAAAGACAGAGGTAACGATTCCCACTGTTGTAATTGTTTCCTGACCTTAGAAGTAACTTTATCAAAATGTGGTTTTGATAATAAATCAAGTTTCTTGACCACCTCGATCCCTAAATACCTTATGCTATGTCGGACTAGGTCACACCTGTAATTTGTGTTCCATTTCATAATCTCTGTCTTGGCTGGATTGACAGCATATCCAGATATTTCCCCAAAACTCTCTAACGTTTCCCAAATGGCTACTATTGAGTCCTAAAAATGGCCGGCAAATATCATCAAGTCATTTGCATTAAGGCCGATTTTCTTAGCCCACCCGTTACAGGAGAATAGTATGATATTCTTACATGTTCCTACTTTAATGGCGAGTGGCTCTATATACAAACTAAACAATAAGGGAAAAATTGGGCACCCCTGCCTGGTGCCCCTACCTATTGTAACCTGCTTAGATAAAATGCCATTCACTAAGACTCAGGCTGATGGATGTTTATAGAGAGTCTTAATTGCAGAAATGAAATTGTGACCTAGGTTAAAACATTGGATCACCGCTTGAAAGAAAGGCCAACTAACCCTATCAAACGCTTTGGCTGCGTCGCATGTCATCACCTTTAGGGGGCTGGCACTTTCCATTGCTAAGTCAATTGCGCCTACCAACTCATCGGTTAAGTCATGTAAATGCCTACCCTTTATAAAACCCTTCTGATCATTGTGAATCAAGAGGCCGACCATCCGATCCAACCTTTTTATAATGATACAATTTATAATCAATGTTGTCTTTATTTGGTTTTAATAAGATGATTATTGTGGCTAGGTCCCAGGATGGAGGGAGTTCTTATTTTAAAATATATGCCGATTTAAAAAGATCAAGCAAAATGGGAGCCAATTCTTCTTTCAGATGGAAATAGATTTTGTTTGGGAGAGCATCAGGTCCTGCAGCCTTGCCTTTCTTTAGGCTTTTTATTGCGCTATGAATTTCTTCTATTGTGAAGGGGGCAGATAATACTTCTCTAAATTCATCACTGAGGATTGGGAGATTAATATCTTGAAAAAAGGTTCCTATTCAATCCCTGTCCAGGTCTGTATCCTCTGTGTAGAGATCTTGGAAGAATTGTACAAAAGCCTGTTCAACCTCCCCATCTTCAGTGATTCTATTCCCAGTAGTTTGACATTTTACTTCTGTTGCAAAGTCATCCTGTGCCCTGGGCACCCCCCAACTTTTTGCTGACTGGAACTGGTGGTAACTGACTCTGACTGACCCTGGGCTCTGTTTAACCAGGCCCAGGGCCAGAGCCAAGCCAAAAGGAACACATTAGACCACAGTTAAGACAGCCAACCTACACTAGGGTACACTTTAGTATGGTGGGGTACCCCTGTAGTTGGCGTGATCTACCACCTAAGCCCCTAGTATGTAATAGGACAGGGGATTGAAACTACCTAGAAGTCTCCAGTATCCTGGGGCATGGCAGTTTAGAGGCCAGCAGATTCTCTGCACCAGCATGTGTGCAGTGCTGAAGCCTGAGGTCAGTTTAAAAGCTGCACTGGTGGCCAGGACAGTTTTTTAAACCTTAAATTGTGCCCAAACTCGACTTTGGGGGTAGGGGCCCCTAAAAATTAAAAACCTACCATGTTTTTTGCATATTAGGGACCCCCAAAGTCACCCCTAGGTATCCCAGGGGTGGGGGGTCAGTTATCTATAAGGAGCGCCCTTATAAAATGAGTTTTTAGAAGCCTGGGTAAAGTGAAATTTTACATTTCACTCCCCACATTGTCTTAAAGAGGTGCTCAAATTCGACTTTGATGCTGGAAGAATTGGGTAAGGGTGATCTGCAATATTTCTGCAGATTCAGAACCCCTGAAGTCTCCCCTAGTTGCACAGGGGGTGGGGGTCCGGTAGAAATTAGGGAAATACTTATAAAATATGGTTTTATAAGCCCTGGTGCTACAAAAGTGGCGCAAGTCATTTTCCCCATAGCAAACCCCATAGGTTAACATGGTAGTAAGTGACTGATTAATAAATATTGATAGGAGAGGAATAGCCGGACCATTCAAAGACTTCTCAAGGACCAGACAAGTCAACGCCGTCTCATCATCATGTTTCAACATCCTACGCATGCTCCGAAAGATCTTCCGATGGATCCCCACCGAAACCAGGAAGACGGTCACACAGGCACTCGTCACCAGCCGACTGGACTACGGAAACACCCTCTGCACCGGAACCACAGCAAAACTGCAGAAAAGCCTCTAACGCATCCAGAACGCCTCCGCACGACTCATCCTGGACATCCCCTGACACAGCCACATCTCCGGACACCTGAGAGACCTGCACTGGCTCCCTGTCAGCAAGAGAATCACGTTCCGACTCCTCACCCACGCACACAAGGCTCTTCACGACCTGGGCCCCAGGTACCTAAACAACCGCCTGACCTTCTACACTCCCACCCGCCAGCTACGATCGACCAGCCACGCCCTCGCCGCCATTCCACGCATCCGAAGAGCCACCATGGGAGGAAGATCCTTCTCCTACCTGGCAGCCAAGACTTGGAACTCCCTCCCCATCCACCTCCGTCTTACCCAAGACCACCTCGCCTTCAGGAAGCAACTCAAGACCTGGCTCTTCGAGCAGTAGCGGACCCCTCTCCCCCAAGCGCCATGAGACCCTCCAAGTGAGTAGCGCGCTATACAAATTTCCTGATTGATTGATTGATTGATTGATTAACTTCCCGGAATGATCGTATTAAATCCAACGATATTATATTGTTGAATTTCTCCTAAAGTGCACATACAATAAGTTATGAGACTTTCTTGTTTGTAAGTCCAAATTCAGCCTTTCAGTGGTCTGCCCTGATTGGTCAGAATTAAGTGGATTAGCCAGGCTGCTGGGAGGGCAGTGATCTGTTCAATAAGAATGCCAGGCCAGGAGGTGGCGTCGTAAACTACGCTCTTCAAAGGCAAGAGGGGAGGCCTGGGTTTTAGTCCACTTTGACAGTAGTGACCCAAAGTCAGGACTAGGCTTAAGAAAGGTATTTGCAGATGTTACTGGGATGGTCCATGGAAATGAGATATCCCAGGGGGTGTGTTTAGCCAGCTCTTACCTCCTTGCTGGAAAATCAGCCATTATGGATTTGGAAGGAGGATGCACTCTGGGACAAAACTAATGCCACACTCCACCGGATGTGGTCATAACTAGGAGGAGTTGCCCTGCTCTCATTGGTCAGCAGTGACCTGGTGCTTGACCCAGAGAATTTTGAATAAGTATCTGAGAGGGGCAGAGCCCTCCAAATCTGCTGCTTGAAACTGAATGAAGCAAGAAGTGCCCTGCTGAAGATTTTGCTGTGTGCAAGGAACTACAAGGCATGACCTATGAAGACTGCACCCTCTGAAACTACAGGCCTGTGGATTACCTGCCTGCCAAAAGACTCAAGAGTGGAAACTCCCTGCAAGCTACAGGTTAACAGAGCTCACCTGAACAGCCCCACAAAGAATTCAAAGCCTGGAGTACCAGTGGATTTGTAAGGGTTTTGTTCAAGTGGATTGCGGAATTGAAGTTTCACACTTTCAAGGACCCTCTTGGAGATTCCAGAACCTTGGATTGTGTGTTGGATACTTGGTACCTGCACGCAGAATGCCAGGAAGGTGTTCTAACTGGGCCCCGCTTGCTGAAGAAGGCGGCCCACTACAGTGGTGAGAATTCTTCAGAACAATTTATAAAGGTGTGTCCCTGTCAGAGAAAACGAAATGACTTGAAGGGGCACTGTTGGTTTCTAAGCACTAGAAAGTGACTAATCTTTTAAAATTCATATATCAGGTTCCCTACAGTGGATTATTTTCGTTTTGGTGTCATTTAAAAGATAACAATATTACCTATTTTTATAAATTGGTGTTGGATTTTTATTTTGTGTGGTGTCTTAATTATTTACTGAAATGGTGTTTTTAAATGCTTTACATACCTGTCTTTGAAGTTAAGCCTGTCTGCTCACAGCCACGTTTCCAAGGGTTGAGTAAAGGAATACTTTTCTAAGACCTATGCTGAGTCCTATCATGTGTTAGTGGCCTTATTGCCAGTGGCAGACCTACATTTGCCCCTACTAATAACCCACTTTCCAACATTTGGTGTTCAGCGGTGTGGATGAGGACTTGTGTTTAAAAAGTACACCTTTCAGTGAATATTTTAAGATTATAAAAATCCTCTAAATTGCCGTAGAACAAAACATTTGAGTTTGATTTTTCGAATTTGGACTAAACTGTTTTTTATCCATTGTTTTGATTTTTCCAAATTATTCTAAGTCTATTGTGCTTAGTTTTTGTGACCCAAAACTAGGGAACCATGGAGCTGGATCTGGCTAAACTGTCCCAGTTTAAGATGGCGGAACTTAGGGAACAGTGTAGGCTTAGGGGGCTGCGTCCTGCAAAGAAGACGAGGAAGGCAGGGTTGCTTGAGTCCCTAAAGGCCTGGGCCAGGGCAGCGGAGGAGAACCCAAGAGGTGGAAAGATGTTCCCCCCAACCTCACTCGAGAGGGGGTGAGGATGAGACCTTTCCCATTGTGACTAGTGTTAGCCAGGTGAATCAGGGTAGTGGTGGGAGTGGGGAAGGGTCCCTTACTCATGTACCACTACTGTCCCTTGCAGAGAGACAGCTTCAGGCTCAATTAGAGTTGATTGCCTTGGAGAAAGAGAAATTCGAATTGGCAAAGAGAAAATGGGAGAGGGAGGAGAAAAGGTATGGTGGTAGCAAAAGTGAAGAAGATGCTGAAATGTCTAGGGGTGGTAGATTTGGTCCTAAACTTCCCAAAGGCATAGTACCCAAGTACACTGAGGGGGATGACATTGACAAGTGGCTAGCAGCTTTTGAGAGGGCCCTTAAAATGAGTAGGGTTCACTATAGGAATTGGGGTGCACTCCTTTGGGAGTTGATTCCAGTAGCTGGGAGGGATAGGCTCCTGACCCTGAAGGGAGAGGATGCAGAATCATACCAGCAGATGAAGGCATGCTTAGTCAAGAGATTTGGTCTGACTCCAGAACCTTACAGGGTGAAGTTTAAAGGCACGCAGAAATTGAGTTCAAAGTCTTGGGTAGACTTTGTGGACGTTTCAGTAAAGGCACTGGAAGGCTGGATTGTTGGTAACAAAGTTGACACATATGAGGGATTGTATAATTTGTTTTTGAAAGAACACATTTTGACTCATTGTGCAGAAGAGAAGTTACGCCAGTATCTAGTGGACTCTAAGCTAACAGACCCCAGAGAGCTGGGGCAATCAGCTGATGAGTGGGTGAGAACCCGGGTTTCCATTCAGCATCAGGGGGGGTGACCAGAAGAAAGGAGGACAGGTTCCTTCCCAGGGGAAAGCCCAGGGAAATGAAGGTCAAAATCCTAAGGAGTCCTCCAAAGACCCACAAAAACCTGCACAAGGAGGGGGGGGGGGCTGAGCCAACCCAAATTCAAAGGGATGGGGTTTCAGGGAAAGCCTGGTAGGTTCTTTGATCCCTCAAAGGTGGGTAAGTGCTTTGACTGTAACCAGCCAGGGCATAAGCAGGGAGATGCTGTCTGCGCCAAGAAGCTACCCCCTAAGGGGCCATCCACAAGGATTGCCAGTGTCAGTGTAGGGGTGGAGGGTGGGTACAGAACAGGCAGGTGGTGGTAGAAACCTTAGTATCCCTGGGTGGGGTGAGTATTGCCACCCTTGCTGCCTTACCTCCAAACATGGACAAGTACAGGTAGAGGCCTAAAGTGAATGGGACTGAGATTGAGGCTTTCAGAGGCACTGGGGCTAGTGTAACTATGGTCCTGGATAAACTGGTGCCGCCAGAGAGGTTGTGACCATGTTACTAGCCACTGATGAGGGTGTGGAGGAGGAAACTGAGCCTGTGTCCGACCTCCTCTCCACCAATGTGCAAGATGGGTCAGTGAAGGGAGTTGTGCTCTCTCCCAAGTTGACAGACCAGCAGCACAGAGGCTGTAAGCAGGTGCTGGAGCAGTTTGCTGGCCTGTTCTCTCTGACCCCAGGCATCACTGAGTGGTATGTGCACCACATTGACACCAGTGTTAGCCGACTTGTCAAAAATAAAATGTACAGGTCATCTGATCATGTCAGAGCCAGCATTAAGGCTGAGGTTGCTAAGATGTTGGAGCTGGGGGTAATTGAACCGTCTGAGAGTCCATGGGCCAGTCCAGTGGTACTGGTACCTAAACCTAATCCTCAGGTGGGACCCAAGGAGTTAAGGTGCTGTGTGGACTACAGAGGTTTGAATGCAGTCACAAAGACGGACGCTCACCCTATACCTAGAGCTGATGAGCTCATTGATAGGCTAGGGGCTGCTAGGTACCTGAGTACTTTTGATTTGACTTCAGGTTACTGGCAGATTGCCCTCACTGATGGAGTAAAGGAGAGGTCAGCATTCTCCACACCAGAGGGACATTATCAGTTCCAGGTAATGCCCTTTGGATTAAAGAATGCGCCTGCCACCTTCCAAAGGTTGGTGAACAGGGTCTTGTCTGGGTTGGAACAGTTCAGTGCAGATTACCTGGATGATATAGCTGTATACAGTTCTACCTGGGGGGATCCCTTAAACCACCTAAATGAAATGATTCAGGGCATGCTGCAGGCAGGCCTGACTATTAAGGCAAGCAAGTGCCAAATAGGGCAGAGTTCTGTGGTGTACCTGGGCCACCTGGTAGGTGGGGCCATGTACCGCCTCTCCAAGCTAAAATACAAACTATTTTGGATTGGACAGCTCCTGTTACCCGGACTCAGGTCAGGGCATTCCTTGGACTGACAGGGTACTATAGAAGGTTTGTTCAAAATTATGGGACCATTGTGGGGCCCCTAACAGAACTGACTTCTAAAAAGAGGCCCAAAAAGGTGATTTGGACCCCAGAGTGTCAGACAGCTTTTGACACTCTGAAAGCTGCTATGTATTGAGCACCAGTGTTACTGGCCCCTGACTACAATAAAGAGTTTGTAGTTTAGACTGATGCTTCAGAGCAAGGGATTGGTGCAGTTTTGTCACAGCTGAATGAAGGGAGCCATGACCAGCCAGTTGCCTTTATTAGCAGAAGGCTTCTTCCCAGAGAGCAGAGGTGGAGTGCCATTGAGAGAGAGGCTTTTGCTGTGGTGTGGTCACTGAAAAAGTTGAGACCATATTTGTTTGGGACTCGCTTTCGTGTTCAAACTGACCACAGGCCTCTCAGGAGGCTCATGCAGATGAGAGGGGAGAATCCCAAGCTGTTAAGATGGTCCATTTCCCTACAGGGAATGGACTTTACAGTGGAACACAGACCTGGGGTTGCCCATGCCAATGCAGATGGACTTTCCAGGTTTTTCCACTTAGCCGATGAGGACTACCAGGGTGTAGGTTAGTAACCCATCACCTTTCGTTTGGGGGGGGCTATGTTGCAAAGTCATCCTGTGCCCTGGGCACCCCCCAACTTTTTGCTGACTGGAACTGGTGGTAACTGACTCTGACTGACCCTGGGCTCTGTTTAACCAGGCCGAGTGCCAAGCTAAAAGGAACACATTAGAACACAGTTAAGACAGCCAACCTACACTAGGGTACACTTAAGTATAGTGGGGTACCCCTGTAGTTGGCATGACCTACCACCTAAGCCCCTAGTATGTAATAGGACAGGGGATTGAAACTACTAGAAGTCTCCAGTATCCTGGGGCATGGCAGTTTAGATGCCTGCAGATTCTCTGCACCAGCATGTGTGCAGTGCTGAAGCCTGAGGTCAGTTTAAAAGCTGCACTGGTGGCCAGGACAGTTTTTTAAAGCTTAAATTGTGCACAAACTCGACTTTGGGGGTAGGGGCCCTTACAAATAAAAAAACTACCATGTTTTACATATTAGGGACCCCCAGGGTCACCACTAGGTATCCTAGGGGTGGGGGGTCAGTTATCTATAAGGAGCACCCTTATAAAATGAGTTTTTAGAAGCCTGGGTAAAGTGAAATTTTACATTTCACTCCCCACATTGTCTTA
The DNA here is from genome assembly GCF_964263255.1 of Lissotriton vulgaris. Lineage (NCBI taxonomy): Eukaryota > Metazoa > Chordata > Amphibia > Caudata > Salamandridae > Lissotriton > Lissotriton vulgaris. Next base: position 46,110,808 of record NC_141693.1, on the reverse strand, counting down.
AAGAGGTGCTCAAAATCGACTTTGATGCTGGAAGAATTGGTTATGGGTGATCTGCAATATTTCTGAAGATTCAGAACCCCTGAAGTCTCCCCTAGTTGCACAGGAGGTGGGGGTCCGGTAGAAATTAGGGAAATACTTATAAAATATGGTTTTATAAGCCCTGGTGCTACAAAAGTGGCGCAAGTAATTTTCCCCATTGCAAACCCCATGGCCCATAGGTTAACATGGTAGTAAGTGATTGATTAATAAATATTGATAGGAGAGGAATAGCCGGACCATTCAAAGACTTCCCAGAATGGTCATATTAAATCCAACAATATCATATTGTTGAATTTCTCCTAAAGTGCACATACAATAAGTTATGAGACTTTCTTGTTTGTAAGTCCAAATTCAGCCTTTCAGTGGTCTGCCCTGATTGGTCAGAGTTAAGTGGATTAGCCAGGCTGCTGGGAGGGCAGGGATCTGTTCTATAGGAATGCCAGGTCAGGAGGTGGCGTCGTAAACTACACTCTTCAAAGGCAAGAGGGGAGGCCTGGGTTTTAGTCCACTTTGACAGTAGTGACCCAAAGTCAGGACTAGGCTTAAGAAAGGTATTTGCAGATGTTACTGGGATGGTCCATGGAAATGAGATATCCCAGGTGGTGTGTTTTGCCAGCTCTTACCTCCTTGCTGGGAAATCAGCCATTATGGATTTGGAAGGATGATGCACTCTGGGACAAAACTAATGCCACACTCCACTGGATGTGGTCATAACTAGGAGGAGTTGCCCTGCTCTCATTGGTCAGCAGTGACCTGGTGCTTGCCCCAGAGAATTTTGAATAAGTATATGAGAGGGGCAGAGCCCTCCGATCTGCTGCTTGAAACTGAATGAAGCAAGAAGTGCCCTGCTGAAGATTTTGCTGTGTGCAAGGAACTCTAAGGCATGGCCTATGGAGACTGCACCCTCTGAAACTACAGCCCTGTGGATTACCTTGCTGCCAAAAGACTCAAGAGTGGAAACTCCCTGCAAGCTACAGGTTAACAGAGCTCACCTGAACAGCCCCACAAAGAATTCAAAGCCTGGAGTACCAGTGGATTTGTAAGGGTTTTGTTCAAGTGGATTGCGGAATTGAAGTTTCCCACTTTCAAGGACACTCTTGGAGATCCCAGAACCTTGGATTGTGTGTTGGATACTTTGGTACCTGCAAGCAGAATGCCAGGAAGAAGTTCTAACTGTACCCCTACAGTGGATTATTTTCGTTTTGGTGTCATTTAAAAGATAAAAATATTACCTATTTTTATAAATTGGTGTTGGATTTTTATTTTCTGTGGTGCCTTAATTATTTACTGAAATGGTGTTTTTAAATGCTTTACATACCTGTTTTTGAAGTTAAGCCTGTCTGCTCGCAGCCAGGTTACCAAGGGTTGAGCAAAGGAATACTTTTCTAAGACCTATGCTGAGTCCTATTATGTGTTAGTGGCCTTATTGGCAGTGGCAGACCTACATTTGCCCCTACCAATAAGCCACTTTCCAACAACTTCTTTAATCACATTTTTGGTTTGATCTACTTTCGCCTTCCATGCCAAAAGTTTGCCACATCCTTCCCCATATTCATAGTTAGCAAATTTACTTGCTTCACATTTTTGCTTTACCTTAATCTCCAAATAATAAGCTGAATTAATTTTCGCTTTTGCTAATTCTGTGGTAAGACCCAAGCCATTAGTTGGATTTGAACTACACCATATGTTCCCCTGTATTGCTTTGATTGTATCTTTTAAACCTTTTTATTGTGTGACACATTATTACCAACTAATATGCCTTTGATGTAAGCTTTATACATGTCCCATACCTTATTTAATGGAGCTGAGTCCAGGTTAAAAAGAAAAAACTTGTTCGTAGAGTTTTTCAATTTGTCAATTATCAAAGCATCTAAAAGTAGCGATTGGTTCAAAGTCCAGCGCCTTTCGGCTGACTTTTCTTTCATCAAAAATTGCAGTGAAACTGCCGAATGATCGGATAAGTGCTCTAGAATATGTACCACACTCTTAAGATGGTCACTAATAGCGGCTGTTACCAGGAAAAAATCTATCCTCGATCGGTGACTGTGTTTCTTGTTATGGTAAATATATCTTCCTGGCTCTGACCCCAACTTTACGCCTTTTAAGGACCAAATATCGACAAAACCTAGGTCTTGGATTATTTGTGTTAGGGTCGCTCTCAATTTTGGTGCAGAGACAGCCGCTCTCTTCGACGTTGTATCCTGCGCAAGGTTACGGGGTACATTAAAATCCCCCCCCCATGATAAAGGGTTTGTTTATCTCAATTAAACGTAAAAATAATGTGCTTAGGGGAGTCGGGTCATCCAGGTTTGACCCATAATAACCTACGAGTGCGGCCCAATTTCCCTGGATCTTTGCCTTTGCTATTACTCCTCTTCCTAATGGATCAACCCAAGTTTCACCTAAAATACATTGGGAAGCTTTTTAAAACACAATTGCAACCCCTTTTACTGTAACTGCTTGAGCGGTACAAAAACAACGGTCTATCCATGGAAGACTTTATAAAATTTCCGACCATTCTTCTTTTAAGAGATGCGATTCTTGAATAAAAATAATATCTGAATCACACAACTTCAAATACTCTAATATCCTTCTCCTTCTTGGTATCACCCTCAACCCATTGACGTGATGTCAGAATTTTCAGACATCTAGACTTAGTTAGATCTGCCATTCAGATGGGTAATGTTCCAGTAATTTTTTGAGTAACTCCAATATTCAAACAATAAAGACAGCCATAACACATCTAAACTAACTGAAAAACTAAACATACATGACATTTGAGGATTTTTTGCTTTTTTCCCACATGCTCCCCCACCCTTTCTGATTCTTATTTTTTTGCTTTTTCCTAAATTTCGATGTTATGCCCATTACCCACCCCACCCTCTCCGGCGGAACCCTCCCTAACAACTTGAGGTATACCGGTGACACCTCTTCTTTGATCTCTCCTACCTCCTGATGGACTTATAAATATCACTATTCTACCGCTTGTGCTTTAATCTGTTCTACAAAAGACTCTCACATCATTTGGATCACGAAAATTATGCATCTTATTTTTCCTCATGGCCTTCAGGGTTGCGGGGAACCAGATAGTCACAGTGGCGCCAAGATCTCTTAGTTCCTGAATATATTTGCCAAGCTCCCACTGTCTATCCAGTGTTGTATGGGATATATCAGCCCTTATACGGAATGACCAGTCATTTTTCCTGAATCATCCCGCTAGTAGTGCTACTGTAAGGATACTTTCTTTCAGACAATACTCAGTTGGTGATATCTTTTTGGCAAAACACTGAGAATGTCAAACAGCGATTTGTCACCTGCAGGACACAAATTGCCATTGGGATGTCCCGCAACTGTTTCCAACTGAATGGGGTAAAACAGAGATTATTCTGTTTTTCAAAGCCCTGCTATTTTGGGCTGAGGAATGGTGGCTGTCGTAACTTGGCCCCGCCCCATTGCCCAGTAGAATTGCCAGGAACCTGGGCATACTTGTAGATGACAAACTATCTGTGAGAGGCTAAATCACCTCTGTCTGCAGTACCTGTTTTTGCACAATGAGCCTCCTCAAGAAAACCTTTTGGTGGCTTCCTTCGAGCTCCCGGATGACACTCACCCAGGCATTAACCATCAGCCACCTGGATTATTGAAATGCCCTAATTCTCGCTTTTAATACATCCTTTCTATCAGAATTGTAGGTTGTCCAAAAAGACCGCCACCCTTATGGTAAACAACCTGCCTTCCAGGACACTGGCAGCCCGATGCTTAGAACCATACATTGGCTCCCCATTCGAAACAGAGCACTGTCCACACTGCTCTGCCTGACCCAAAAATCTTTGTCAGGCTGTGACCCAAAGTACCTTTAGGACATATACACTCTGTATGTATGTAATGTATTGCGACTTATATAGCGCACGTATCACCCGAAGGCATCAAGGCGCTTGCCTTGGGAACCCGTCCTGGCTTTTCCCTGTGAGATAACCCCTACTGGGCATCCCCAAGGTGAAAGCCAGGCATCCCGCAGTGGGTGGGCCGCCGTAGTGGAGATTAAGCAGCTATTGCCCAGAGTTGCAGCGTGGGACCCCATGATTAGAATAGGCACCGAGGCGAGAATTAGCGAGTCTGTGGCCATTTTTGGGTTCAGGACCCTGCTGCTTCGGGAATTGAACCCTGGTCCCGGGCCAGACCTCTGCATCAGGGTCTGCCGCTCTAATCTGCACCTCACAAACAGGAATTTAAGATCTAGTTCTCAATTTCTTCTATGTCCCAGGCATATTCACTGAGCTATAATGTGTGCCCAAGCCTTATGCTATCTTGGCCTGCACCATTGGAACAAGCTCCCCTGTGCATCAGTGCATGCACTTGCCTGTTGTAATGCTGCCTCTACTGCATCTAGCTGCTAGTCACAAGCTCCCAGATATCCCTTTGGGGAAGAGTCCTGCGCTTTATCAAGACCTTAATAACATAACATTCCATTCTCAGGCTCCTCCTATACTGCTGCACCTGCACCTCCTCTCTTCAGCTGCACCTGCTGTGTCTCTGTTTCCACTGCACCTGCATCCCTTGTTCTGCTGCATCTCCATCATTGCCCCTCACCGTCTTAGCTCCTGAATCCCTCATCCTGCTGCACCTCTTGACATGCGACTGCAGCGGCGCTGTACGCCATTCTCCAAAGGCAATGGTGAACCTGTCAACCATGCGCTCTGTGACTCACTCACACATCCATCTAAGCATTGACTCAGCTGCACATTCACCCACTCACATATTCACACATCTCGCCAACCAAAAGACTTTCTTTAAAAAGGCCAGACGTATTATCGTTGCCAATGCTTTTTATGTCTTTCTCCATGATCCTCTTGCAGAAACAGGGACTCTTGTCATGACTGTGTATAGTACTTTGCTGCTGCATACATACTTACCTCTGTCTAGACTCACCCTCTGATTCTGTCTCTGCCTTCCATTATATATGGTGCTCATGGTCTTTCTGCTAGGTTCACACAAACACCACACACTCACATACACAGCCATCTCCCATCTCAGAACCACCCGCCCTGCCTTCAATCATGTACGGAGCTCCACTGCCTTTCTGCTAGAGTCACACAAACACCATACACTTACGTACACAGCCACCTCCCATCTTAGAACCCACCTACCTTCTTTCAAATATGTATGGTGCACTTCTGCCTTTTGGCTAGAGTCTTTAAAACTCAGTAAGCGTATATCCCATCACTAAAGAAGAGGCCAAGGACTGAATGGGCATTGAACACTGATTTAATCACACTGGGTACAGAGGAGTTAAAGATCACTTGGTGGTGAAGTCAGAATACGTCTGTTTGTTGATTTCTTTTTCCCTCAGTAAATTTGTCTAGCTATTGAAGCCTGCATGTTTGATTTGTGACTGCCCTTGTGTGTTGAGGATCCGTGTGTGTCTATAGGGTTCTCTCTTTGAGCATTAAAGTGTTTGTGTGCATCAGTCAGTGACTGCATGTCTGGTAGTGGCTGGGTTCCATGTGCCCTGATATTTGTAGTTCATGTGCGCACTGATACGTGTGTGCCTGGACTGTGTGTGCTTCTGTCTTTGTGTTGAACTGTGTTTACATGAACGCATACAGGGGCCTTATTTATGAAGGCCTTGCCCCACCGGTGCGTTACTTTTTCCCATGTTAAAAGTGACGCACCGGCGGCGCAAGTCCTTCATAAATAAGGCCCCAGGTGTTTTGCTGTAGGTGCGCTGTATGTCGATATGCATGTTGCTGTCTCCATATGGGTCTACATGTGTGTGATCTATGCCAATATATGCATGCACTGAACAAATGTCGGAGCTGTTGGCTTTGTCGATGCTTGTTAGAAAAGGCACTATAGATCGCTCTAATGGTTGCAGGTCCATTGTCTCCTGTCTGTCTGTATCCTCCCACATTGTAACTCCCAGTTGTTTTACACTTTGTTGCAGGGCCCGAGGTGAAGTGCTTTGCAGCCACAGCATGTCATGAGCTTGTCAGGCTGCAGTTGCCTCTAAGATATGTTTAAAAAATGAATGGTTGGAGGTATTGCACTCAGTTTGTTTGACTAAACTGTTAATCCGATATGTGTGCTACACTAGATTAGTGTCTGCTGCACTGTGCAACAATGGATATGGCCTGGGATCGCTAGATCATCAGGACTCTAGTGTGCACTACTTGTAAAAAAGTTTTTACAAATGAAACATTATCCATACATATTTTCTCTATTATGCTTTATCGTAAATTTAGTGAGAATTATTTGCATCAAATCAATTTATACATATATAATACATTATCAGAGATGAAAGACTTATACACATTTTATAAATCAAGCAATACACAACACAGTTATTTATGAAACCCAATGCATTTCGGGGTTAGTACCCCTTCGTCGGGGGTCTATGATGAAAAGAAAGGAAGAAAGAAAGGACACCAAATTAATCTCGATGCTTGTGGAGATCTATGCTCAATATCGATAGAAATATAAAATGCTCTTACCTAAATAACTGTTTCTTACGCGGTTGCGTATATAATGAAACTTTGGTGATATCTAAATGAAATCATACACTAGTAAATAAATTGATAGAAACCTAAAAGGACGTTATGTTTTTATTAGTGTTTAGAAAATTACCTTAATTCCAGATTAATGGAAACCTATCTGAGAATAATTGTAAAAAATGAGAAAAAATAGGAATCTGTTCCTATGAAGCTTATGGATGATAAACCAAATGGTTATTTGATGAAAATAAACCAAGCCACGAATCTCACCTGTGGTTCTTTCAGGTTAGCTGTAACTTTCTGAAATCTAGTGAGACAGAGCAATAATGTATTCATACTTATTACCGCTCTTAAACAGTGGGAATTAGAAACGTGATTGCAGATATACGGTCGCAGGTAATTTTTTTCCCCGACCGTATATCTGCAATCACGTTTCTAATTCCCACTGTTTAAGAGCGGTAATAAGTATGAATACATTATTGCTATGTCTCACTAGATTTCAGAAAGTTACAGCTAACCTGAAAGAACCACAGGTGAGATTCGTGGCTTGGTTTATTTTCATCAAATAACCATTTGGTTTATCATCCATAAGCTTCATAGGAACAGATTCTTATTTTTTCTCATTTTTTACAATTATTCTCAGATAGGTTTCCATTAATCTGGAATTAAGGTAATTTTCTAAACACTAATAAAAACATAACGTCCTTTTAGGTTTCTATCAATTTATTTACTAGTGTATGATTTCATTTAGATATCACCAAAGTTTCATTATATACGCAACCGCGTAAGAAACAGTTATTTAGGTAAGAGCATTTTATATTTCTATCGATATTGAGCATAGATCTCCACAAGCATCGAGATTAATTTGGTGTCCTTTCTTTCTTCCTTTCTTTTCATCATAGACCCCCGACGAAGGGGTACTAACCCCGAAATGCATTGGGTTTCATAAATAACTGTGTTGTGTATTGCTTGATTTATAAAATGTGTATAAGTCTTTCATCTCTGATAATGTATTATATATGTATAAATTGATTTGATGCAAATAATTCTCACTAAATTTACGATAAAGCATAATAGAGAAAATATGTATGGATAATGTTTCATTTGTAAAAACTTTTTTACAAGTAGTGCACACTAGAGTCCTGATGATCTAGCGATCCCAGGCCATATCCATTCTAAGATATGTTTAGCAAAAGAAATGAGGGTGGCCTGGGAGGGACAAAAGTGCTCTGTGCTATTTTCACAACAGATTTAAATATGCGCCATGAGATGCTTAAAACATGTAGGACATGCAATGAATGTAGATAAATGGTACTCACCTGCCTGAAGACAAGAACCTCTCTGGGCTCAGGGACCAGGTGCAGCAAAGAAACTTCTGACAAGAGTGGCCAGGCTGCAGCTTTGGAATAAAAGGCAACAGCTGGGATCAAAGTCTGATTTCTGGCCTTGGGGGTGATTTCCACATATAGAAATGTAAACAGTGCAGTTTATAGGAAGCCGGGTTAAATACACAGAAGGGCCCGGGGCAGCCCCTGGGGTTCATGCCAGCTTGATGACAGCTTATGTCTCCTCACAGGGAGGGATGGCTGTGCCCTCTGTGCCCTCGATGTGCTGGGGGGCTCCACCTGCTGACCCTTCTCCAACAGTGCACCGAGAATGGGGCACATGTATGTGCATGTGCATGACGGCTTCTTTCATACCCCCCCCCCCCACACTGATTACAAAATGATGAAATCTCGTTGTCAAAGACTGGGATGAAATGAGGAATTACTGGGTGAATCAGACCCCGGATTGCTGTTTCCATCTCAATCCCTCATGTCTTTGTGGCCCCTCAGGCTCCGGTTCATCAGGGATTCGATTTCTCTCCCCCTGATTTACGCCCCCCCAGTTTGGGTAACTCCAGGGGTATGGACGGATTGGTCTGTTTTCTGAGCGCTTTGTACGAAGGCCCTTTATTGTCAGAGTGAAGTGCCTGGCTGTGGGTGTCCTGCTGAGCACCGCGTGCCCCCTGGTGAGATGGAGGCCATGTCCATCAGAGACAGAGAGAGTTTCATCCTGACCCCCCCACCCCCCAGAATCAGAGATTAGGGGGGAGTGATGCTTTCCCAGGGGGAGCCTGTGATACTGGAGCTGCTGTGGTAACTGCATCTGTCTGCGCAAAGGATTCAGGGTAAGAAGCCTTGGTGGAGTCTTAGAAGGAAATAGGTACCACAGTAAACAAGCATTGGCAAAGCCAATAGGTCTGGCACTGGCTGCCTAACTATTAGCTTTTCCACTGCTTGTTCCCTTTCAATCGTGCTTAGCAAAGTGTAACAAACATCATTCAAAGATGGCTGCATACAGATGCACTGGTAGTGATCTCTGAATCACTTTAGTTTCCAAGATTTAAAGGTTGGTGCTGCTAATAGTGCACACATGGGCAGGGCCACGGTGCATGCACCAGCAAAGCTTGGTGAGTCTCTGGCAGTCTTCAGAGAATAGAACAAGCCCTCTAAAGGACATTAGCTGTGACGTTTGCATGAAAATACACCCATCAAACGCAGCACCTTAATTTAATTACTAATCGACTATACTGAAAAACTAGTCGCAAACACTGAACACATTTTCATGCTGAGTGCAAATCCAAAATGCAAGGACTAATTGATTCTGCAAACCTTCCCATGATTTTATAAATATTAGGCAATCTGTCTGGCTTTTCTGTATTGAAAGTTAAGTGACTTCCAATTTTTGCTATTTTGTATGTGTGCTGGCTCCATTCGGCCATCTAGCAGCCTGCCATGCTCTTGAAGCTGGCACCTTCAATTGTATGTACCCTCTTGGCAGGAATAGAAGACATCTCTCTTTGTTCGTGTTTAGAAATAATGAAAGAATGATGCTACGCCTGCTCCACACTCCCTCCACCAAGCTGTGTGAGTGCAGTGTGTTAGTGGCTCAAACAGGATGTTGCTCCTAATGCTGCAGAACTCCCCTTTACTGTTAGGGGGTGTGGTAATCAATGAATCACAATCTATGAGATTCAAAGAAGAAACTTACCTGCATTAAAGAAAAACAATTATGAACCAGCGACAAAAGGTATACAATTATAGCATAGTTTTCCACTCGATATATCTTAGAAATGTGAAACAGCAAATATTTTATTGATTACTTTTCAAGGAAAAGAAATAATCAATACATCCTTTTGTCCATATTTCTTTTTTGGCATCTCATTTTCCAGGACTAGAAATCCAGTAGTATAGGAATGCAGTCGCATGGAGTTCCTTGCCTTCTGGGGCCTCGCACTGAAAGGAATTGTGCGCTTTTAAAATTCGTAAAACTCAGACTATGACTCAAGTGTCACCAAAAATGTACTGAGAATTAAAGGACATTTACATTAATCAAGATAACAGGATGAAACAGAAGAGATGCGCTACTCAAAGGCCACTGGAAATACACTGGCACAAGAACTGCCTCCAGCAATGGAATGTATGTGACAGCCAGACACAGCCCAACACTCACATGCACTGGCCCAACAGGCCACTGCTCTGCGTCCTACCTAAGTATGCGCATTTAACGTGCCAATGTGGTACACAAGTATCAAAGTGACATCCCTTTGTGGTCACTTAGCACTCTTCTGGAGTTCACTTTTAGGTGTTAATTTACAACATGTGTTCAGAATATCAGAGTTCAGTTATGGGTTGCTGGAAGTTGTTTCGTTATGTGACAGATCTGCATTTACTCTCGGTCCGTCAGAAGTAAGTTGTAATATGACCAAGCATATTGATGTCCTCCTGGAGGTGGCAGCTATTCCATGGCTGTCCGGCCACCCAAGTTGTAATCCAGCGGTCAGACTGCTGCTGCAGCGGTAGCTGGACCACCACTGTTGCTCCACCATGAGTTTGATGGTGGGGTCAGCAGACCCCAATGTCTATGTTTGCTTTTAAATGAAGCAAATTCTGTTTTTTATGCACCCCGTTCTTATTGAGACCACTGCCTGCTCATAAAAAATATGTTTTCAACTTTCTCAAAGGGGAAGGGGTCCCTTAGGGACCCCTTTCCATTTGCGAGCGGATTACCACCAACTTTGAGTTGTTGATAAAGTGAGAATGTTTTGCATCTGCATTTCGGTTGCAAAAGATTTGTGCATAATAATGTGAATTGGTATTTGGAAGGGACACCCTAAACATGCCCCTTCCTGATACCGAATCGCTGACCCAATTTGTGATTCGGTAATAGGTTACTGAATCAAAAATAGAGTGTACAGTTTAAAATGCCTTTTTGCATTTGTAAATTGCCTGATTCTTCAAATTGGGCATTTGCAAAAGAAAAAAAAGCTTCGTACATATGGCCCAAAATGAGCCCAGAAGCAGGTGGCCCAGGAATGTTGACCAGTATGACTGACCAATCCGAATCAGACACTGACTGCAGGAAGTTGCAAGAGGCAGTAGCAACTCTTCCGATTAGAGGACATCTCCACATCACAAGTGTCTCAGCAGTTATCCTGGCATGCATGCCTTTTCTTTAATCAAAAGGAGATCTTGAAGGCAGCAGCTTAATGCTTTCAGTCACAGGCACAAATAAGTGCTCACTGCCATTTTCCACATGCCATAAACCTGATTTAAATGCAGGGGTCTAGCTAAAGGAGCAGAGAATTGGTGCTTTAAATGTGTCAGTGTGGTAATGGGGGGGCTATGACTGAAATGTTTTAGTTTAACCCTTGATATGTCAGATTCAGCTGAGCTGTTCAAGTATTAACCAACAACTTATGGCAATGGAATAAGAAGTGCAGATTCTCAAGGCCTGTCTCCCCAGAGAACAGTGGCCTTCGTTGTGTGGGCACTCTAAAGAATACAGTCGGGTAATTCTGGTGTTTGCTCATAACAATCAGGCTCCGCATGCGGCCAATGCTGCTGCCTTCCCTCGAGTCTTGATAGATAAAAAGAACGGTAAAGGAAGAAGAAATGTTTTTGGGAAAAATTACACATTTGCTCCAAAGACAAGACACTGAAGGGGACTTCCTTCAAAGCTGATGTGTACTTTTTCCAAAATGCCGTCACTCACTGGGAGAGAAGCCAGTTGTTGAAGTAGGCTGAGTCAATGCCCGGTGCTATATGCTGGGCACCCATGGTACCCCCCCAACATTGGCATACACAAGGTGGCAGGCACCACGGTGCCTGTCATGTTGTGCATGCAAATGCACAACATGCTGATTTTACATTACATTTTACATCCTGCAATGTTTGCGCCCGCCAGTGTGGCGGGCGCATCATAATGTGCACAGCGGGGCTGCCACACCCCTGGCGGGCGGCCCGCATACTTTTACAGTGGCGGAAGGACATCGTAATAGTGCCCTAAGGGTATCATTATGATGGCAGGCGGACTTAATGGTACACAGGACCCCCCGCCAGAGTTGCGGCGATCCTGCCATGGCAATTTGGATGCCACCGCCACCCGGGCGGTGGCATCCCGCATATATTACATTCGGCGGGCGGTGCTGTTAGCAGCTCCTGCCACAATGCAATATATGCATGTTGTGCATTGGCATGCACAAAGTGACAGGAACCGCGTGGTGCCTGCCACCTGCCACCTTGTGTATGCCAATGTTGGGGGGTACCATGGGTATCCCCCAGTATAGCCCCTCACCCCTCTGGGGGCCCGCAATGGGCCCCCAAAGTAAACTTCGCAGGCCATTCCATGGCAGAGTCTCCGCCGTGGAAAGTTCCACAAAATGGCACATCTTAATATGGTCACCATATTGAGGGTCTTTTCCACCCGGCCGGGAATCCAACAGGCGGAAAGCGGCGCATGGTCTTTCCGTCTGCAGCGGTGCCCCTCGCCAGGCTAATATGGCGGGGGCGAAGATGGGTAATTTGGCGGTGGTGATCCGCCCACTATGCTAATAGGTCTATAAGCTCTTTAACCATCCTGTTGGTAGCCATGACCATGGCCAGAACCAATCATCAGAATCAGTCATTTTCTCTGCTCCACAGAATATTTGAAATGCATGCTTAATTTGTGCCACATCCCTTGCTTTTTTTTCACTATTATTTAAAAAATAAGAGCAAGAGAAATTCAATAAAACACACAGTCCTACTTGTTGTAGTGTTGGGAGGTCAAGTGCAATTCTATGTTGAATAGTCATGGTAGCCACGGAATTTATTTCCATCTGGAACTGGTGAAATGCATTTCTTGTTGCATTGAATGCTAAAGCTGGCTCAGCAGACACGTTAACATGGGCAATTCTAAATCATATACCCCATATCCAGGAATGAATGTACGCATTACCTCATAGAATAGGCCTTGTCTAGCCTCCAGAATAGGCGCATGTATATCTCTTTAAAATATGTTAGCAAAGCACCCCAAATTTAATGGGTCATGGGCTGCAATGTGCATCACGATTGAAATGTTCGGTGTAAGATACGAAATAAGGCAAATGTCTTGCATCATCCCAAATGCAAAAATCTCAATTTAAGGAATCTCTAAATTGAGATTCCTTAAATTGCGATTGCATTTAAGGAATCCCATATTGAGATTCTTTAAATGCAATGCAACAAAGTAAAAAAAATTGCTATTTCGCTAATGGGGGGAGCAAATTAGCATGAAGTTGAACTTCATGGTAATTTGCAAAAACTTTGAAAAATGCACTTTTGTGGATTTTTCAAAGTTTCATGTTGCGCACACACATACCCTTAGGACATGTGTGTGCGCAACATATGTGCACAGATTAATTTCAGGGGTGCAACAGGGTGTCGTTTGGACACCCCTGCTTCCTTGAAATTGCATTCTCATTTTGCGATTCGCTAATTGCGAATCACAAATTGAGAATGTCTTCCCATTCATTCCTATGGGCCTCTAGGCTCATAGGAATGAATGGGGAGGTATTCCTTAATTGCGAGTCGCAATTTGCGAGTCGCAAATAAGGAATATTAAGAAATCGCAATTTTTTTAGCGATTTCTTCATGCATAGCCTTTTGCTATTCCTTATTAGCGAATCCTTGTTTTTCACTAATAAGGAATTGCAAAATGGATGCTTGATGCATCTGGGGGATGATCCAAGCCTGTTCCAACAGAAGCGTCATCCCTGCGGTGTTTTGTAGAGGGCTACTTTTTTTTTAGCTCAGGAGTTTAATGGAAAAAAACAACCTAAAAACAAACGAATACGTCTTAATGATAGTATGTATGTATTACCAGCATACAAGAAATATTCAAACAAGTATCGCATCTAACAGAGGCAGGTAACGAGGCCTTGTGCACTAAATAATGGAGTCAAACGGATACTTACTATTGTTGTTTTGTTCTAGAGATTTAAAAAAGACACATATCTATATGCTGTTGGGAAAGGAAAATACGCCCAATGCATGGGGACAATTGCATTCTGAAACCACCTGGTAGGCAAAACTTAAACCTGGAATGAAATGGCTGCTATACACTAAACACCACATTTATTTATGAATTTCTGTTGGGGATTTTTATTTTTAAATTGCACCTTTCCTTGGAAAATGGGCACCATTTCTGCGAGAGCAACGTAAACGAAAGGTGCACAAGAGGTGTGCTTGTGCAGTTTAAAGTCTTAGTGAGAGGTGACCAGTGATTTAAAAAAACATTATTTTGTATTGGGAAACAGATTAACTTCGAGAGCGGGTGCACACTGGGGCTTTTATGCAATGTAGTTGCAGTGTTTACGGGGGTTGCCAACACTGCATCTCATTTAAATGTTGTCTTTCAGTTTTTATTCTGCTTAAAGAACTGGGCTGTTGCAACCTCAAACCCTATTTCTTTTTTTTATGCTCATGACGTGTTCTCGTTCTTTTTGCATCGTCTATCAATGCTAAAAAGACACAAGGAAAACTGAACTTGTTTAGCTTTCGTTTGATATTAAAAAAAACTCTTTGGAAAGATGAAGTGTTGCACTTACGGTTTTTGTGCTTGGCTAAAAGAAGTGCCTAAGGTTAATTTGTGATAACTGTTTATGATGTCTGTTTGCAAGAAGCGGTGGCTGGAGGGTTGAAAGGGCTGCTGTTATTGTGGGGGTGGCAGTGTTTCTGCCTGGACCAACGCTGGAGTTTGCTAACACACTGTCAACCGAAAAGGCAGTTCGAGTGGGTTGTGCTCCTGTTGCTGAGGTCGGAGTGCATTCTGCATTTCTTCCTTTGGAGGTGCAAACAGTCAGCAGTGTTTTGTGGTTCGTTTTATTGGGCTGGTCAGAGAGTCGCAGCTAAGATCGGCCTCGCCACACAGACACTTCACTGAAGCTGAACCCCCAAACTGCAGACGGGGGGGGGGGGGACAATCGCCTATGCTTACTGCAGGCTGTAAATGTGGCAGCCATGGAATGGAGATGACGCTCGCCAGGCCTTTAAGGCAGTTTGACTAACGAGGCAAGGCTCACTCACCTGTACTCAGTGTTTTCAGCTTGATTACGCCATAGTGCCCACACCGCCAGCGCTCGCTCGGCACTGCGCACGTTAACACTTATATACCAAGGAAACTCATGAGACATACTTGTGGGAAAGCAGTGGTGCAGGTTTATTTCGTACAACAAGTAGCTGATAAGGTGGGTCATCTTACAGGCGATCCAATGCGGCAGCCCCTCGCTGACCCGCATGCCTAAGGAGCCATCTTGCACGGCGAGTCGATGCTCTGACGGTGCAGTAAATTATCACTTTATTTCGTTATACTCCCACCCCCCCTGTCAGGGCGGAGCGATGAGGCACACCCCCGGTCGGTTCAGGCTCCCCGACCGCCCGAAGGACTAACGGGGCGCCGACGCTGCTTCCTGGAACCCCCTCGGCTCCAGTTTCTTGGCTCAGGCACCCTTACTGTGCCAGGCAGAGGTATTTAGACTGTATCCTTCTGCCGCAGAGGTACCCCTACTGTCCATCTGCTTCCAGATCGCCCTGTGACTCCACCTGCAACACAAAACATGACCATTAAAAGTTCACAACTTTCGCCCTCCACTCTGCAGCTGGGTCAGGGTTAGGGTGGGAACAGCGCAGAGCAGCCCAAGGAACCAACGCGGGAAGGAGAGGCCGAGCAAAGTTGCTGGGCCTGCTATATACCCCGGGAGCGGCCCCATCCCTAGGCGAGCCCTCCCTATTGGCCGTTGGCTAGGAGGGCGGCTCAGGGGGGTTGGCGCGCTGCATGCTCCTCTCGCGCGATGTGTGGGACTAAGACGCTGTCCCGCCCATGCTCCCCTCTGTGTCGCGCGGCCAGCGGCAAAGTGCTCGCACGGCCAGCGGCATAGTGCCCACACCGCCAGCGCTCGCTCCGCACTGCGCACGTTAACACTTATATACCAAGGAAACACATGAGACATACTTGTGGGAAAGCAGTGGTGCAGGTTTATTTCGTATAACAAGTAACTGATAAGGTGGGTTATCTTACAGGCGATCCAATGCGGCAGCCCCTCACTGACCCGCATGTCTAAGGAGCCATCTTGCACGGCGAGTCGATGCTCTGACGGTGCAGTAAATTATCACTTTATTTCGTTATACTCCCGCCCCCACTGTCAGGGCGGAGCGATGAGGCACACCCCCGGTCGGTTCAGGCCCCCCGACCGCCTGAAGGACTAACGGGGCGCCAACGCTGTTTCCTGGAACCCCCTCGGCTCCAGGTTCTTGGCTCAGGCACCCTTACTGTGCCAGGCAGAGGTATTTAGACTGTATCCTTCTGCCGCAGAGGTACCCCTACTGTCCATCTGCTTCCAGATCGCCCTGTACTCCACCACAGCTCTGGAGGAGGCCCACGTCGATGACAGAGCCCCCCACCCACCTAGCTACTTCACAACGCTGTTTCGTACCACTTGTACATCCAGGAGGGATATGTTCACCCCCAGTGCAGTCAAGTGTACCCTGTCTTGTAGTGGTACCCCTCAGTTTCTCTTGTAATGGTACCACCCCGACATCCCTCCAACTAACTTCTGCATGGGTCCGTTGACCATCCTGCGGCATGCTCTATCGCTACCGGTGATCTGGCCCTGCGAGTGCCACCCTCAGACCACGGGAACTCGCCCGCTCCTAACCTGTTGCCCACTGCGACCATGTCCTCCTACACGATACCCTCCAGTTCTTCTGGCAGGAGTACATGTCTAAGGACCCCAGGCTTCTCTTTTCCATCAACTTTTGCCTGGATCCGTTGCCCCACCCAATCTAAAAGTGGCATGGTGGTCAAAAAAGCCTATGGCTTCAACTACTACCCCGAGCGATTGCCGTGGTTAGACAAATTGCAACATTCCACCCATCCCCATTGCGTATTTGGGTGGCTCTTAACCTGCACTCCCTTCGCCTGCCCAAAATAATAGGGGTACTGTCAACTCCAGGGGTTCTAAGCATTTATGATTACCCCAGTTTGAAATTTAACACTCAGAAATTCGTTTTCTGGTTCTTCTCAGAAGCTATGTCTTTGCTCGCCTGAAGTCTGATTAATTAACTCTTCCTCATTCTGTACTTGAAAGGAGGTTACTGAAAATTGACATATTTGTTCACTTTTCCTTGTTCCGCTGGATATGCCTGTTAATTGGGAAGGACAAGGGACAGACAAAGACATCTGGATTCTTACAATGCCTCCGCTAATTGAGATTATCATTGGCAATGGGAAAGTACAGGGCAGACAAAGACATCTGGTACTCTTACAGTGCCTGCACTTATATATAGAGTGAACAGGCATGCCTCTCTTAAGTCCCTGTGGAGTATCTGCCATTTATTGCAGCATTGTCCTTGTACCTGCGTTTAGTACTGTTTTGTAACATGCACCCGCCATTTCCTCTTGTAACACACAGTTTGCTACTTCTCACATGTTGTTCGCCTTTGCTGCTTGTACAAGTATTGCAGTATTTTACCTCCAATTGTACTTTGTCTCTCTTGTAACCTGCACACTTATCACTTATCCCTCATGTATTTTGTTTGCTTCACAATTGTCACTTTACCTCATGTAACTTCACGTCCGCTTTTGTACGATTATTACCTGTCATTTCTTGTACCTATTGTAAAGAGCTCACGCCTTCGGGAAACGCATAAATGAATTAAATGAACAAAAAGTTGACCTCGAGCAAATGAAGGACCGCCCCATTCAGGATAGTCGATTTTTTTTTTTAGTGAGAGCCAGGAAAGGGGCTGTGCCTCCTGCTAGAGCACTTGGTGTTCAGAATCTTTACTATCATATTTGAATATATGTGTGTTAAAACAAATTCCTTCTCCGTAAGGGGCTGATAGCCAGATAGCCAGAAGGTGGCGACAGTGAGCTATTATAGTTGTTCACCACGAAGCCTTGTCGGGCATGTATTGCTTCATTGATGGAAACAAGTTCAGGGGCTGTTTCGACTGGCGCCCTTAAACGACATTACAATATGACCACAATTCCAACTTTTTTGAGCCTGTCTGTGCACTGCTAGTACAACCAGATATATACATGTACCACTAGAGCTCACTCCTCACAATGGGTGCATTCTCAATGTATACATAAACTCACTCCGACTAATGATGGAACTGTTAAATTAAAACTAAAGCAGATGTGTGACGTAGTCAGTAACGGTTCTCTTAGTTAGCAAGACACATAAGCTAGCCTGAATTGTCATATACACATCGCTTGTTACGATTCATTACCTTAATTCCAGCTCCGTAAGCTGCCAGAATGTTAAGGCCATAGGCCACAACAGTCATCTCACCTTACAGAAAATCTTAGCAATTGTGTTACTGACATTAGTATGAATTATACCAAACGTAACTTTATGATGCCTTTAAAACATGAAGGCACCATTGCGTCATAATGGTTTCCTGGTGGATGCTGCAATGCTTTCGGTGGCATTGGACCAGGACTAAACTAAGGGCAAAATATACTTTGAGGATAGAGTGCTATTTCAGAATGTTGGCACGTTTTGTTGAATGATATTGCATTGATATGTCAAAACATCCGAAATGGACAGTCCTGAAAGTGATGTGGTTTACTGCATAATACTGCAGTGCCGTTTAGGATTACATGTGTGAGTTAGACACATTTATGCCTGCAGAATTAAAGAAACCTGCAATCACCCTTTAAAATATTTTTCCACGTGACCTACACCATAGCTGTCCGTTGTCTTAAATATCTGTTATGGCTACGTTCACCCACCAGATCTATTAAGTTATATTGCTTGAAGTTAAATTCGCATTGTTGAACTTCACAGCAGATAGATTTTATTGGAAGGGAAGTGTAAAAGAAGCTGCGATGGTTTACAGTTTCATATCTCACTCTCCATCATACCGATGAAGGCTGTATCACAAATGTGCAGCTCAGCTTACAAGATGTGAGTCAAGGCATTCATTTAAGGACCAAAACAGTGAAAGTGGACAACTTTGAAGTGATGAAAATTATAAAATTTGCACACCGAAAGAAGTAAAGAAGCGTTTGGGTCTTCTTTTCATCCAAACACCGTGGATAAACGGAGGTTGCAGATTTAGTACTGCGACGCATATCGAAGTAACTCAAAGACATTCCAACAAGTTTAACACACGATAAAAGCACATGCATTTTCTCCTATTACCAATCTCGTTTGTAATCTCCAATTGCTGTTCCAACCGTTGAGGGATACTAAATATCCTTGCTAAGGCTGTGCGCGAATTAATGGCACAAATAACTAAGGATCTTGCGGTATGACGCCACGCCCACAGGCCAAAGCTAGGGGCAGCCACCAGTCCACTGCAATCCAGCACCCCTTGTGTCACTAATAGTGCAGTTCCCATTTGAACAGAACCAGCGGATCAACTCTTTAATACGATTGGATTGCAATCGCATGTGCACTATCCTCGTAGTGGAGAGCCGCAGTGGAAGTAGTTGGACATTCCCTAAACTCGACCCGCGGGTGTCGTAAGGCAACCTTGGGGAAGTAAGACTGGAACTCAAATGCATCATGTAGAAGTAAGGGGTTGGAACCTACAGTAAGGAATGCTTGGACGTCTTGCGATCTGCATTCAAGCAATTATGTGAAATTGCGGTGAAATGCAGCAGAATTATGGTTTATTATGCAAAATTCAACACCACTTATTGATGCTGTCTTAATGCTCTGTCACATTGCGTCAGAGTGTTTGGATTGGTTGCTTGGCTATGGAATATCGCTGCAAGGTCATCTCTCTGAGATAGATTGCCACTGGGTGGTCAAAGAGTTTATACTGAGAAAACATACTTGATTCAGAGATCACTAAGTAACCCCTATGTTACAGATTTGAGTCACAGCAGGGCGGCCTCAGCCTTATATTCTGAAGTTAACAAATTGAGAAACACTGACAGCACTTGTTTGCTATGTACAATAATGTACATTGTATTTATATAGCAATTACTACCCTGACGAGGCGTCGAAAACTTGATTAAAACATGGAGTAGCGAGTGCTGTATGAAAACAAAAGTTATGATTAGTAGATTATAAATGGAAGTTCATGAAATTGATTCTCGGAGCTGCTGATTTTTGGGCAAGAATGAGGCAAACAGTGAGGCAAGATCTGAGCACCGTCTGTGAGTGGAAGCAGTTCAAGGCTTTCAATAGCTAGCATCACCTTCCTGCCCCTCGGGTTCCTAAACCTTCCGAACAATACCTCTGCTCATCCAGTTAAGCAGCTCCGGTCGCACGAGCGTGGGCAGTACCAGTGGATAAATTACGCCTCTGCCTTACCACAATTTTACGTTCCGGACACCCCACTGCTGAGCACTGTGTGATTAAAATGCAGCTGTGTAGCCACGAAAGCCAATTGTAAATTCAACTTTGACAACTTTGGCGAGAATTCAATGGTTTTTTTTTTATTTGGACATGTCAAAATGAGAAGTATTGAATGCCCTTTTCTGTCTAGTTGTCTTTTATAAGGGATTATATGATTTACAGCCTTGTACCAAATCATGGGAAAATGCATAGCGTTCAAACCCAAATGTAGTTTCTGCAGTGCTGCCTGAAACTATAAAAGAATTCCCACCAATATAAGACGCTGTCCCGCCCATGCTCCCCTCTGAGTCGCGCGGCCAGCGGCATTTCTCCCAGAGGTTTCTCTCGCCCATGCTCCCCTCTTTGTCGCGCGGCCAGCGGCATTTCTCCTAGAGGTTTCTCTCGGGCTGGGCTGAAGCAAGGAGGGAAATACGAACAAAATACAGGAAGCAGTACTTGAAATCCCGCCTCCTATTGTCATAGGGTGACCGTCTCAAGGCTCAGCCAGTCAGAGGAGGAGGCGGGATGTTAGCAGAATGTCCTGAGCTATGTCAGATATCCAGGCGAGCCGAGTTTTCGACCGAAGTCCTGGAAAAACAGCTGATTTAGGTAGCGCCTGTTTGCCCTCACCACTGCCTCACAGACACACACTGCACATGTGTGATTTGGGCAATATTGAAGTCATCCATCTCGCATGCGCAGCGTGTGTTTGTACACGGCCGTACTGCACTGCTATAAGACAGAATAAGTGCTGCAGCCTCAGACCAGTTGTCAATCTCCTTCCTCCGAGACTGGTGGTGCTCCTCCCCATACGCCCTCATGCAGGAGCCTTGCATGATAAAAAGGTATATTTAGGTACAATTGCCATTTTCAGGAGATTAGACTTGCCTAGGAAAGATAGAGGTAGCGATTTCCACTGTTGTAATTGTTTCCATATCTTAGAAGTAACTTTATCAAAATTTGTTTTTGCTAATAAATCAAGTTCCTGGACCACCTCAATCCCTAAATACCTGATGCTATGTCGAACTAGGTCACACCTGTAATTTGTGTTCCATTGCATAATCTCTGTCTAGGCTGGATTGACAGCATATCCAGATATTTCCCCCAATCTCTAACGTTTCCCAAATGGCTACTATTGAGTCCTGTAAATGGCCGGTAAATGTCATCAAGTCATTTGCATGAAGGCCGATTTTCTTAGCCCACCCATTACAGGAGAATGGTATGATATTCTTACATGCCCTTAATTTAATGGCGAGTGGCTCTATATACAAATTAATCAATCGGGGAGAAAGTGGGCACCCCTGCCTATTGTAACCTGCTTAGATAAAATGCCATCTACTAAAACTTGGGCTGATGGATTTTTATAGAGAGTCTTAATTGCAGAAATGAAATTGTGACCTAGATTAAAACGCTGAATCAACTCTTGAAAGAAATGCCAACTAACCCTATCAAACGCTTTGGCTGCGTCGCATGTCATCACCGTTAGGGGCTGACACTTTCCATTGCCAAGTCAATTGCGCCTACCAACTCATGGGTTAAGTCATGTAAATGCCTACCCTTTATAAAACCCTTATGATCATTGTGAATCAAGAGGCCAACCATCCGATCCAACCTTTTCCTAATTATCTGAGTATACAATTTATAATCACTGTTGAGAAGGAGATCGGCCTATATGATTCACATAACGTTGGATCTTTGTTAGGTTTTATTTAGACGATTATTGTGGCTAGGTCCCAGGATGGAGGGAGTTCTTGTTTTAAAATATATGCCGAATTAAAAAGATCAAGGAAAATGTGAGCCAATTCTTCTTTCAGATGGGAATAGATTTCGTTTGGGAGAGCAGCAGGTCCTGCAGCCTTGCCTTTCTTTAGGCTTTTTATTGCGCTATAAATTTCTTCTATTGTGAAGGGGGCGGATAATTCTCTAAAGATCAATATCTTGAAAAAAGGCTGCTATTCAATCCCTGTCCGGGTTTGTATTCTCTGTGAGAGTTCTTGGAAGAATTGGACAAACGCCTATTCAGTCTCCCCATCTTCAGTGATTCTATTCCCGGTAGTTTGATATTTTACTTATTTAATCGCATTTCTGGTTTGATCTGCTTTCGACTTCCATGCCAAAAGTTTGCCACATCCTTCCCCATATTCATAGTTGGCAAGTTTACTTGCTTCACATTTTTGCTATACCTTAATCTCCAGATAATGGACTAAATTAATTTTTGCTTTTGCTAATTCTGTTTCAAGACCCAATCCATTTGTTGGATTTGAACTACACCATATGTTCCTCTGTATTGCTTTGATTGTATCTTCTAAAAATGTAATCTCCTTCTTAACCTTTTTGTTGTGTGACAAATTACAACCAACTAATATGCCTCTGATGTAAACTTTATATGTGTCCCATATACCTCATTTAAAGGAGCTGAAAAAACTTGTTCGTAGAGTTTTTAAATTTTTAAATTATTAAAGTATCTTACAGCACCGATTTGTTCAAAGTCCAGCAACTTTCGGCTGACTTTTATTTCATGGAAAATTGCAGTGAAACTGCCGAATGATCGGATAGGTGCTCCAGAATATGTACCACACTCTTAAGATGGTCACTAATAGTGGCTGTTACCAGGAAAAAATCTATCCTCGATCGGTGACCAAGTTTTTTGTTAAGGAAAGTATAGCTACCGCCAGCCAGGAGGGGGCAATCCGCCCGACATCCACACTCGTTTAACCCCCCGCCATATTAGTATGGAGGGGGAGCCTCAGCGCACAGAAAGACCGTCCACCGCTTTTCTGCCCCCGGGCGCCTTGCGGCCGTGGTGGAAAAGGAATAATATGGTGGCGGTGTCTATCAGACACCACCAGCCATATTATGATGGGTGTCTGTAGGTGCCTTTCCGCAGCGGCGATGTCGCCACGGAAAGACATGTGGTCTTGCGGGCCCCCAGAGTGAAGGAGAAGTGGGGGTGCATACGGGGGGGTACCTGTGATACCCCCCTTCATTTGCATAAACAAAGCAGCAGGCACCATGCGGTGCCTGCCGCTTTCTTTATGCAAATGCATCAATGCATTTTTAGCATTGTGGCGGGCGGTGCAGAGAGCACCGCCCGCCACAATGCTAAAATACAGGATGTGCCCGCCACTGTAGTGGGCACATCCTAATACCCCCCACGGGACCCCCGCGGTCCCGAATTCCGACAGGATGGCGGGCGTCATCCTAATAAGCCCCCTAGACTTAGTTAGATCTACCATTCAGATGGGCAACGTTTCTCTAATTTTTTGAGTACCTTCAAAAATTCAAATAATAAAGACAGCCATGACACATCTAAACTAACTAAAAAATTAAACATAAATGACATTTGAGGATTTTTTTACTTTTTTCCCACATACTCCCCCACCTTTTGTGATTCCTATTTTTTTTGCTTTTTCATAAATTTCGATTTTATGCTTATTACCCACCCCACCCTCCCTGGGTAACCCTCCCTCACAACTTGAGATATACTGGTTACACCACTTTTTTTTAGCTCTCCTACCTCCTGATGGACTTATATATATCACTTTTCTACCGCTTGTGCTTTAATCTGTTGTATAAAGATTTGGATCACGGAAATAATGCATCTAATTATTCCTCATGAGCCTTAGGGTTGCGGGGAACTGGATATTCACTGTGGCGCCAAGAACTCTTAGTTCCTGAATATATTTGCCAAGCTCCCATTGTCCAGTGTTGTAAGGGATATATCCGACCTTATAGGGAATGACCAGTCATTTTTCCTGTATGATCTTGTAGTGCTCCTGTAAGGATACTTTCTTTCAGTATGTAGGTTTTAAAGTTTACTAGGATACTTCTCGCTGCCTTCCTACCTATACGCAGTACAAAGGGATCTTGATGAACTCTCTGTATATCTTCCTCCAGTAAAGTTTGATCAAGATCCTGATTCTGCTCCATTATTAGGGAAACTACGAAGGCCTTAATATCCCCACCTTCTAACCCCTCAGTAAAATTCTGAATTCTTATATTATTTCATCTCGCATTGTTTGCAAGGGCTTCTAACTTGTTTCTCAATTCTTGTTATTTTTTCTTTAACTTTAGAATCTCCTCTTGATTATCTGCCACCTTCGTTGAGAGCTGCTTGTGTGCGAGTTCAATAGCTCCAACTCGTTCCAGAAAACTATTGATTTTTTTCTTCCATTGATTCACAATGCCTTTGTATTTTTGGGTGATTAGTTTCAGAGATAACAAACCCCTCCCTTATTTTGGATAGCATTGTCCTCATTAAGTTCTCTAAATTGGGGAAGCTCGGCTGGGCTGGCAATGTTTCTGATTCTCCTAACGTAGCTGGTGTCAGATGTTCCTGAGGGGATTGTGAAGTGAATCAGACTCTGCTCGGTCCTAGGAGTTATGCTATCCGAACACAGGTCTGAACCGTCTTCAAGACCTACTAATGGGTTAAAGCTGTTTTTTGTTGTTATTTGAAATGAAATGAAATTAAATGAAATGAAAATGAAATGAAAAATTATATTTATATAGCGCGTACATACCCAAAGGCCTCGCAGCGCTTGAACTGAATAATGTGGTGAGCAATAGCAGATTTAGCACACTTTAGCAAACAGGTGGGTTTTTAATGTTTTCCTGAAGACCATCCGGTCGCTAATCTCCCGCATATTCGGCGGGAGCGAGTTCCACATCTTCGCCGCCATGTGTGAAAAAGCCCGGCCTCCCCAGCGAGCCTTATTGAATTTAGTTGTGGTGGCGAGATGCAGGACACTGGAGTGAAGGGTTCTCGATGGAGTGTAGGGTATATCCAAAGAGCGCAGGATAGCTGGGCCTGTTCGGTGAAATGCTTTGTGCACAATGCACATAGCTTTGAAGTGCGTTCTGGCGGCCTATTTGGATTATGGATAGTTCCTTGGAGCCTGTAGCAGTAGCCATACTCTCCTCCGCCTTCTGGCTATATGGTGAAGCCTTGGAGGGTTGTTGTGAGCCTGGACTGGAGTAATCTCTTGTTTTTGTTGATGATTCCTGCGTTTGTACCTTAAAATATTAACGCAGAGAGGGAGTGATTTTAACTTTCCTGGGATTCTCCTTCTTTATTTGTTTGGATGTATTATGTCCTTGATTCTATGCAGCCCCTTTACTCACGTCTGGTGCAGATGCAAACGCAGCTGCGTTATCTGGAAGAAATTTGGGTCGCATGTTTGGAGATCACCTGGATTTTTGATTTTGTATTTGCAATGCTTAAAGTAAGATCTTCCTTACCCCAAACCCCTCGACTCCTTAGTGTATACCTGTTTATGGTATTACTGTTACTTGTTGTTATCTTAAACTCCCCTCTCTTATCCTTTTTCGCCTATTTTACCTTATTCCCTGTTTTAACTGTGTTCATATCAGGATTTTCTGCCCCCTTTCCAGAATCAGAATCCTCTGGTGAGACCTGTCCCGCCTCCTTACCGGGGTTGTTCCGCTTGCATTTCCCTGCGCCTTCTGATTAGAGATCAAAGCAGGATTTTTAAGCATACATTTCTCAAAGCATTTCTCCTTGGCAAGGAAACTAGAGAAAAACACCCAAATATTGCAAAAAAAAAGAGAAATTTAACCCAGCAGCATCCTCACGCCAAGTTTACATCGCAAAATCAGTTACAGTAAGCACAAACTGCTGCTTCTAGCTAGCCAAGTCCACCATCAGTTTCGGAGAGCTTGCGACCTTTGCTATCTAGCGGCCTCGATGTTCCCCAGCTTGGTGCAGTTATTTTAGTGTTTAATAATATGTCATCAGTATATGAGGGTGCACAGACAGAATATCAAGTTGTGATTATCGAACTACCATAATATCGAGTTGCAAATATCGTAATACAAGAATATCGACTGCAAGAATATCGTGGCCCAGAATATCGACAGTAAGGTAAGAAATATTTTTTTTTTAAATATCGAAGTCAGTAATAACGCTTGTAAAAATATAGTTGTTTATAATATCGATTTGTATATTAGTGTGATGTATTTTAGTTTGTATTTTAAAAGTATGTGATCTAATTTGTTTGTATAGGTGAATAATTTTATGTTATTTACATTTTGTGTTTTTTTGTTCTGTAGCGGGTTGTGTGTGCATAGAGGAATAGGATGGAAATTATCTTGATAATAATAAGGTATTTAAGATTTTTTATTTATTAGTATTCATAAAATATTTTGTATAATGAATTATTAATTGTTTATTAATATATATTATTTAATTAATTCATAATTATTTAATGGTGTTTTTTTTAGGAGTGGGTTGTGGGTTTATAGGGGAATAGGGTGGAAAGTAATTTAATTATAATAAAATAATTAATAATTTGTATTTATTAGTATTTATAATTATTTTTATTTGTACTAATTATTAATTGTTTATTAATTTTTATTAATTAATTGATAATTACATTAATTGTGTTATTTGTTTTAGGAGCAGGTTGTGGGTTTATAGGGGAGTAGGATGGGAAGTAATGTAATTCTAATAAGGTAATTAATAATTGTTATTTATTAGTATTTATGATTAATTTTGTATTAATTAATTATTGATTGGTTATTAATTTTAATTAATTAATTAATTTATAATGATGTTAATTGTGGTAATTATTTAGGAGCAGGTTGGCGTTTATAGGGGAATAGGGTGGGAACAAATTTTATTTTAATAAAGTAATTCCATTTTTTTATTTATTAGTATTTATTTAATTTATATTTTATAGTGTTGTTTGTGGTAGTTCATTTATTATTAATTAGCTATTAATTGTTTGATAATTAATATTAATTAATTGGTAATTATGTTAATTGAGTTGTTTGCAGGTTTTAGGGGAATAGGATGTGAAGTTATTCATTTAAAATTAATTAATAATTAATTGTTGATTAATGGTAATTAATTGATTGGAAATTAAATATGGAAATTGTGTAATTAGTTAGAGATGTGAGTTGTGGGGTTTATAGTAGTAAAAGGTGGGGAGTGTATTAATTTTAATTAATTAATAAGTTGTTCATTGATAATAATTTAATAGTGTTAAATTAGTTATGGAAATTGTGTAATAATTTGTATGTGTGTTGGGGTAGAGGGTGGAAATTATTTAAAGACTTAGTCATTAGTAAATATTTGCTAATTATTTTTGATTTATTAAATTATACATTTTTATGGTAAATGTTTACTTTTATTTTGTACAGGTATTATGAATTTATTGGGGTAATGTTTGGTGCGCAAATTAACTTTCATATGTTTAAAATACATTTTTGATTAATAATAATTGTTTATTTGATAATTAATTAATTATTATAGAGCTACACTTTGATAGAAATGTAGATGTGTGTTATGAAAGGTGTAGGGTTATAGGGTGGGAAATAAAAAGTATTATTTTGTGTAATAATTTATGTTTTTGATTATAACTCATTTATATTAAATATAGTTTTTAAAAAAATATTTTTACATTTTTTATAAATTATTGTTTGTGGTTAATGTTTAGTATTTTTAACATTTTATGTTTCTATCTCTTGTAATTTTTAATATTTTATATATATTTTTTATTTTTGTGTTATTGACAAATGTTGTATTGTAGTTGATATTTTGTTTCTTTTTTATGTAGAATGTATTATTTTGGAAATATACATTTTAACCCTCTGCTATCCAACATTTTCCCTACTGGTGCAATCTCTGGAGTGGGAATAGTGTTTTGAACCCCTCCGCTATCCCACACTTTCCCTACTGTTGCACTCACTGGAATAGGAATAGTAATTGTTACCCTTCGCTATCCAACACCTTTCCTACTGTGGCACTCACTGGAGTAGGAACAGTAATGTTTTCACTTACGCTATACAACACTTTCGTTACTGTTGCACTTTCTGGAGTGGGAATAGTAATCTATACCCCTCCGCTATGCAACACTTTCCCTACTGTTGCTACCACTGCAGTGGGAATAGTAATATTTACTCCACTGCTATTCAACATTTTCCCTACTGTTGCACTCACTGGAGTAGGAATAGTAATTTTTAGCCCTCCGCTATCCAACACTTTCCCTACTGTTGCACTCACTGGAGTAGGAATAGTAATTATTTCCCCTCCCCTATCCAACACTTTTCCTACTGTTGCACTCACTGGAGTGCAAATAGTAATTTTTCCCCTACGCTATCCAAAAATTTTCATACAGTTGCACTCAATGAAGTGCAAAATGTAAGTTTAAAAATGTATAAATATTTTAACAATTTATTGAATTATGTAATGTTTTTATTATTAGATTTTGTGTTATAGGTGTATGTATACACAAATATATATTTAACCCCTTCCGTGCTGCCGTCGGCCATAGGCCGACGGCAGCACTACCTCCCCAGGGCTGCCGTCGGCCAATGGCCGACGCGGCCCCGCCCATTTTTCGGAACTGCAGCAAAATCGTGGCAGCGGCCAACGGGTTCATCGTTAATTTTTATACATTTAAAGTATTTAAAAAAATAAAGTTATTAGTTTACTGTTTTAAAGTAAATATATTCTTATGCATTACATTTTATATATGTATATTTAAAGTTTTTTAAATTACATTTGTTTATTATATTTTTGTAAATGTTCATTACACCTGTCATATTCTAAAAGTAAATGTTATTATTGCATTCACCGAGGTTTATACTGAGATGCATGTAATACCCCGCTTAATAGCTCTTCTGTGACTTTGCTCTAAGACGAGTCCCCTTCGCTATCTAAAACAAATATCCAACTAGTGGTCAAGAGGAAAAGGGGTTTGAAAAATATAAAGCCTAAACCCACAAAAGTCACGAGAGCTAAGGGAGTGTCTGTACTGACAGAAAGAGCGAAATGGATCAGACGCCCTTTGCTAAACTTTCCTTGTTGATGAATGATGAGGATGTACGGTTTAGACTTGATAATATAAAGTTATTAGTTTATTGTTTTAAAGTAAATATATTCTTATGCATTACATTTTATATATGTATGTTTAAAGTTTTTTAAATTACATTTGTTTATTATATTTTTGTAAATGTTCATTACACCTGTCATATTCTAAAAGTAAATGTTATTATTGCATTCAGTTAACATGTTTTTATATATAAAAATTATATTTTTACATCGATATTTTTTACATCAGTATTATTTTTCAATATTTTTGTAATATACCTTATAAGCATAGGATGTCGATATTTTGGATATTGATATTTCTGCATCGATATTTGTGCAGGTAGATATTTTTGTGTTTGATAATATGTCACTGATTCGTATATGAGTTCTCAACCTTTCCCTTTAGTGCCTCTGTGCCTGACCGTGCATGTATCAGCCGTTCCCTCTTCTCTAGCTTATACTGGGGTTTATTAATGGAGCGTTGTATTGCTTCCCTATCAGTGTTCACTTCTTTTTGGAACTCATCTGCCTCCTTGCTCAGGTGTGCCAACTCCTTGCGTTCCTCCTGGTTGTTTCTCTCTTCTTCACTCAGACAAAATGCAGAAGTTTGGGCTGGTGATTCAAAAGCATGTGTCATTCAGGACTGGTGTTCTAGAACTGCCTTCTCTGTTGCTAGTTGGCTTGTCAGATACCGTAGTTAAATCACCTCCCAGAGATATGTGGAAATTAGTGACATGTGATAAGCCCGGTTTTGTAGCCAGTGCCTGCTTGTGTGTGTTATTCTTTTCACAGTGTATGTAGGGACCTGAAAATGATGGCTAAATTGATGTTGCTGGAGGAGGGGCTGAGAAATGAGGTGCAGGAGGAACAGGCCCTGCAGAATGGATGCTTTGTTCCAATGTTGGGTGGCTGTTATCATTGCAGTATCTATCTGTGACCCAGGAACTAAATTCACTATTTCCAGTCTTTTCCTTTCTTCCTCCGTAAATAACAAAAACTCCTCCACAGTCAATGTGCCACTAGTTATTTGCTCACTGTCTGCTCCTCCCTCCTGTTGGACATAAAGGCGTTAGAAAGGTTGTAGAAAACAAACCAAAATTGATGCTGGAGAGGGGCCGAGAGCCATGCCTGACACCCAGACCGGTAGGGACTACATCTCCCATCATCCTCCGGCAGGCTTCACCTACAAAGGAAACGACCTCGCCAACTCCGAACACCTTCACTTCCAGATCCACATCGACCCCAAAACCACACTCAGAGGCACCCTCCTCTACAGACCACCAGGACCCCGCACAAAATTCAGTGAAGACATCACGGACTTCATCACTCCACACGCGCTCCCATCCAAAGACTACATCCTTCTGGGAGACCTCAACTTTCACCTTGAAAAGATCAACGACCGCAACACCACCACCCTCTTGGACAACCTCGCCAACCTCGGACTTAAACAACTGGTCACTTCCCCCACCCACATCGCAGGTCACTCACTCGACCCCATCTTCACCTCCAGCAATCATGTCTCCTTCAGCCACACTACGGAGCTCCTCTGGACTGACCACAGCTGCGTTCACTTCACCTACAACAAGCCAAAACCCACCAACCACCCCCAACCAACTCTGCAAAGAAACTGGAACAAAATCACCATCGACCAGATCTCCGCATCGCTCCTTCTAAACACCCCAGCCCACTCTTCTAACCCAAACCAAGCCGCCGCCAACCTCACCCTATGGTTATCCAACACCGCCGACACCTTAGCACCACTGAAAAAACATCAAAGCAAACCTGACAGCAAGAAGGCCTCATGGTTCAACGATGATCTTAAGAAGTCCAAGAAACTCTGCCGCTCCCTTGAAAAGGCCTGGAAAAAAGACCCAACCACTAGCACCAAGGACGCCTTCAAAAACGCCACCCGCACTCACCACCAACTAACCTGAAAGGCCAAGAAAACAGCATTCAAGCATCGACTTGACAACAACGCCCACAACAGCAAGGAACTTTTCAACATCGTCAAGGAATTTTCCAATCCCTCGGCCAACTCCAACGACATCACCCCCTCTCAAGCCCTCTGCGACTCCCTAGCCTCATTCTTCCACAACAAGATTGCAGACATCCACAACAGCTTCGACAACCAACCCGGAGACCAACCCACCCTACCATTTGCTGAACATTCTCCCCCCGTGAACACCCTTAACGACTGGAACCCAATCTCCACTGAGGACACCATCCGCCTGATGAACTCCATCCACTCAGGATCCCCCACAGACCCATGTCCTCATCACATCTTCAACAAAGCAGACTCCGTCATAGCACCGCACCTCCGAGACGTCATCAACTGCTCCTTCAACTCCGCCACCTTCCCGGAAGACTGGAAACACGCCGAACTCACCGCCCTTCTGAAAAAAGCCACAGCGGACCCCACCGAACTCAAAAATTACCGCCCCATTTCGCTCCTTCCATTCCCGGCCAAAGTCATCGAGAAAGCTGTCAACAACCAGCTTGCCGCTTTCCTCGAAGCCAACAAATCCCTCGACTCCTCACAATCTGGCTTCCGAGCAAAACACAGCACTGAGACCGCCCTCATCGCAGCAACAGACGACATTCGAACTCTACTGGACAATGGAGACACAGTCGCCCTCATCCTCCTCGACCTTTCTGCAGCATTCGACACAGTCTGCCACAGCACCCTTTTACAACGCCTCAATAACATCGGAATACAAGGAAAAGCACTTGAATGGATCACCTCGTTCCTCACCGGAAGAACCCAGAGAGTCCGCCTCCCACCATTCAAGTCCGAGGCCACTGAAGTCATCTGTGGCGTACCACAAGGATCCTCACTCAGCCCCACCCTCTTCAACGTATACATGAGCCCCCTCGCGGCCATCGCCCACCAACACAACCTCAACATCATCTCTTACGCGGATGACACTCAACTAATCCTTTCTCTCACCAATGACCCCAGCACCGCCAAAAACAACCTACACGAAGGAATGAAAGAAGTTGCCGAATGGATGAAACAAAGCCGTCTGAAACTGAACTCAGACAAAACAGAAGTCCTCATCTTAGGTACATCCCCCTCTGCATGGGACGACTCTTGGTGGCCGGAAGCCCTTGGAAAAGCACCCATCCCGACAGACCACGCACGGAACCTAGGCGTCATCCTGGATTCTTCACTCTCAATGAACAGACAAGTCAGCGCCGTATCCTCATCCTGCTTCAACATTCTTCGCATGCTCAAAAAAACATTCTGCTGGATCCCCACCGAAACAAGGAAAACAGTCACCCATGCTCTGGTCACGAGCCGACTGGACTACGGAAACACCCTCTACGCAGGTACTACCGCTAAACTCCAGAAGAAACTCCAACGAATCCAAAACGCCTCAGCCAGGATCATATTAGACATCCCGCGCAACGAACACATCTCTGATCACCTGAAAGACCTCCACTGGCTACCCGTCAATAAGAGAATCACTTTCCGACTGCTAACCCACGCACACAAATCACTCTACGACATCGGACCCGAATGCCTCAACTCACGACTGTCCTTCTACACCCCCTCCCGCCAACTACGTTCCTCCAGCCATGCCCTCGCCACTGTACCTCGCATCAATAAGACCACCATGGGAGGCAGATCCTTCTCATACCTGGCTGCTAAAACATGGAACTCACTCCCCGCTTACCTTCGCCTTACCCAGAACAACTTAGCATTCAGAAAGCAACTTAAAACGTGGATATTTGACAAGTAATCCTCCTCCCCTTTCTAAGCGCCTTGAGACCCTCTGGGTATGTAGTGCGCTATATAAATTTTCTGACTTGACTTGACTTGACGCAGCCCAGCACCCTTTGTAGTAGAAAACTAACTGAAATTGACGCCTGAGATGGGGCTGACACATGCATTGCTGGGTACTATATCTCACATCACCCTCCAGAAACCTGGATCTACAAAGGACGCAACAAAGACCTGTGGCATGGTACGCAGCCCTGAGGTGTGGGACGCGCCCAGGCTGCACCGGAGCAAAGCCTGTGCCAAGGGTGGGCCCGTCCACACCCGCCGGAGCCCAAAAGAGGCTAGGCTGGCCCGCCCCTAACGTGTGAACTTGGAGGAGCTCCATTTGGTCTACACTGTCAAATGGAGCGCCTCCAACATGGATAAGTGGGAGGCAATGGGTGAATACCAGGAGGGGCAATAGTCAATACCCTTGATGCTTTTTAAACAAGGGGCGCAAACGTTCTTTCTCAAGAGATAGAGCTTACTGAGCGCCGCCTCTCACTGGAAGAGGGGAATCAAAGCGCGGGCTTTACTTTAACCACACACCGAGGTTTATACTGAGATGCATGTAATACCCCGCTTAATAGCTCTTCTGTGACTTTGCTCTAAGACGAGTCCCCTTCGCTATCTAAAACAAATATCCAACTAGTGGTCAAGAGGAAAAGGGGTTTGAAAAATATAAAGCCTAAACCCACAAAAGTCACGAGAGCTAAGGGAGTGTCTGTACTGACAGAAAGAGCGAAATGGATCAGACGCCCTTTGCTAAACTTTCCTTGTTGATGAATGATGAGGATGTACGGTTTAGACTTGATAATATAAAGTTATTAGTTTATTGTTTTAAAGTAAATATATTCTTATGCATTACATTTTATATATGTATGTTTAAAGTTTTTTAAATTAAATTTGTTTATATCTCACATCACCCTCCAGGAACCTGGATCTACAAAGGACGCAACAAAGCCCTGTGGCATGGTACGCATCCCTGAGGTGTGGGACGCGCCCAGGCTGCACCAGAGAAAAGCCTGTGCCTAGGGTGGGCCAGTCCACACCCGCTGGAGCCAAAAAGAGGCTGGGCTGGCCCGCCCCTAACGTGTGAACTTGGAGGAGCTCCATTTGGTCTACACTGTCAAATGGAGCGCCTCCAAAATGGATAAGTGGGAGGCAATGGGTGAATAAAAGGAGGGGCGATAGTTAATACACTTGATGCTTTTTTAACAAGGGCCTCAAATGTTCTTTCTCAAGAGATAGAGCTTACTGAGCACCGCCTCTCGTTGGAAGAGGGGAATCAAAGCGCGGGCTTTACTTTAACCACACCCGAGGTTTGTACTGAGATGCATGTAATACCCCGCTTAATAGCTCTTCTGTGACTTTGCTCGAAGACGAGTTCCCTTCGCTATCGAAAACAAATATCCAACCAGTGGTCAAGAGGAAAAGGGGCTGGAAAAATATAAAGCCTAAATTCACAAAAGTCACGAAAGCTAAGGAAGTGTCTGCACCGATAGAAGGAGCGAAATGGATCAGACTCCCTTTGCTAAAATTTCCTTGTTGATGAAGGATGAGGATGTATGGTTTAGACTTGATAATGTGGTTACTCTTCTCATCCAACAATTAGAACATAGACTAACGAGGATAGAGGAAAGCATAGAATCCCGTGGTAAAACCGAGTTTACAGGGGGAAGGGATCTGAATATTCAGCCAACCCCACGGTGTGTACAGTGAACACTAGGGAGAGTGTTAGGGGGGAAAAGGTCCATAATTCACCAAACCCACCTATAGTCCTGGTCCCGCTCCCACTTGCTGTCCCACTTCATCAACCCCCTCAGGTTCTCCAACCTCCCTGGCAGCATGAGAAACCGGCAGAGGGGAAAAATTGATCTAATTAGAGCAAATGTAGCCCAGAGCACAAATGACCTCAGGGGAAACACAGACGGTTGAGGCCCTGAGGTCAGCGGGAGGAGGAGTAGGGAACACAGGTAGTGGTACGAAACATTAGCTCGCACCCCTGCTGCTTCCCCTTGTGTTCTGGTTTTGGCAAATGTTACAGTGTTGGAAGAGGGGCAGGAGGAATCAACAGAACAGCTGCTGGATAAATCACTCCACTGGTTAGCTTCTCTTACGTATAACTATGCATGGGCGACTGTGCAATATATAGGTTACACCTTTGTTGGAGTTGGGTACTGCTGTGTTGAGTTTTTGACTTTTTAGGAGTTTTAGTATGTTTAAACATTTTCTCTAGGTTTTCTCCAAGTTAAGCCAGTCTGCTCAGTTACCAGGGGTTAAGCTCAGGTTTAATCGAATGAAACCTTTAACTGGACCTAACAAGATAGTGACCACAAGATTCGCCCCACATAAAAAAAACACTTTTTCACAGTAGCGGGGTGGGTGGTGTCAGAGTATAAATTCTAGCAAGTATTGCAGTCTGCATAACGTGAGCTCTAGAAGTGAGCATTTATCCCAGCAGTGTGTAACAATGTTTAGCAAAACAATCAAACATATCTAAATGGCTAACGTGTTGCATATTAGCATTTTATACATATGCTGAAGTAGTAAGACTATGGTGGTTTATGATTACATTTCAGGGCCAATGTTAACCCCTTCAGTGCTCACGACGGACCCCAGCCGTCGCACGTCACGGTGGGCATCTGCGCACGATGGCCAAGGGCTGTCCGAATCCCGCCCACTTGCAAATTCTCCCGCACAGCGGGAGAATTAACACCACGTGAAAGGGGTTAACAGAATAGTGTCCCTGCCAATCACCTGTGCTGGATCTTCAGCTTGTGCACACTTATAGAGAACAATTTACCATTTGGTTCTTCTGAGAGTGTTAGGTTAATTTTAGTGAGTTGTAGTGGCTTGTTTCGCTGAGCCAAATGGGAAACAACCTTTACAACGCAACTTTTACAATGCACTACCATTACAACGAAACTTTTACAATGCAAGATCCATTACAACTCATGTCATTACAACGCAACCATTACAACACATGACACTACAACACATACCATTACAACGCATGTCATTACAACCCAGTCATTACAATGCATACCATTACAACGCATACCATCACAATGCACAGTACCCTTACACTATCCAACACTTACCCTACTATTGCACCCCCTGGAGTTAGAATAGTAATTTTTACCCCTACAGTATCCAACACTTACCCTACTGTTGCACCCCCTGGAGTTAGAATAGTAATTTTTACCCCTACACTATCCAACACTTGCCCTACTGTTGCACCCCCTGGAGTTAGAATAGTAATTTTTACCCCTATACTATCCAATACTTACCAAACATGCGTTGTAATGGTATGCGTTGTAATGGTATGCGTTGTAAAGTAGTATGCGTTATAATGGAATGCGTTGTAATGGTAGTTTCAGGAAATTCCTTGTAATGGCATGCGTTGTAATGGAATGCGTTGTAATGGATGTTGCATTGTAAAAAATGTGTTTTAAAGGCATGCGTTGTAAAAGAATGCGTTGTAACGTCATATATCAAGCCAAATTGTTCAATCTGCATGTCATCTTACCTATTTTGGGTTGTGACATTAAAGGCCACCGAAAAAAAGTCTTAATTGTGAACTATTTCCCGATATTCACTTTACATTATAAAAATGTTAAATAGATTAATAACACACAATTTCATCTTTCTTCCAGGGATTGTGAAAAAAAGAAATTTGGTCACAATGACAGCGCCGCTCTCAGAGCATTAATCAGAGCACCTGAAAAGCTCAACCTTACAGGCCTATCACTGATACAAGCATTCACCAATCATTCCTT
This sequence comes from Lissotriton vulgaris, assembly GCF_964263255.1. NCBI lineage: Eukaryota > Metazoa > Chordata > Amphibia > Caudata > Salamandridae > Lissotriton > Lissotriton vulgaris. The sequence continues at coordinate 46,074,258 of NC_141693.1, read as the reverse complement.
CTCAGTGTGTGAAAATAAACACTGTAGATGCAGAATCCTGACAGTAAAAAGTTATACTGTCCCACATTGCACTTTATGTTCTTTATATACTAAAAAATAAAAGAGCAGTTTATAATTTCCGTACAATGCACTTTGCATTTATATTGTGACATAACAATACACATGTTGCATAAAATAAATTTGAAATATCATTATTCCCAACAAAACACACATTTCTCAAGAAGTACTAAGTACTAAAATCAATTAATACACCATATAGTATAAAAATGCATAATGGGTAACGAAAGCCATAGTAGGACAGAGATGTTGAAAGAACCCATATATGTTCCCACTGTTTGAGAATTGCTAGAGGTTCCTCTGTTAATGAGGACAAATGAGACTTTAGTTTGCAGACACACAACAGACATCAGGGCCCAGATTTACTGAGCACTTGTATTGCCTTTGCATCATGCCTGACAACGCTAGGCATTGCAAGGGTTGTATGGCAGAGGCATGCATGGCTAAACCACGTGTGCTTCTACTATGAGGCCCCAACAGCGAATGCGTCTATATAACGCGTTCCTTTACCACTCATGTATTTACCATGTATGCCTTTACCATGCAATTTTGTAGTAAAGGCATGACTGGTAAAAGGATGCGTGGTAAAGATCACACCCCAATCCCCCAGCCTTGATCTCTAAACACTACCCCAACCCCTCTCAAGTCCAAAACAGTACCCTGACCCCCCCCAAGCCTTGAACACCACCCAACCTGAGCCCTAAACCTTACTCTGACCCCACCTGAGCCCTAACACTGTCCCAATACCACACTAAGACCTACACACCATCCCGATTCCCCCTGAGCCCTAAAAACTACCCCCACCCCCCAGAATCCAACCTTAATTACCTCACCACGTCCTCTCCCGATCCTTCCTGCTCCTGGGCCCTCCCATCCCAGCATCGAGACTGAGCACTGCCTTAACCACGCATATGCAAAGCTAAGGCATATGCGTAGCTAAGGCATATGCGTGGTTAAGGCATATGCGTAGCTAAGACATATGCGTAGCTAAGGCATATGCGTAGCTAAGGCACATGCGTGGCTTAGGCATATGCGTAGCTAAGGCATATGCGTGGTTAAGGCATATGCGTAGCTAAGGCATATGGGTAGCTAAGGCATATGCGTAGCTAAGGCATATGCGTAGCTAAGGCACATGCATAGCTAAGGCACATGCGTAGCTAAGGCATATGCGTGGTTAAGTCATATGAGTAGCAAAGGCAGATGTGTGCTGAAGGCACGAGTGGTTGAGCTTGCGTTGTTAAGGTCATTTCCCCAATGCAAGGGCTTCATGATATGTCCTGAGCCCCTCAGAACCACCTTGTGTGAGTTAGTGAATTCCGAGTGCGCAGGGCAGCGCCATATACTCTCTTGCATTACTGTGCATTGCGAAGGTGCTCCATGGGTTCCCAGGCATCCACGCATGGATTTTGCACATTCCTAGATTTACTAGGTTAATCAACCTGGGAATGCGTCAAAATGCTCTGGCATCCCAAAAGGCATAATGAGGAGAAATATGTTTATTTCTCTCTCGAATTCCTCTTCGGCAGCACACATAGAAAGAGGAAAATGCCTCTGAGGAGTGTTTTTGTGCAGGAAGGTGTCTCTTGCTGCACAGAAACAAAGCTGCCTGTAATGCAGACACACGTGTACCATGGCGCAAGGGTGCCTGCATTGGGGCTAGGCAACACTCCGTATCTTAGTAACTACGGCCCATTTCTGCTCTCTCAATTTGACGCAGCACAGCAACTTGTCTTGATGAATTGCGTTGTGTTGCATCAAATGTTCGTAAATCTGGCCCCACGTGAATGATATCCAGACAGTAAACATTTTCAAGGATGTTGATAATTTAGAACACTTAAGGTATCATTAGATTTCATTAACCTATTGCTGGTGGGTGATTTTTGTGGGCTAGCTGGCACTTCCAGCGTCTCGATGTGCAGGAGAAAATGGGTAATAGCTCCCCAGCGAACACCAGAGATCGCAAGAGGCAATGAGAATATGGTGGATTCGATCTGCATCAAAACTCTCCTGCGATCATTAGTCTTTCATCATTCACTGCTGTCACCGAGGCCTTTCTGGGCTTTCCACTCCAAATTGGACAGCACACAAGGGCTTAATGGGTTCTACTGTTCAACATCCATAATCACTACCACATCCATCACTGATGCGAAAGCATCTTGAGTGCAGCTCTAGAGAGTGTAAAACTGAGGTTTACAAGACCCACAGGGGCATACAAGGGCAGCGTAAATAGGAACTAATCCATAATTTAGATTAGGGAAAACCAGGCCTTAAAAGGTGAAACAAAGAGTAAGGCTTTATTTCTCCTCGTTTTTGTTGTATCCATGTGTGCTGCCTTGTGCAGCACACATAGAAACAACAAATTGCCTATGATGGTTTATGTGGAGGAAGGTCCCTCTTCTACACATAATTAATCATTTTTTTAAAAATTGCAGTTTTGCAACTTCTATGTGTGCTGCATTGAGCAGCACACATAGAAGTAAAAACGACATTTAATGATTGTTTATGTGCAGGAAGGGGGACACTCCTGCCAATAAACAATCTTCCCCAATGCAGACACCCTTGCTCTACGGTGCAAGGGGGCCTGAATTGGCGCTAGGCAGCTGAACTCAGAACCAGCCCTAGAGAGAACATAGGGGTGCGCTGCATTCTTGTGAATACATCACATCCCTGTATTTTCAGAATGGAGAAGCGTGATGTTAGCAAAGTTTACCTAACGCCACGCTCCTCCATTGTGTTGTAAATATGCCCCCAGTGCACTCTGAGTCTCCCTTTACTTTGCTTCTATTCTTTATTCCTTGATCAGGGTCTCAAAAATGATTCTCAAAGTCAGCCTGTCAGGTTCTGCTTGGAGCCTAGATACCCGCGGGTGATTGTCGCGCTTTATAAATTCTGTTTTCATTTCAGTACATTTTAGAGTAGACTGTATCTTTGTGCAGTGTTTACAAAAGTGTTAAATAGAAGGACTCCGGCACCCGTCTCTTTCAACACATCAAAACATGTTTTCCATTTACCTGGTCTGTAGGACTTCGAATCCCAGTACACAACAGATAATGTTTATCTCAGTTTGGAACATATGCGGCACCCTTCACTGTTGATTTAATGGTAGAGAGAAGAAACATGGCCAACCCTTAGCTATATCAGCCAAGTAGAAACTCTATGGTGTGCAGCCTGAGGGCTGAATGGTCATGCCTTGTGTATCCCTTACTGGGGGGGGGGTGCATTAGGTAGAGCAGGAATTCACTCACTGCCAGGAAATGATCACGTGACTTCTGAAAAATGAGCACGCATCTGGTTAGAGTTGCACAACATGAGAATATTTGCCTTCCAGATAAGAGAACTCTGTCTCCCATCAGTTTCTCTTTCAGGGTCATTATCCTGGAAACTATCCAGTCACTAGTTTCAAACACTCACATGTCACTTTACAGAACAAATCAGTTTCCATTACAAACCAGAGACTATACATTTAGGTGCACATGCAACAAAGAAGTCAATAGTGATTCTTCAATTGCAATTTTTAAGGATTCGCAATTAAAGAATCGCTATTGCCTATGCATGTAGGAATCGCAAATAAAATTGCGATTCATACAAATTCCTTAATTGCGACTCGCAAATTGCGAGTCGCAATTAAGGAATTTCTTCCCATTAATACATATGGGCCTTTATAGCACGCGTCACGCTGACAAGTTAGCACATTTTAAAATTAAAACCATGAACCATCATGCACAAACTTCAGGAAAACATACATCATGCACAAGCTTAACAAAAAGAAAACAAGCCCCTGCGTGCCCTAAAGGCTGCACGTAAACACTGCTTTGTTCCCGGCCGCCGCGCTTCAGCTTTGATCTTTGCGGTTGCAGTTCCTGCTTTGTTTCTTCTTTCTGTCAGTGTATATTAAGTTTTTGCTTTTATGGAAGGTTATTACAGCTGTATTAATTAGTACCAGGGTTTCTCGGCAATGATGTGAGTTGTTTCTCTCGATGCATAACCACTGGCTTTGGGTATGCCGTTTGATACTTGATTTGCCTCCCCTTAGGTATACGCTGAGATCTTATGCCCACATGCATCAACAATGCCATTTGCGATTCCTTATTAGCGGAAAATAAGGTTTCGCTAATAAGGAATAGCAAAAGGCTATGCATGTAGAAATCGCTAAAAAATAGCGATTTCTAAACATTCCTTAACTGCGACTCGCAAATTGCGAGTCTCAATTAAGGAGTACCACCCCATTCATTCCTATGGACCTGGCGGCCCATAGGAATGAATTGGAAGACATTCTCAATTTGCGATTCTCAATTAGAGAATCGCAAATTGAGAATGCAATTTCAAGGGTGCCAGGGTGTCAATAGGACACCCTGTTGCATCCCTGAAATCTGCATATGAGTACATCTTGCACACACACATGCCCCAAGGGTATGTGTGTGTGTAAAATGGAACTTTGAAAAATGCACTTTAGTGCATTTTTCAAAGTTTTTTGCAAATTACCATGAAGTTCAACTTCATGGTAATTTGCTCCCCCTATTCATGAAATCGCAATTTTTTTTACTTTAATGCATTGCATACAAGGAATCTCAATTTGAGAGTACTTAAATGCAATAGCAATTTAAGTAATCGCAATTTCAGCCTTAATCCTGATTTGCTCTCTCCCCGCCCCACCTGCTGTGCTCGCCGTCATGTGCGTCCCCCCCTTGTTGTATCTCCTTCATATGCTGCAATTATCTCAGCGCTGATTAAGTTACCACCCCCACCCTCTCCTCATTTTAACACACCTCTATGGCTCTCCGCTGCTGCTCCCACTGAAGTCCATACATCCTGGACTCTTAAATAGACTCGATTGAATGGGAGGGGTTCGCTCACTTTTTCTAGAATCCTGCTCTTGCTCTGCAGTTCCTCTCGTAAACCTCTTGACTACCACATTGATATCTCGTGTGAAAGCACTCTAGCCCCTTTTAAATTTGGGGCTTAGAGTCCAAGTTCAGGGTTTATTGCACCCTCTTTCTCTGTACAGCGCTAATATCGCGCTAGATTGTTCAAACTTGACTGCCGAGGTCTATTTTCTTCCACTTGTCTGAATAGTGCACATTCTAGTACTGTGAATTATTTTGAGTGGGTGGAAGAACTTTTGACCCTGTGGCTGTAGGGTACAATCGTGGCTTCCTTCTATCACACCACACCATCTTTCCTTCTATTACAGCACACCATCTTTCCTTCTATCACAACGTACCATCTTTCCTTCTATCACACCACACCATCTTTCATTCGATCACACCACACCATTTTTCCTTCTATCACAGGACATCATCTTTCCTTCTATCACACCAGACCATATTTCCTTCTGTCCCAGCACACCATCTTTCCTTCTATCACACCACACCATCTTTCCTTCTATCACACCACACCATCTTTTATTCTATCACACCACACCATCTTTCATTCTATCACACCACACCATCTTTCATGTTATCATACCACACCTTCTTTCATTCTATCACACCACACCATCTTTCCTTCTATCACACCACACCCTCTTTCCTTCTATCACACAACACCATATTTCATTCTATCACACCACACCATCTTTCATTATATCACATCACACCATTTTTCATTCTATCACACGACACCATCTTTCATTCTATCACACCACACCATCTTTCCTTCCATCACACCACACCATCTTTCATTCTATCACACCACTCCATCTTTCATTCTATCACACCACGCCATCTTTCATTCCATAACACCACGCCATCTTTCCTTCTATCACACCACACCATCTTTCCTTCTATCACACCACGACATCTTTCATTTTATCACACCACACCATCTTTCATTCTATCACACCACACCATCTTTCCTTCTATCACACCACACCATCTTTCCTTCTATCACACCATCTTTCCTTCTATCACACCACACCATCTTTCCTTCTATCACACCATCTTTCCTTCTATCACACCACACCATCTTTCATTCTATCACACCACACCATCTTTCATTCTATCACACCACACCATCTTTCATTCTAACACACCACACCATCTTTCCTTCTATCACACCACACCATCTTTTAGTCTATCCCAGCACACCATCTTTCATTCTATCCCAGTACACCATCTTTCATTCTATCACACCACACCATCTTTCATTCTATCACACCACCCCACACCATCATTCTTTCCATCACACCACACCGCACCATCTTTCATTCTATCACACCAGACCATCTTTCATTCTATCACACCACATCATCTTTCCTTCTATAACACCACACAATCTTTCCTTCTATCACACCACACCATCTTTTATTCTATCACACCACACCATCTTTCATTCTATCACACCACACGATCTTTCATTGTATCACAGCACACCATCTTTCATTCTATCACACCACACCATCTTTCCTTCTATCACACCACACCATCTTTCATTCTATCACACCACACCATCTTTCCTTCTATTACAACACACCATCTTTCCTTCTATCACACTACACCATCTTTCTATCTATCACACCACACCAACTTTTATTTTATCACACCACACCATCTTTCATTCTATCACACCACACCATCTTTCCTTCTTTCACACCACACCATCTTTCCTTCCATCACACCACACCATCGTTCATTCTATCACACCACTCCATCTTTCATTCTATCACACCACACCATCTTTCATTCCATAACACCACGCCATCTTTCCTTCTATCACACCACACAATCTTTCATTCTATCACATCACACCATCTTTCCTTGCATCACACCACACCATCTTTCATTCTATCACACCACGCCATCTTTCCTTGCATCACACCACACCATCTTTCATTCTATCACACCACGCCATCTTTCATTCTATCACACCACGCCATCTTTCATTCCATAACACCACGCCATCTTTCCTTCTATCACACCACACCATCTTTCCTTCTATCACACCACACCATCTTTCCTTCTATCACACCACACAATCTTTCATTCTATCACACCACACCATCTTTCATTCTATCACACCACACCATCTTTCATTATATCACATCACACCATTTTTCATTCTATCACACGACACCATCTTTCATTCTATCACACCACACCATCTTTCCTTCCATCACACCACACCATCTTTCATTCTATCACACCACTCCATCTTTCATTCTATCACACCACGCCATCTTTCATTCCATAACACCACGCCATCTTTCCTTCTATCACACCACACCATCTTTCCTTCTATCACACCACGACATCTTTCATTTTATCACACCACACCATCTTTCATTCTATCACACCACACCATCTTTCCTTCTATCACACCACACCATCTTTCCTTCTATCACACCATCTTTCCTTCTATCACACCACACCATCTTTCCTTCTATCACACCATCTTTCCTTCTATCACACCACACCATCTTTCATTCTATCACACCACACCATCTTTCATTCTATCACACCACACCATCTTTCATTCTAACACACCACACCATCTTTCCTTCTATCACACCACACCATCTTTTAGTCTATCCCAGCACACCATCTTTCATTCTATCCCAGTACACCATCTTTCATTCTATCACACCACACCATCTTTCATTCTATCACACCACCCCACACCATCATTCTTTCCATCACACCACACCGCACCATCTTTCATTCTATCACACCAGACCATCTTTCATTCTATCACACCACATCATCTTTCCTTCTATAACACCACACAATCTTTCCTTCTATCACACCACACCATCTTTTATTCTATCACACCACACCATCTTTCATTCTATCACACCACACGATCTTTCATTGTATCACAGCACACCATCTTTCATTCTATCACACCACACCATCTTTCCTTCTATCACACCACACCATCTTTCATTCTATCACACCACACCATCTTTCCTTCTATTACAACACACCATCTTTCCTTCTATCACACTACACCATCTTTCTATCTATCACACCACACCAACTTTTATTTTATCACACCACACCATCTTTCATTCTATCACACCACACCATCTTTCCTTCTTTCACACCACACCATCTTTCCTTCCATCACACCACACCATCGTTCATTCTATCACACCACTCCATCTTTCATTCTATCACACCACACCATCTTTCATTCCATAACACCACGCCATCTTTCCTTCTATCACACCACACAATCTTTCATTCTATCACATCACACCATCTTTCCTTGCATCACACCACACCATCTTTCATTCTATCACACCACGCCATCTTTCATTCTATCACACCACGCCATCTTTCATTCCATAACACCACGCCATCTTTCCTTCTATCACACCACACCATCTTTCCTTCTATCACACCACACAATCTTTCATTCTATCACACCACACCATCTTTCATTCTATCACACCACACCATCTTTCATTCTATCACACCACACCATTTTTCCTTCTATCACACCACACCATCTTTTAGTCTATCCCAGCACACCATCTTTCATTCTATCCCAGCACACCATCTTTCATTCTATCACACCACACCATCTTTCATTCTATCACACCACCCCACACCATCATTCTTTCCATCACACCACACCGCACCATCTTTCATTCTATCACACCAGACCATCTTTCATTCTATCACACCACATCATCTTTCCTTCTATCACACCACACAATCTTTCCTTCTATCACACCACACCATCTTTCATTCTATCACACCACACGATCTTTCATTGTATCACAGCACACCATCTTTCATTCTATCACACCACACCATCTTTCCTTCTATCACACCACACCATCTTTCCTTCTATCACACCACACCATCTTTCATTCTATCACACCACACCATCTTTCCTTCTATTACAACACACCATCTTTCCTTCTATCACACTACACCATCTTTCTATCTATCACACCACACCAACTTTTATTTTATCACACCACACCATCTTTCATTGTATCACAGCACACCATCTTTCATTCTATCACAGCACGCCATCTTTCATTCTATCATACCACACCATCTTTCATTCTATCACACCACACCATATTTCCTTCTATCACCCCACACCATCTTTCCTTCTTTCACACCACACCATCTTTCATTCTATCACACCACACCATCTTTCCTTCTATCACACCACACCATCTTTTAGTCTATCCCAGCACACCATCTTTCATTCTATCCCAGCACACCATCTTTCATTCTATCACACCACACCATCTTTCATTCTATCACACCACCCCACACCATCATTCTTTCCATCACACCACACCGCACCATCTTTCATTCTATCACACCAGACCATCTTTCATTCTATCACACCACATCATCTTTCCTTCTATCACACCACACAATCTTTCCTTCTATCACACCACACCATCTTTCATTCTATCACACCACACGATCTTTCATTGTATCACAGCACACCATCTTTCATTCTATCACACCACACCATCTTTCCTTCTATCACACCACACCATCTTTCCTTCTATCACACCACACCATCTTTCATTCTATCACACCACACCATCTTTCCTTCTATTACAACACACCATCTTTCCTTCTATCACACTACACCATCTTTCTATCTATCACACCACACCAACTTTTATTTTATCACACCACACCATCTTTCATTGTATCACAGCACACCATCTTTCATTCTATCACAGCACGCCATCTTTCATTCTATCATACCACACCATCTTTCATTCTATCACACCACACCATATTTCCTTCTATCACCCCACACCATCTTTCCTTCTTTCACACCACACCATCTTTCATTCTATCACACCACACCATCTTTCCTTCTATCACATCACACCATCTTTCCTTCCATCACACCACACCATCTTTCATTCTATCACACCACGCCATCTTTCATTCAATCACACCACGCCATCTTTCATTCCATAACACCACGCCATCTTTCCTTCTATCATACCAAAGCATCTTTCCTTCTATCACACCACACCATCTTTCCTTCTATCACACCACACCATCTTTCCTTCTATCACACCACACAATCTTTCATTCTATCACACCACACCATCTTTCATTCTATCACACCACGCCATCTTTCATTCCATAACACCACGCCATCTTTCCTTCTATCACACCACACCATCTTTCCTTCTAGCACATCACACCATCTTTCCTTCCATCACACCACACCATCTTTCATTCTATCACACCACGCCATCTTTCATTCTATCACGCCATCTTTCATTCCATAATACCACCCCATCTTTCCTTCTATCACACCACACCATCTTTCCTTCTATCACACCACACCATCTTTCTTTCTATCACACCACACCATCTTTCATTCCATGACCACACCATCTTTCCTTCTATCACACCACACCATCTTTCCTTCTATCACATCACACCATCTTTCCTTCGATCACACCACCCCATCTTTCATTCTATCACACCACACCATCTTTCATTCTATCATACCACGCCATCTTTCATTCCATAACACCATGCCATCTTTCCTTCTATCACACCACACCATCTTTCCTTCTATCACACCACACCATCTTTCCTTCTATCAAACCACACAATCTTTCATTCTATCACACCACACCATCTTTCATTCTATCACACCACACCATCTTTCCTTCTATCACACCACACCATCTTTTATTCTATCCCAGCACACCATCTTTCATTCTATCCCAGCACACCATCTTTCATTCTATCACACCACACCATCTTTTATTCTATCACACCACACCATCTTTCATTCTATCACACCACATGATCTTTCATTGTATCACAGCACGCCATCTTTCATTCTATCACACCACACCATCTTTCCTTCTATCACACCACACCATCTTTCATTCTATCACACCACACCATCTTTCATTCTATCACACCACACCATCTTTCCTTCTATTACAACACACCATCTTTCCTTCTATCACACTACACCATCTTTCTTTCTATCACACCACACCAACTTTTATTTTATCACACCACACCATCTTTCATTGTATCACAGCACACCATCTTTCATTCTATCACACCACACCATCTTTCCTTCTATCACACCACACCATCTTTCCTTCTTTCACACCACACCATCTTTCATTCTATCACACCACACCATCTTTCCTTCTATCACTCCACACCATCTTTCCTTCTATCACACCACACCATCTTTCCTTCTATCACACCATACAATCTTTCATTCTATCACACCACACCATCTTTCATTCTATCACACCACACCAACTTTTATTTTATCACACCACGCCATCTTTCATTCTATCATACCACACCATCTTTCATTCTATCACACCACACCATCTTTCCTTCTATCACACCACACCATCTTTCCTTCTTTCACACCACACCATCTTTCATTCTATCACACCACACCATCTTTCCTTCTATCACACCACACCATCTTTCCTTCTATCACACCATACAATCTTTCATTCTATCACACCACACCATCTTTCATTCTATCACACCACGCCATCTTTCATTCCATAACACCACGCCATCTTTCCTTCTATCACACCACACCATCTTTCCTTCTAGCACATCACACCATCTTTCCTTCCATCACACCACACCATCTTTCATTCTATCACACCACGCCATCTTTCATTCTATCACACCACGCCATCTTTCATTCCATAACACCACGCCATCTTTCCTTCTATCACACCACACCATCTTTCCTTCTATCACACCACACCATCTTTCTTTCTATCACACCACATCATCTTTCTTTCTATCACACCACACCATCTTTCATTCCATAACCACACCATCTTTCCTTCTATCACACCACACCATCTTTCCTTCTATCACATCACACCATCTTTCCTTCGATCACACCACCCCATCTTTCATTCTATCACACCACGCCATCTTTAATTCTATCATACCACGCCATCTTTCATTCCATAACACCACGCCATCTTTCCTTCTATCACACCACACCATCTTTCCTTCTATCACACCACACCATCTTTCCTTCTATCACACCACACAATCTTTCATTTTATCACACCACACCATCTTTCATTCTATCACACCACACCATATTTCCTTCTATCACACCACACCATCTTTCATTCTATCCCAGCACACCATCTTTCATTCTATCACACCACACCATCTTTCCTACTATCATACCACACCATCTTTCATTCTATCACACCACACCATCTTTCCTTCTATCACACCACACCATCTTTCCTTCCATCACACCACACCATCTTTCATTTTATCACACCACTCCATCTTTCATTCTATCACACCACGCCATCTTTCATTCCATAACACCACGCCATCTTTCCTTCTATCACACCACACCATCTTTCATTCTATCACATCACACCATCTTTCCTTCCATCACACCACACCATCTTTCATTCTATCACACCATGCCATCTTTCATTCTATCACACCACGCCATCTTTCATTCCATAACACCACGCCATCTATCCTTCTATCACACCACACCATCTTTCCTTCTATCATACCACACCATCTTTCCTTCTATCACACCACACAATCTTTCATTCTATCACACCACACCATCCTTCATTCTATCACACCTCACCATCTTTCATTCTATCACACCACACCATCTTTCCTTCTATCACACCACACCATCTTTTAGTCTATCCCAGCACACCATCTTTCATTCTATCCCAGCACACCATCTTTCATTCTATCACACCACACCATCTTTCATTCTATCACACCACACCATCTTTCATTCTATCACACCACCCCACACCATCATTCTTTCCATCACACCACACCGCACCATCTTTCATTCTATCACACCACCCCATCTTTCATTCTATCACACCACATCATCTTTCCTTCTATCACACCACACAATCTTTCCTTCTATCACACCACACCATCTTTTATTCTATCACACCACACCATCTTTCATTCTATCACACCACACCATATTTCATTGTATCACAGCACACCATCTTTCATTCTATCACACCACACCATCTTTCATTCTATCACTCCACACCATCTTTCATTCTATCACACCACACCATCTTTCCTTCTATTACAACACATCATCTTTCCTTCTATCACACTACACCATCTTTTTTTCTATCACACCACACCAACTTTTATTCTATCACACCACACCATCTTTCATTGTATCACAGCACACCATCTTTCATTCTATCATAGCACACCATCTTTCATTCTATCATACCACACCATCTTTCATTCTATCACACCACACCATCTTTCCTTCTATCACACCACACCATCTTTCCTTCTTTCATTATATCACACCACACCATCTTTCCTTCTATCACACCACACCATCTTTCCTTCTTTCACACCACACCATCTTTCATTCTATCACACCACACCATCTTTCCTTCTATCACATCACACAGTCTTTCCTTCCATCACCCCACACCATCTTTCATTCTATCACACCAAGCCATCTTTCATTCAATCACACCACGCCATCTTTCATTCCATAACACCATGCCATCTTTCCTTCTATCACAACACACCATCTTTCCTTCTATCACACCACACCATCTTTCCTTCTATCACACCACACCATCTTTCCTTCTATCACACCACACAATCTTTCATTCTATCACACCACACCATCTTTCATTCTATCACACCACGCCATCTTTCATTCCATAACACCACGCTATCTTTCCTTCTATCACACCACACCATCTTTCCTTCTAGCACATCACAACATCTTTCCTTCCATCACACCACACCATCTTTCATTCCATAACACCACGCCATCTTTCCTTCTATCACACCACACCATCTTTCCTTCTATCACACCACACCATCTTTCCTTCTATCACACCATGCCATCTTTCATTCTATCACACCACGCCATCTTTCATTCCATAACACCACGCCATCTTTCCTTCTATCACACCACACCATCTTTCCTTCTATCACACCACACCATCTTTCCTTCTATCACACCATGCCATCTTTCATTCCATAACACCACGCCATCGTTCCTTCTATCACACCACACCATCTTTCCTTCTATCACATCACACCATCTTTCCTTCCATCACACCACACCATCTTTCATTCTATCACACCACGCCATCTTTCATTCTATCACACCACGCCATCTTTCATTCCATAACACCACGCCATCTTTCCTTCTATCACACCACACCATCTTTCCTTCTATCACACCACACCATCTTTCCTTCTATCACACCACACCATCTTTCCTTCTATCACACCACACCATCTTTCCTTCTATCACACCACACAATCTTTCATTCTATCACACCACACCATCTTTCATTCTATCACGCCACGCCATCTTTCATTCCATAACACCACGCCATCTTTCCTTCTATCACACCACACCATCTTTCCTTCTAGCACATCACACCATCTTTCCTTCCATCACACCACACCATCTTTCATTCTATCACACCACACCATCTTTCATTCTATCACGCCACGCCATCTTTCATTCCATAACACCACGCCATCTTTCCTTCTATCACACCACACCATCTTTCCTTCTAGCACATCACACCATCTTTCCTTCCATCACACCACACCATCTTTCATTCTATCACACCACGCCATCTTTCATTCTATCACACCACGCCATCTTTCATTCCATAATACCACCCCATCTTTCCTTCTATCACACCACACCATCTTTCCTTCTATCACACCACACCATCTTTCTTTCTATCACACCACACCATCTTTCATTCCATGACCACACCATCATTCCTTCTATCACACCACACCATCTTTCCTTCTATCACATCACAACATCTTTCCTTCCATCACACCACACCATCTTTCATTCCATAACACCACGCCATCTTTCCTTCTATCACACCACACCATCTTTCCTTCTATCACACCACACCATCTTTCCTTCTATCACACCATGCCATCTTTCATTCTATCACACCACGCCATCTTTCATTCCATAACACCACGCCATCTTTCCTTCTATCACACCACACCATCTTTCCTTCTATCACACCACACCATCTTTCCTTCTATCACACCATGCCATCTTTCATTCCATAACACCACGCCATCGTTCCTTCTATCACACCACACCATCTTTCCTTCTATCACATCACACCATCTTTCCTTCCATCACACCACACCATCTTTCATTCTATCACACCACGCCATCTTTCATTCTATCACACCACGCCATCTTTCATTCCATAACACCACGCCATCTTTCCTTCTATCACACCACACCATCTTTCCTTCTATCACACCACACCATCTTTCCTTCTATCACACCACACCATCTTTCCTTCTATCACACCACACCATCTTTCCTTCTATCACACCACACAATCTTTCATTCTATCACACCACACCATCTTTCATTCTATCACACCACGCCATCTTTCATTCCATAACACCACGCCATCTTTCCTTCTATCACACCACACCATCTTTCCTTCTATCACATCACACCATCTTTCCTTCCATCACACCACACCATCTTTCATTCTATCACACCACGCCATCTTTCATTCTATCACACCACGCCATCTTTCATTCCATAACACCACGCCATCTTTCCTTCTATCACACCACACCATCTTTCCTTCTATCACACCACACCATCTTTCCTTCTATCACACCACACCATCTTTCCTTCTATCACACCACACCATCTTTCCTTCTATCACACCACACAATCCTTCATTCTATCACACCACACCATCTTTCATTCTATCACACCACGCCATCTTTCATTCCATAACACCACGCCATCTTTCCTTCTATCACACCACACCATCTTTCCTTCTAGCACATCACACCATCTTTCCTTCCATCACACCACACCATCTTTCATTCTATCACACCACGCCATCTTTCATTCTATCACACCACGCCATCTTTCATTCCATAATACCACCCCATCTTTCCTTCTATCACACCACACCATCTTTCCTTCTATCACACCACACCATCTTTCTTTCTATCACACCACACCATCTTTCATTCCATGACCACACCATCTTTCCTTCGATCACACCACCCCATCTTTCATTCTATCACACCACACCATCTTTCATTCTATCATACCACGCCATCTTTCATTCCATAACACCACGCCATCTTTCCTTCTATCACACCACACCATCTTTCCTTCTATCACACCACACCATCTTTCCTTCTATCACACCACACAATCTTTCATTCTATCACACCACACCATCTTTCATTCTATCACACCACACCATCTTTCATTCTATCACACCACACGATCTTTCATTGTATCACAGCACGCCATCTTTCATTCTATCACACCACACCATCTTTCCTTCTATCACACCACACCATCTTTCATTCTATCACACCACACGATCTTTCATTGTATCACAGCACACCATCTTTCATTCTATCACACCACACCATCTTTCCTTCTATCACACCACACCATCTTTCCTTCTATCACACCACACCATCTTTCCTTCTATTACAACACACCATCTTTCCTTCTATCGCACTACACCATCTTTCTTTCTATCACACCACACCAACTTTTATTTTATCACACCACACCATCTTTCATTGTATCACAGCACACCATCTTTCATTCTATCACAGCACGCCATCTTTCATTCTATCATACCACACCATCTTTCATTCTATCACACCACACCATCTTTCCTTCTATCACACCACACCATCTTTCCTTCTTTCACACCACACCATCTTTCATTCTATCACACCACACCATCTTTCCTTCTATCACATCACACCATCTTTCCTTCCATCACACCACACCATCTTTCATTCTATCACACCACGCCATCTTTCATTCAATCACACCACGCCATCTTTCATTCCATAACACCACGCCATCTTTCCTTCTATCATACCACACCATCTTTCCTTCTATCACACCACACCATCTTTCCTTCTATCACACCACACCATCTTTCCTTCTATCACACCATACAATCTTTCATTCTATCACACCACACCATCTTTCATTCTATCACACCACAACATCTTTCCTTCTAGCACACCATACAATCTTTCATTCTATCACACCACACCATCTTTCCTTCTATCACACCACAACATCTTTCCTTCTAGCACATCACACCATCTTTCCTTCCATCACACCACACCATCTTTCATTCTATCACACCACGCCATCTTTCATTCTATCACACCACGCCATCTTTCATTCCATAACACCACGCCATCTTTCCTTCTATCACACCACACCATCTTTCCTTCTATCACACCACACCATCTTTCTTTCTATCACACCACACCATCTTTCTTTCTATCACACCACACCATCTTTCATTCCATAACCACACCATCTTTCCTTCTATCACACCACACCATCTTTCCTTCTATCACATCACACCATCTTTCCTTCGATCACACCACCCCATCTTTCATTCTATCACACCACGCCATCTTTAATTCTATCATACCACGCCATCTTTCATTCCATAACACCACGCCATCTTTCATTCTATCACACCACACCATCTTTCCTTCTATCACACAACACCATCTTTCCTTCTATCACACCACACAATCTTTCATTCTATCACACCACACCATCTTTCATTCTATCACACCACACCATATTTCCTTCTATCACACCACACCATCTTTTATTCTATCCCAGCACACCATCTTTCATTCTATCCCAGCACACCATCTTTCATTCTATCACACCACACCATCTTCCCTTCTATCACACCACACCATCTTTCATTCTATCACACCACACCATCTTTCATTCTATCACACCACACCATCTTTCCTTCTATCATACCACACCATCTTTCATTCTATCACACCACACCATCTTTCCTTCTATCACACCACACCATCTTTCCTTCCATCACACCACACCATCTTTTATTTTATCACACCACTCCATCTTTCATTCTATCACACCACGCCATCTTTCATTCCATAACACCACGCCATCTTTCCTTCTATCACACCACACCATCTTTCATTCTATCACATCACACCATCTTTCCTTCCATCACACCACACCATCTTTCATTCTATCACACCACGCCATCTTTCATTCTATCACACCACGCCATCTTTCATTCCATAACACCACGCCATCTTTCCTTCTATCACACCACACCATCTTTCCTTCTATCACACCACACCATCTTTCCTTCTATCACACCACACAATCTTTCATTCTATCACACCACACCATCTTTCATTCTATCACACCACA
Organism: Lissotriton vulgaris; assembly: GCF_964263255.1. NCBI lineage: Eukaryota > Metazoa > Chordata > Amphibia > Caudata > Salamandridae > Lissotriton > Lissotriton vulgaris. The sequence continues at coordinate 46,055,958 of NC_141693.1, read as the reverse complement.
CCATCTTTCCTTCTATCACACCACACCATCTTTTAGTCTATCCCAGCACACCATCTTTCATTCTATCCCAGCACACCATCTTTCATTCTATCACACCACACCATCTTTCATTCTATCACACCACACCATCTTTCATTCTATCACACCACCCCACACCATCATTCTTTCCATCACACCACACCGCACCATCTTTCATTCTATCACACCACACCATCTTTCATTCTATCACACCACATCATCTTTCCTTCTATCACACCACACAATCTTTCCTTCTATCACACCACACCATCTTTTATTCTATCACACCACACCATCTTTCATTCTATCACACCACACCATATTTCATTGTATCACAGCACACCATCTTTCATTCTATCACACCACACCATCTTTCATTCTATCACACCACCCCACACCATCATTCTTTCCATCACACCACACCGCACCATCTTTCATTCTATCACACCACACCATCTTTCATTCTATCACACCACATCATCTTTCCTTCTATCACACCACACAATCTTTCCTTCTATTACAACACACCATCTTTCCTTCTATCACACTACACCATCTTTCTTTCTATCACACCACACCAACTTTTATTTTATCACACCACACCATCTTTCATTGTATCACAGCACACCATCTTTCATTCTATCACAGCACGCCATCTTTCATTCTATCATACCACACCATCTTTCATTCTATCACACCACACCATCTTTCCTTCTATCACACCACACCATCTTTCCTTCTTTCACACCACACCATCTTTCATTCTATCACACCACACCATCTTTCCTTCTATCACATCACACCATCTTTCCTTCCATCACACCACACCATCTTTCCTTCTATCATACCACACCATCTTTCCTTCTATCACACCACACCATCTTTCCTTCTATCACACCACACCATCTTTCCTTCTATCACACCATACAATCTTTCATTCTATCACACCACACCATCTTTCATTCTATCACACCACGCCATCTTTCATTCCATAACACCACGCCATCTTTCCTTCTATCACACCACACCATCTTTCCTTCTAGCACATCACACCATCTTTCCTTCCATCACACCACACCATCTTTCATTCTATCACACCATGCCATCTTTCATTCTATCACACCACGCCATCTTTCATTCCATAACACCACGCCATCTTTCCTTCTATCACACCACACCATCTTTCCTTCTATCACACCACACCATCTTTCTTTCTATCACACCACACCATCTTTCTTTCTATCACACCACACCATCTTTCATTCCATAACCACACCATCTTTCCTTCTATCACACCACACCATCTTTCCTTCTATCACATCACACCATCTTTCCTTCGATCACACCACCCCATCTTTCATTCTATCACACCACGCCATCTTTAATTCTATCATACCACGCCATCTTTCATTCCATAACACCACGCCATCTTTCATTCTATCACACCACACCATCTTTCCTTCTATCACACCACACCATCTTTCCTTCTATCACACCACACAATCTTTCATTCTATCACACCACACCATCTTTCATTCTATCACACCACACCATATTTCCTTCTATCACACCACACCATCTTTTATTCTATCCCAGCACACCATCTTTCATTCTATCCCAGCACACCATCTTTCATTCTATCACACCACACCATCTTCCCTTCTATCACACCACACCATCTTTTATTCTATCACACCACACCATCTTTCATTCTATCACACCACACCATCTTTCCTTCTATCATACCACACCATCTTTCATTCTATCACACCACACCATCTTTCCTTCTATCACACCACACCATCTTTCCTTCCATCACACCACACCATCTTTCATTTTATCACACCACTCCATCTTTCATTCTATCACACCACGCCATCTTTCATTCCATAACACCACGCCATCTTTCCTTCTATCACACCACACCATCTTTCATTCTATCACATCACACCATCTTTCCTTCCATCACACCACACCATTTTTCATTCTATCACACCACGCCATCTTTCATTCTATCACACCATGCCATCTTTCATTCCATAACACCACGCCATCTTTCCTTCTATCACACCACACCATCTTTCCTTCTATCACACCACACCATCTTTCCTTCTATCACACCACACAATCTTTCATTCTATCACACCACACCATCTTTCATTCTATCACACCACACCATCTTTCCTTCTATCACACCACACCATCTTTTAGTCTATCCCAGCACACCATCTTTCATTCTATCCCAGCACACCATCTTTCATTCTATCACACCACACCATCTTTCATTCTATCACACCACACCATCTTTCATTCTATCACACCACCCCACACCATCATTCTTTCCATCACACCACACCGCACCATCTTTCATTCTATCACACCACACCATCTTTCATTCTATCACACCACATCATCTTTCCTTCTATCACACCACACAATCTTTCCTTCTATCACACCACACCATCTTTTATTCTATCACACCACACCATCTTTCATTCTATCACACCACACCATATTTCATTGTATCACAGCACACCATCTTTCATTCTATCACACCACACCATCTTTCATTCTATCACTCCACACCATCTTTCATTCTATCACACCACACCATCTTTCCTTCTATTACAACACATCATCTTTCCTTCTATCACACTACACCATTTTTTTTTCTATCACACCACACCAACTTTTATTCTATCACACCACACCATCTTTCATTGTATCACAGCACGCCATCTTTCATTCTATCATACCACACCATCTTTCATTCTATCACACCACACCATATTTCCTTCTATCACCCCACACCATCTTTCCTTCTTTCACACCACACCATCTTTCATTCTATCACACCACACCATCTTTCCTTCTATCACACCACACCATCTTTTAGTCTATCCCAGCACACCATCTTTCATTCTATCCCAGCACACCATCTTTCATTCTATCACACCACACCATCTTTCATTCTATCACACCACCCCACACCATCATTCTTTCCATCACACCACACCGCACCATCTTTCATTCTATCACACCAGACCATCTTTCATTCTATCACACCACATCATCTTTCCTTCTATCACACCACACAATCTTTCCTTCTATCACACCACACCATCTTTCATTCTATCACACCACACGATCTTTCATTGTATCACAGCACACCATCTTTCATTCTATCACACCACACCATCTTTCCTTCTATCACACCACACCATCTTTCCTTCTATCACACCACACCATCTTTCATTCTATCACACCACACCATCTTTCCTTCTATTACAACACACCATCTTTCCTTCTATCACACTACACCATCTTTCTATCTATCACACCACACCAACTTTTATTTTATCACACCACACCATCTTTCATTGTATCACAGCACACCATCTTTCATTCTATCACAGCACGCCATCTTTCATTCTATCATACCACACCATCTTTCATTCTATCACACCACACCATATTTCCTTCTATCACCCCACACCATCTTTCCTTCTTTCACACCACACCATCTTTCATTCTATCACACCACACCATCTTTCCTTCTATCACATCACACCATCTTTCCTTCCATCACACCACACCATCTTTCATTCTATCACACCACGCCATCTTTCATTCAATCACACCACGCCATCTTTCATTCCATAACACCACGCCATCTTTCCTTCTATCATACCAAAGCATCTTTCCTTCTATCACACCACACCATCTTTCCTTCTATCACACCACACCATCTTTCCTTCTATCACACCACACAATCTTTCATTCTATCACACCACACCATCTTTCATTCTATCACACCACGCCATCTTTCATTCCATAACACCACGCCATCTTTCCTTCTATCACACCACACCATCTTTCCTTCTAGCACATCACACCATCTTTCCTTCCATCACACCACACCATCTTTCATTCTATCACACCACGCCATCTTTCATTCTATCACGCCATCTTTCATTCCATAATACCACCCCATCTTTCCTTCTATCACACCACACCATCTTTCCTTCTATCACACCACACCATCTTTCTTTCTATCACACCACACCATCTTTCATTCCATGACCACACCATCTTTCCTTCTATCACACCACACCATCTTTCCTTCTATCACATCACACCATCTTTCCTTCGATCACACCACCCCATCTTTCATTCTATCACACCACACCATCTTTCATTCTATCATACCACGCCATCTTTCATTCCATAACACCATGCCATCTTTCCTTCTATCACACCACACCATCTTTCCTTCTATCACACCACACCATCTTTCCTTCTATCAAACCACACAATCTTTCATTCTATCACACCACACCATCTTTCATTCTATCACACCACACCATCTTTCCTTCTATCACACCACACCATCTTTTATTCTATCCCAGCACACCATCTTTCATTCTATCCCAGCACACCATCTTTCATTCTATCACACCACACCATCTTTTATTCTATCACACCACACCATCTTTCATTCTATCACACCACATGATCTTTCATTGTATCACAGCACGCCATCTTTCATTCTATCACACCACACCATCTTTCCTTCTATCACACCACACCATCTTTCATTCTATCACACCACACCATCTTTCATTCTATCACACCACACCATCTTTCCTTCTATTACAACACACCATCTTTCCTTCTATCACACTACACCATCTTTCTTTCTATCACACCACACCAACTTTTATTTTATCACACCACACCATCTTTCATTGTATCACAGCACACCATCTTTCATTCTATCACACCACACCATCTTTCCTTCTATCACACCACACCATCTTTCCTTCTTTCACACCACACCATCTTTCATTCTATCACACCACACCATCTTTCCTTCTATCACTCCACACCATCTTTCCTTCTATCACACCACACCATCTTTCCTTCTATCACACCATACAATCTTTCATTCTATCACACCACACCATCTTTCATTCTATCACACCACACCAACTTTTATTTTATCACACCACGCCATCTTTCATTCTATCATACCACACCATCTTTCATTCTATCACACCACACCATCTTTCCTTCTATCACACCACACCATCTTTCCTTCTTTCACACCACACCATCTTTCATTCTATCACACCACACCATCTTTCCTTCTATCACACCACACCATCTTTCCTTCTATCACACCACACCATCTTTCCTTCTATCACACCATACAATCTTTCATTCTATCACACCACACCATCTTTCATTCTATCACACCACGCCATCTTTCATTCCATAACACCACGCCATCTTTCCTTCTATCACACCACACCATCTTTCCTTCTAGCACATCACACCATCTTTCCTTCCATCACACCACACCATCTTTCATTCTATCACACCACGCCATCTTTCATTCTATCACACCACGCCATCTTTCATTCCATAACACCACGCCATCTTTCCTTCTATCACACCACACCATCTTTCCTTCTATCACACCACACCATCTTTCTTTCTATCACACCACATCATCTTTCTTTCTATCACACCACACCATCTTTCATTCCATAACCACACCATCTTTCCTTCTATCACACCACACCATCTTTCCTTCTATCACATCACACCATCTTTCCTTCGATCACACCACCCCATCTTTCATTCTATCACACCACGCCATCTTTAATTCTATCATACCACGCCATCTTTCATTCCATAACACCACGCCATCTTTCCTTCTATCACACCACACCATCTTTCCTTCTATCACACCACACCATCTTTCCTTCTATCACACCACACAATCTTTCATTTTATCACACCACACCATCTTTCATTCTATCACACCACACCATATTTCCTTCTATCACACCACACCATCTTTCATTCTATCCCAGCACACCATCTTTCATTCTATCACACCACACCATCTTTCCTACTATCATACCACACCATCTTTCATTCTATCACACCACACCATATTTCCTTCTATCACACCACACCATCTTTCCTTCCATCACACCACACCATCTTTCATTTTATCACACCACTCCATCTTTCATTCTATCACACCACGCCATCTTTCATTCCATAACACCACGCCATCTTTCCTTCTATCACACCACACCATCTTTCATTCTATCACATCACACCATCTTTCCTTCCATCACACCACACCATCTTTCATTCTATCACACCACGCCATCTTTCATTCTATCACACCACGCCATCTTTCATTCCATAACACCACGCCATCTTTCCTTCTATCACACCACACCATCTTTCCTTCTATCATACCACACCATCTTTCCTTCTATCACACCACACAATCTTTCATTCTATCACACCACACCATCCTTCATTCTATCACACCTCACCATCTTTCATTCTATCACACCACACCATCTTTCCTTCTATCACACCACACCATCTTTTAGTCTATCCCAGCACACCATCTTTCATTCTATCCCAGCACACCATCTTTCATTCTATCACACCACACCATCTTTCATTCTATCACACCACACCATCTTTCATTCTATCACACCACCCCACACCATCATTCTTTCCATCACACCACACCGCACCATCTTTCATTCTATCACACCACCCCATCTTTCATTCTATCACACCACATCATCTTTCCTTCTATCACACCACACAATCTTTCCTTCTATCACACCACACCATCTTTTATTCTATCACACCACACCATCTTTCATTCTATCACACCACACCATATTTCATTGTATCACAGCACACCATCTTTCATTCTATCACACCACACCATCTTTCATTCTATCACTCCACACCATCTTTCATTCTATCACACCACACCATCTTTCCTTCTATTACAACACATCATCTTTCCTTCTATCACACTACACCATCTTTTTTTCTATCACACCACACCAACTTTTATTCTATCACACCACACCATCTTTCATTGTATCACAGCACACCATCTTTCATTCTATCATAGCACACCATCTTTCATTCTATCATACCACACCATCTTTCATTCTATCACACCACACCATCTTTCCTTCTATCACACCACACCATCTTTCCTTCTTTCATTATATCACACCACACCATCTTTCCTTCTATCACACCACACCATCTTTCCTTCTTTCACACCACACCATCTTTCATTCTATCACACCACACCATCTTTCCTTCTATCACATCACACAGTCTTTCCTTCCATCACCCCACACCATCTTTCATTCTATCACACCAAGCCATCTTTCATTCAATCACACCACGCCATCTTTCATTCCATAACACCATGCCATCTTTCCTTCTATCACAACACACCATCTTTCCTTTTATCACACCAAACCATCTTTCCTTCTATCACACCACACCATCTTTCCTTCTATCACACCACACAATCTTTCATTCTATCACACCACACCATCTTTCATTCTATCACACCACGCCATCTTTCATTCCATAACACCACGCTATCTTTCCTTCTATCACACCACACCATCTTTCCTTCTAGCACATCACAACATCTTTCCTTCCATCACACCACACCATCTTTCATTCCATAACACCACGCCATCTTTCCTTCTATCACACCACACCATCTTTCCTTCTATCACACCACACCATCTTTCCTTCTATCACACCATGCCATCTTTCATTCTATCACACCACGCCATCTTTCATTCCATAACACCACGCCATCTTTCCTTCTATCACACCACACCATCTTTCCTTCTATCACACCACACCATCTTTCCTTCTATCACACCATGCCATCTTTCATTCCATAACACCACGCCATCGTTCCTTCTATCACACCACACCATCTTTCCTTCTATCACATCACACCATCTTTCCTTCCATCACACCACACCATCTTTCATTCTATCACACCACGCCATCTTTCATTCCATAACACCACGCCATCTTTCCTTCTATCACACCACACCATCTTTCCTTCTATCACACCACACCATCTTTCCTTCTATCACACCACACCATCTTTCCTTCTATCACACCACACCATCTTTCCTTCTATCACACCACACAATCTTTCATTCTATCACACCACACCATCTTTCATTCTATCACGCCACGCCATCTTTCATTCCATAACACCACGCCATCTTTCCTTCTATCACACCACACCATCTTTCCTTCTAGCACATCACACCATCTTTCCTTCCATCACACCACACCATCTTTCATTCTATCACACCACACCATCTTTCATTCTATCACGCCACGCCATCTTTCATTCCATAACACCACGCCATCTTTCCTTCTATCACACCACACCATCTTTCCTTCTAGCACATCACACCATCTTTCCTTCCATCACACCACACCATCTTTCATTCTATCACACCACGCCATCTTTCATTCTATCACACCACGCCATCTTTCATTCCATAATACCACCCCATCTTTCCTTCTATCACACCACACCATCTTTCCTTCTATCACACCACACCATCTTTCTTTCTATCACACCACACCATCTTTCATTCCATGACCACACCATCTTTCCTTCTATCACACCACACCATCTTTCCTTCTATCACATCACAACATCTTTCCTTCCATCACACCACACCATCTTTCATTCCATAACACCACGCCATCTTTCCTTCTATCACACCACACCATCTTTCCTTCTATCACACCACACCATCTTTCCTTCTATCACACCATGCCATCTTTCATTCTATCACACCACGCCATCTTTCATTCCATAACACCACGCCATCTTTCCTTCTATCACACCACACCATCTTTCCTTCTATCACACCACACCATCTTTCCTTCTATCACACCATGCCATCTTTCATTCCATAACACCACGCCATCGTTCCTTCTATCACACCACACCATCTTTCCTTCTATCACATCACACCATCTTTCCTTCCATCACACCACACCATCTTTCATTCTATCACACCACGCCATCTTTCATTCTATCACACCACGCCATCTTTCATTCCATAACACCACGCCATCTTTCCTTCTATCACACCACACCATCTTTCCTTCTATCACACCACACCATCTTTCCTTCTATCACACCACACCATCTTTCCTTCTATCACACCACACCATCTTTCCTTCTATCACACCACACCATCTTTCCTTCTATCACACCACACCATCTTTCCTTCTATCACACCACACAATCTTTCATTCTATCACACCACACCATCTTTCATTCTATCACACCACGCCATCTTTCATTCCATAACACCACGCCATCTTTCCTTCTATCACACCACACCATCTTTCCTTCTATCACATCACACCATCTTTCCTTCCATCACACCACACCATCTTTCATTCTATCACACCACGCCATCTTTCATTCTATCACACCACGCCATCTTTCATTCCATAACACCACGCCATCTTTCCTTCTATCACACCACACCATCTTTCCTTCTATCACACCACACCATCTTTCCTTCTATCACACCACACAATCCTTCATTCTATCACACCACACCATCTTTCATTCTATCACACCACGCCATCTTTCATTCCATAACACCACGCCATCTTTCCTTCTATCACACCACACCATCTTTCCTTCTAGCACATCACACCATCTTTCCTTCCATCACACCACACCATCTTTCATTCTATCACACCACGCCATCTTTCATTCTATCACACCACGCCATCTTTCATTCCATAATACCACCCCATCTTTCCTTCTATCACACCACACCATCTTTCCTTCTATCACACCACACCATCTTTCTTTCTATCACACCACACCATCTTTCATTCCATGACCACACGATCTTTCCTTCGATCACACCACCCCATCTTTCATTCTATCACACCACACCATCTTTCATTCTATCATACCACGCCATCTTTCATTCCATAACACCACGCCATCTTTCCTTCTATCACACCACACCATCTTTCCTTCTATCACACCACACCATCTTTCCTTCTATCACACCACACAATCTTTCATTCTATCACACCACACCATCTTTCATTCTATCACACCACACCATCTTTCATTCTATCACACCACACGATCTTTCATTGTATCACAGCACGCCATCTTTCATTCTATCACACCACACCATCTTTCCTTCTATCACACCACACCATCTTTCATTCTATCACACCACACGATCTTTCATTGTATCACAGCACACCATCTTTCATTCTATCACACCACACCATCTTTCCTTCTATCACACCACACCATCTTTCCTTCTATCACACCACACCATCTTTCATTCTATCACACCACACCATCTTTCCTTCTATTACAACACACCATCTTTCCTTCTATCGCACTACACCATCTTTCTTTCTATCACACCACACCAACTTTTATTTTATCACACCACACCATCTTTCATTGTATCACAGCACACCATCTTTCATTCTATCACAGCACGCCATCTTTCATTCTATCATACCACACCATCTTTCATTCTATCACACCACACCATCTTTCCTTCTATCACACCACACCATCTTTCCTTCTTTCACACCACACCATCTTTCATTCTATCACACCACACCATCTTTCCTTCTATCACATCACACCATCTTTCCTTCCATCACACCACACCATCTTTCATTCTATCACACCACGCCATCTTTCATTCAATCACACCACGCCATCTTTCATTCCATAACACCACGCCATCTTTCCTTCTATCATACCACACCATCTTTCCTTCTATCACACCACACCATCTTTCCTTCTATCACACCACACCATCTTTCCTTCTATCACACCATACAATCTTTCATTCTATCACACCACACCATCTTTCATTCTATCACACCACAACATCTTTCCTTCTAGCACACCATACAATCTTTCATTCTATCACACCACACCATCTTTCCTTCTATCACACCACAACATCTTTCCTTCTAGCACATCACACCATCTTTCCTTCCATCACACCACACCATCTTTCATTCTATCACACCACGCCATCTTTCATTCTATCACACCACGCCATCTTTCATTCCATAACACCACGCCATCTTTCCTTCTATCACACCACACCATCTTTCCTTCTATCACACCACACCATCTTTCTTTCTATCACACCACACCATCTTTCTTTCTATCACACCACACCATCTTTCATTCCATAACCACACCATCTTTCCTTCTATCACACCACACCATCTTTCCTTCTATCACATCACACCATCTTTCCTTCGATCACACCACCCCATCTTTCATTCTATCACACCACGCCATCTTTAATTCTATCATACCACGCCATCTTTCATTCCATAACACCACGCCATCTTTCATTCTATCACACCACACCATCTTTCCTTCTATCACACCACACCATCTTTCCTTCTATCACACCACACAATCTTTCATTCTATCACACCACACCATCTTTCATTCTATCACACCACACCATATTTCCTTCTATCACACCACACCATCTTTTATTCTATCCCAGCACACCATCTTTCATTCTATCCCAGCACACCATCTTTCATTCTATCACACCACACCATCTTCCCTTCTATCACACCACACCATCTTTCATTCTATCACACCACACCATCTTTCATTCTATCACACCACACCATCTTTCCTTCTATCATACCACACCATCTTTCATTCTATCACACCACACCATCTTTCCTTCTATCACACCACACCATCTTTCCTTCCATCACACCACACCATCTTTCATTTTATCACACCACTCCATCTTTCATTCTATCACACCACGCCATCTTTCATTCCATAACACCACGCCATCTTTCCTTCTATCACACCACACCATCTTTCATTCTATCACATCACACCATCTTTCCTTCCATCACACCACACCATCTTTCATTCTATCACACCACGCCATCTTTCATTCTATCACACCACGCCATCTTTCATTCCATAACACCACGCCATCTTTCCTTCTATCACACCACACCATCTTTCCTTCTATCACACCACACCATCTTTCCTTCTATCACACCACACAATCTTTCATTCTATCACACCACACCATCTTTCATTCTATCACACCACACCATCTTTCCTTCTATCACACCACACCATCTTTTAGTCTATCCCAGCACACCATCTTTCATTCTATCCCAGCACACCATCTTTCATTCTATCACACCACACCATCTTTCATTCTATCACACCACACCATCTTTCATTCTATCACACCACCCCACACCATCATTCTTTCCATCACACCACACCGCACCATCTTTCATTCTATCACACCACACCATCTTTCATTCTATCACACCACATCATCTTTCCTTCTATCACACCACACAATCTTTCCTTCTATCACACCACACCATCTTTTATTCTATCACACCACACCATCTTTCATTCTATCACACCACACCATATTTCATTGTATCACAGCACACCATCTTTCATTCTATCACACCACACCATCTTTCATTCTATCACACCACCCCACACCATCATTCTTTCCATCACACCACACCGCACCATCTTTCATTCTATCACACCACACCATCTTTCATTCTATCACACCACATCATCTTTCCTTCTATCACACCACACAATCTTTCCTTCTATTACAACACACCATCTTTCCTTCTATCACACTACACCATCTTTCTTTCTATCACACCACACCAACTTTTATTTTATCACACCACACCATCTTTCATTGTATCACAGCACACCATCTTTCATTCTATCACAGCACGCCATCTTTCATTCTATCATACCACACCATCTTTCATTCTATCACACCACACCATCTTTCCTTCTATCACACCACACCATCTTTCCTTCTTTCACACCACACCATCTTTCATTCTATCACACCACACCATCTTTCCTTCTATCACATCACACCATCTTTCCTTCCATCACACCACACCATCTTTCCTTCTATCATACCACACCATCTTTCCTTCTATCACACCACACCATCTTTCCTTCTATCACACCACACCATCTTTCCTTCTATCACACCATACAATCTTTCATTCTATCACACCACACCATCTTTCATTCTATCACACCACGCCATCTTTCATTCCATAACACCACGCCATCTTTCCTTCTATCACACCACACCATCTTTCCTTCTAGCACATCACACCATCTTTCCTTCCATCACACCACACCATCTTTCATTCTATCACACCATGCCATCTTTCATTCTATCACACCACGCCATCTTTCATTCCATAACACCACGCCATCTTTCCTTCTATCACACCACACCATCTTTCCTTCTATCACACCACACCATCTTTCTTTCTATCACACCACACCATCTTTCTTTCTATCACACCACACCATCTTTCATTCCATAACCACACCATCTTTCCTTCTATCACACCACACCATCTTTCCTTCTATCACATCACACCATCTTTCCTTCGATCACACCACCCCATCTTTCATTCTATCACACCACGCCATCTTTAATTCTATCATACCACGCCATCTTTCATTCCATAACACCACGCCATCTTTCATTCTATCACACCACACCATCTTTCCTTCTATCACACCACACCATCTTTCCTTCTATCACACCACACAATCTTTCATTCTATCACACCACACCATCTTTCATTCTATCACACCACACCATATTTCCTTCTATCACACCACACCATCTTTTATTCTATCCCAGCACACCATCTTTCATTCTATCCCAGCACACCATCTTTCATTCTATCACACCACACCATCTTCCCTTCTATCACACCACACCATCTTTTATTCTATCACACCACACCATCTTTCATTCTATCACACCACACCATCTTTCCTTCTATCATACCACACCATCTTTCATTCTATCACACCACACCATCTTTCCTTCTATCACACCACACCATCTTTCCTTCCATCACACCACACCATCTTTCATTTTATCACACCACTCCATCTTTCATTCTATCACACCACGCCATCTTTCATTCCATAACACCACGCCATCTTTCCTTCTATCACACCACACCATCTTTCATTCTATCACATCACACCATCTTTCCTTCCATCACACCACACCATTTTTCATTCTATCACACCACGCCATCTTTCATTCTATCACACCATGCCATCTTTCATTCCATAACACCACGCCATCTTTCCTTCTATCACACCACACCATCTTTCCTTCTATCACACCACACCATCTTTCCTTCTATCACACCACACAATCTTTCATTCTATCACACCACACCATCTTTCATTCTATCACACCACACCATCTTTCCTTCTATCACACCACACCATCTTTTAGTCTATCCCAGCACACCATCTTTCATTCTATCCCAGCACACCATCTTTCATTCTATCACACCACACCATCTTTCATTCTATCACACCACACCATCTTTCATTCTATCACACCACCCCACACCATCATTCTTTCCATCACACCACACCGCACCATCTTTCATTCTATCACACCACACCATCTTTCATTCTATCACACCACATCATCTTTCCTTCTATCACACCACACAATCTTTCCTTCTATCACACCACACCATCTTTTATTCTATCACACCACACCATCTTTCATTCTATCACACCACACCATATTTCATTGTATCACAGCACACCATCTTTCATTCTATCACACCACACCATCTTTCATTCTATCACTCCACACCATCTTTCATTCTATCACACCACACCATCTTTCCTTCTATTACAACACATCATCTTTCCTTCTATCACACTACACCATTTTTTTTTCTATCACACCACACCAACTTTTATTCTATCACACCACACCATCTTTCATTGTATCACAGCACACCATCTTTCATTCTATCACACCACACGATCTTTCATTGTATCACAGCACACCATCTTTCATTCTATCACACCACACCATCTTTCCTTCTATCACACCACACCATCTTTCATTCTATCACACCACACCATCTTTCCTTCTATTACAACACACCATCTTTCCTTCTATCACACTACACCATCTTTCTATCTATCACACCACACCAACTTTTATTTTATCACACCACACCATCTTTCATTCTATCACACCACACCATCTTTCCTTCTTTCACACCACACCATCTTTCCTTCCATCACACCACACCATCGTTCATTCTATCACACCACTCCATCTTTCATTCTATCACACCACACCATCTTTCATTCCATAACACCACGCCATCTTTCCTTCTATCACACCACACAATCTTTCATTCTATCACATCACACCATCTTTCCTTGCATCACACCACACCATCTTTCATTCTATCACACCACGCCATCTTTCATTCTATCACACCACGCCATCTTTCATTCCATAACACCACGCCATCTTTCCTTCTATCACACCACACCATCTTTCCTTCTATCACACCACACCATCTTTCCTTCTATCACACCACACAATCTTTCATTCTATCACACCACACCATCTTTCATTCTATCACACCACACCATCTTTCATTCTATCACACCACACCATCTTTCCTTCTATCACACCACACCATCTTTTAGTCTATCCCAGCACACCATCTTTCATTCTATCCCAGCACACCATCTTTCATTCTATCACACCACACCATCTTTCATTCTATCACACCACCCCACACCATCATTCTTTCCATCACACCACACCGCACCATCTTTCATTCTATCACACCAGACCATCTTTCATTCTATCACACCACATCATCTTTCCTTCTATCACACCACACAATCTTTCCTTCTATCACACCACACCATCTTTTATTCTATAACACCACACCATCTTTCATTCTATCACACCACACGATCTTTTATTGTATCACAGCACACCATCTTTCATTCTATCACACCACACCATCTTTCCTTCTATCACACCACACCATCTTTCCTTCTATCACACCACACCATCTTTCATTCTATCACACCACACCATCTTTCCTTCTATTACAACACACCATCTTTCCTTCTATCACACTACACCATCTTTCTATCTATCACACCACACCAACTTTTATTTTATCACACCACACCATCTTTCATTGTATCACAGCACACCATCTTTCATTCTATCACAGCACGCCATCTTTCATTCTATCATACCACACCATCTTTCATTCTATCACACCACACCATCTTTCCTTCTATCACACCACACCATCTTTCCTTCTTTCACACCACACCATCTTTCATTCTATCACACCACACCATCTTTCCTTCTATCACATCACACCATCTTTCCTTCCATCACACCACACCATCTTTCATTTTATCACACCACGCCATCTTTCATTCAATCACACCACGCCATATTTCATTCCATAACACCACGCCATCTTTCCTTCTATCATACCAAAGCATCTTTCCTTCTATCACACCACACCATCTTTCCTTCTATCACACCACACCATCTTTCCTTCTATCACACCACACAATCTTTCATTCTATCAAACCACACCATCTTTCATTCTATCACACCACGCCATCTTTCATTCCATAACACCACGCCATCTTTCCTTCTATCACACCACACCATCTTTCCTTCTAGCACATCACACCATCTTTCCTTCCATCACACCACACCATCTTTCATTCTATCACACCACGCCATCTTTCATTCTATCACGCCATCTTTCATTCCATAATACCACCCCATCTTTCCTTCTATCACACCACACCATCTTTCCTTCTATCACACCACACCATCTTTCTTTCTATCACACCACACCATCTTTCATTCCATGACCACACCATCTTTCCTTCTATCACACCACACCATCTTTCCTTCTATCACATCACACCATCTTTCCTTCGATCACACCACCCCATCTTTCATTCTATCACACCACACCATCTTTCATTCTATCATACCACGCCATCTTTCATTCCATAACACCATGCCATCTTTCCTTCTATCACACCACACCATCTTTCCTTCTATCACACCACACCATCTTTCCTTCTATCACACCACACAATCTTTCATTCTATCACACCACACCATCTTTCATTCTATCACACCACACCATCTTTCCTTCTATCACACCACACCATCTTTTATTCTATCCCAGCACACCATCTTTCATTCTATCCCAGCACACCATCTTTCATTCTATCACACCACACCATCTTTTATTCTATCACACCACACCATCTTTCATTCTATCACACCACATGATCTTTCATTGTATCACAGCACGCCATCTTTCATTCTATCACACCACACCATCTTTCCTTCTATCACACCACACCATCTTTCATTCTATCACACCACACCATCTTTCATTCTATCACACCACACCATCTTTCCTTCTATTACAACACACCATCTTTCCTTCTATCACACTACACCATCTTTCTTTCTATCACACCACACCAACTTTTATTTTATCACACCACACCATCTTTCATTGTATCACAGCACACCATCTTTCATTCTATCACAGCACGCCATCTTTCATTCTATCATACCACACCATCTTTCATTCTATCACACCACACCATCTTTCCTTCTATCACACCACACCATATTTCCTTCTTTCACACCACACCATCTTTCATTCTATCACACCACACCATCTTTCCTTCTATCACACCACACCATCTTTCCTTCTATCACACCACACCATCTTTCCTTCTATCACACCATACAATCTTTCATTCTATCACACCACACCATCTTTCATTCTATCACACCACGCCATCTTTCATTCCATAACACCACGCCATCTTTCCTTCTATCACACCACACCATCTTTCCTTCTAGCACATCACACCATCTTTCCTTCCATCACACCACACCATCTTTCATTCTATCACACCACGCCATCTTTCATTCTATCACACCACGCCATCTTTCATTCCATAACACCACGCCATCTTTCCTTCTATCACACCACACCATCTTTCCTTCTATCACACCACACCATCTTTCTTTCTATCACACCACATCATCTTTCTTTCTATCACACCACACCATCTTTCATTCCATAACCACACCATCTTTCCTTCTATCACACCACACCATCTTTCCTTCTATCACATCACACCATCTTTCCTTCGATCACACCACCCCATCTTTCATTCTATCACACCACGCCATCTTTAATTCTATCATACCACGCCATCTTTCATTCCATAACACCACGCCATCTTTCCTTCTATCACACCACACCATCTTTCATTCTATCACACCACACCATCTTTCATTCTATCACACCACACCATATTTCCTTCTATCACACCACACCATCTTTCATTCTATCCCAGCACACCATCTTTCATTCTATCACACCACACCATCTTTCATTCTATCACACCACACCATCTTTCATTCCATCACACCACACCATCTTTCCTTCTATCATACCACACCATCTTTCATTCTATCACACCACACCATCTTTCCTTCTATCACACCACACCATCTTTCCTTCCATCACACCACACCATCTTTCATTTTATCACACCACTCCATCTTTCATTCTATCACACCACGCCATCTTTCATTCCATAACACCACGCCATCTTTCCTTCTATCACACCACACCATCTTTCATTCTATCACATCACACCATCTTTCCTTCCATCACACCACACCATCTTTCATTCTATCACACCACGCCATCTTTCATTCTATCACACCACGCCATCTTTCATTCCATAACACCACGCCATCTTTCCTTCTATCACACCACACCATCTTTCCTTCTATCATACCACACCATCTTTCCTTCTATCACACCACACAATCTTTCATTCTATCACACCACACCATCCTTCATTCTATCACACCACACCATCTTTCATTCTATCACACCACACCATCTTTCCTTCTATCACACCACACCATATTTTAGTCTATCCCAGCACACCATCTTTCATTCTATCCCAGCACACCATCTTTCATTCTATCACACCACACCATCTTTCATTATATCACACCACACCATCTTTCATTCTATCACACCACCCCACACCATCATTCTTTCCATCACACCACACCGCACCATCTTTCATTCTATCACACCACCCCATCTTTCATTCTATCACACCACATCATCTTTCCTTCTATCACACCATACAATCTTTCCTTCTATCACACCACACCATCTTTTATTCTATCACACCACACCATCTTTCATTCTATCACACCACACCATATTTCATTGTATCACAGCACACCATCTTTCATTCTATCATAGCACACCATCTTTCATTCTATCATACCACACCATCTTTCATTCTATCACACCACACCATCTTTCCTTCTATCACACCACACCATCTTTCCTTCTTTCATTCTATCACACCACACCATCTTTCCTTCTATCACACCACACCATCTTTCCTTCTTTCACACCACACCATCTTTCATTCTATCACACCACACCATCTTTCCTTCTATCACATCACACAGTCTTTCCTTCCATCACCCCACACCATCTTTCATTCTATCACACCAAGCCATCTTTCATTCAATCACACCACGCCATCTTTTATTCCATAACACCATGCCATCTTTCCTTCTATCACAACACACAATCTTTCATTGTATCACAGCACACCATCTTTCATTCTATCACACCACACCATCTTTCCTTCTATCACACCACACCATCTTTCATTCTATCACACCACACCATCTTTCCTTCTATTACAACACACCATCTTTCCTTCTATCACACTACACCATCTTTCTATCTATCACACCACACCAACTTTTATTTTATCACACCACACCATCTTTCATTCTATCACACCACACCATCTTTCCTTCTTTCACACCACACCATCTTTCCTTCCATCACACCACACCATCGTTCATTCTATCACACCACTCCATCTTTCATTCTATCACACCACACCATCTTTCATTCCATAACACCACGCCATCTTTCCTTCTATCACACCACACAATCTTTCATTCTATCACATCACACCATCTTTCCTTGCATCACACCACACCATCTTTCATTCTATCACACCACGCCATCTTTCATTCTATCACACCACGCCATCTTTCATTCCATAACACCACGCCATCTTTCCTTCTATCACACCACACCATCTTTCCTTCTATCACACCACACAATCTTTCATTCTATCACACCACACCATCTTTCATTCTATCACACCACACCATCTTTCATTCTATCACACCACACCATCTTTCCTTCTATCACACCACACCATCTTTTAGTCTATCCCAGCACACCATCTTTCATTCTATCCCAGCACACCATCTTTCATTCTATCACACCACACCATCTTTCATTCTATCACACCACCCCACACCATCATTCTTTCCATCACACCACACCGCACCATCTTTCATTCTATCACACCAGACCATCTTTCATTCTATCACACCACATCATCTTTCCTTCTATCACACCACACAATCTTTCCTTCTATCACACCACACCATCTTTCATTCTATCACACCACACGATCTTTCATTGTATCACAGCACACCATCTTTCATTCTATCACACCACACCATCTTTCCTTCTATCACACCACACCATCTTTCCTTCTATCACACCACACCATCTTTCATTCTATCACACCACACCATCTTTCCTTCTATTACAACACACCATCTTTCCTTCTATCACACTACACCATCTTTCTATCTATCACACCACACCAACTTTTATTTAATCACACCACACCATCTTTCATTGTATCACAGCACACCATCTTTCATTCTATCACAGCACGCCATCTTTCATTCTATCATACCACACCATCTTTCATTCTATCACACCACACCATATTTCCTTCTATCACCCCACACCATCTTTCCTTCTTTCACACCACACCATCTTTCATTCTATCACACCACACCATCTTTCCTTCTATCACACCACACCATCTTTTAGTCTATCCCAGCACACCATCTTTCATTCTATCCCAGCACACCATCTTTCATTCTATCACACCACACCATCTTTCATTCTATCACACCACCCCACACCATCATTCTTTCCATCACACCACACCGCACCATCTTTCATTCTATCACACCAGACCATCTTTCATTCTATCACACCACATCATCTTTCCTTCTATCACACCACACAATCTTTCCTTCTATCACACCACACCATCTTTCATTCTATCACACCACACGATCTTTCATTGTATCACAGCACACCATCTTTCATTCTATCACACCACACCATCTTTCCTTCTATCACACCACACCATCTTTCCTTCTATCACACCACACCATCTTTCCTTCTATTACAACACACCATCTTTCCTTCTATCACACTACACCATCTTTCTATCTATCACACCACACCAACTTTTATTTTATCACACCACACCATCTTTCATTGTATCACAGCACACCATCTTTCATTCTATCACAGCACGCCATCTTTCATTCTATCATACCACACCATCTTTCATTCTATCACACCACACCATATTTCCTTCTATCACCCCACACCATCTTTCCTTCTTTCACACCACACCATCTTTCATTCTATCACACCACACCATCTTTCCTTCTATCACATCACACCATCTTTCCTTCCATCACACCACACCATCTTTCATTCTATCACACCACGCCATCTTTCATTCAATCACACCACGCCATCTTTCATTCCATAACACCACGCCATCTTTCCTTCTATCATACCAAAGCATCTTTCCTTCTATCACACCACACCATCTTTCCTTCTATCACACCACACCATCTTTCCTTCTATCACACCACACAATCTTTCATTCTATCACACCACACCATCTTTCATTCTATCACACCACGCCATCTTTCATTCCATAACACCACGCCATCTTTCCTTCTATCACACCACACCATCTTTCCTTCTAGCACATCACACCATCTTTCCTTCCATCACACCACACCATCTTTCATTCTATCACACCACGCCATCTTTCATTCTATCACGCCATCTTTAATTCCATAATACCACCCCATCTTTCCTTCTATCACACCACACCATCTTTCCTTCTATCACACCACACCATCTTTCTTTCTATCACACCACACCATCTTTCATTCCATGACCACACCATCTTTCCTTCTATCACACCACACCATCTTTCCTTCTATCACATCACACCATCTTTCCTTCGATCACACCACCCCATCGTTCATTCTATCACACCACACCATCTTTCATTCTATCATACCACGCCATCTTTCATTCCATAACACCATGCCATCTTTCCTTCTATCACACCACACCATCTTTCCTTCTATCACACCACACCATCTTTCCTTCTATCAAACCACACAATCTTTCATTCTATCACACCACACCATCTTTCATTCTATCACACCACACCATCTTTCCTTCTATCACACCACACCATCTTTTATTCTATCCCAGCACACCATCTTTCATTCTATCCCAGCACACCATCTTTCATTCTATCACACCACACCATCTTTTATTCTATCACACCACACCATCTTTCATTCTATCACACCACATGATCTTTCATTGTATCACAGCACGCCATCTTTCATTCTATCACACCACACCATCTTTCCTTCTATCACACCACACCATCTTTCATTCTATCACACCACACCATCTTTCATTCTATCACACCACACCATCTTTCCTTCTATTACAACACACCATCTTTCCTTCTATCACACTACACCATCTTTCTTTCTATCACACCACACCAACTTTTATTTTATCACACCACACCATCTTTCATTGTATCACAGCACACCATCTTTCATTCTATCACACCACACCATCTTTCCTTCTATCACACCACACCATCTTTCCTTCTTTCACACCACACCATCTTTCATTCTATCACACCACACCATCTTTCCTTCTATCACTCCACACCATCTTTCCTTCTATCACACCACACCATCTTTCCTTCTATCACACCATACAATCTTTCATTCTATCACACCACACCAACTTTTATTTTATCACACCACACCATCTTTCATTGTATCACAGCACACCATCTTTCATTCTATCACAGCACGCCATCTTTCATTCTATCATACCACACCATCTTTCATTCTATCACACCACACCATATTTCCTTCTATCACCCCACACCATCTTTCCTTCTTTCACACCACACCATCTTTCATTCTATCACACCACACCATCTTTCCTTCTATCACATCACACCATCTTTCCTTCCATCACACCACACCATCTTTCATTCTATCACACCACGCCATCTTTCATTCAATCACACCACGCCATCTTTCATTCCATAACACCACGCCATCTTTCCTTCTATCATACCAAAGCATCTTTCCTTCTATCACACCACACCATCTTTCCTTCTATCACACCACACCATCTTTCCTTCTATCACACCACACAATCTTTCATTCTATCACACCACACCATCTTTCATTCTATCACACCACGCCATCTTTCATTCCATAACACCACGCCATCTTTCCTTCTATCACACCACACCATCTTTCCTTCTAGCACATCACACCATCTTTCCTTCCATCACACCACACCATCTTTCATTCTATCACACCACGCCATCTTTCATTCTATCACGCCATCTTTCATTCCATAATACCACCCCATCTTTCCTTCTATCACACCACACCATCTTTCCTTCTATCACACCACACCATCTTTCTTTCTATCACACCACACCATCTTTCATTCCATGACCACACCATCTTTCCTTCTATCACACCACACCATCTTTCCTTCTATCACATCACACCATCTTTCCTTCGATCACACCACCCCATCTTTCATTCTATCACACCACACCATCTTTCATTCTATCATACCACGCCATCTTTCATTCCATAACACCATGCCATCTTTCCTTCTATCACACCACACCATCTTTCCTTCTATCACACCACACCATCTTTCCTTCTATCAAACCACACAATCTTTCATTCTATCACACCACACCATCTTTCATTCTATCACACCACACCATCTTTCCTTCTATCACACCACACCATCTTTTATTCTATCCCAGCACACCATCTTTCATTCTATCCCAGCACACCATCTTTCATTCTATCACACCACACCATCTTTTATTCTATCACACCACACCATCTTTCATTCTATCACACCACATGATCTTTCATTGTATCACAGCACGCCATCTTTCATTCTATCACACCACACCATCTTTCCTTCTATCACACCACACCATCTTTCATTCTATCACACCACACCATCTTTCATTCTATCACACCACACCATCTTTCCTTCTATTACAACACACCATCTTTCCTTCTATCACACTACACCATCTTTCTTTCTATCACACCACACCAACTTTTATTTTATCACACCACACCATCTTTCATTGTATCACAGCACACCATCTTTCATTCTATCACACCACACCATCTTTCCTTCTATCACACCACACCATCTTTCCTTCTTTCACACCACACCATCTTTCATTCTATCACACCACACCATCTTTCCTTCTATCACTCCACACCATCTTTCCTTCTATCACACCACACCATCTTTCCTTCTATCACACCATACAATCTTTCATTCTATCACACCACACCATCTTTCATTCTATCACACCACACCAACTTTTATTTTATCACACCACGCCATCTTTCATTCTATCATACCACACCATCTTTCATTCTATCACACCACACCATCTTTCCTTCTATCACACCACACCATCTTTCCTTCTTTCACACCACACCATCTTTCATTCTATCACACCACACCATCTTTCCTTCTATCACACCACACCATCTTTCCTTCTATCACACCACACTATCTTTCCTTCTATCACACCATACAATCTTTCATTCTATCACACCACACCATCTTTCATTCTATCACACCACGCCATCTTTCATTCCATAACACCACGCCATCTTTCCTTCTATCACACCACACCATCTTTCCTTCTAGCACATCACACCATCTTTCCTTCCATCACACCACACCATCTTTCATTCTATCACACCACGCCATCTTTCATTCTATCACACCACGCCATCTTTCATTCCATAACACCACGCCATCTTTCCTTCTATCACACCACACCATCTTTCCTTCTATCACACCACACCATCTTTCTTTCTATCACACCACATCATCTTTCTTTCTATCACACCACACCATCTTTCATTCCATAACCACACCATCTTTCCTTCTATCACACCACACCATCTTTCCTTCTATCACATCACACCATCTTTCCTTCGATCACACCACCCCATCTTTCATTCTATCACACCACGCCATCTTTAATTCTATCATACCACGCCATCTTTCATTCCATAACACCACGCCATCTTTCCTTCTATCACACCACACCATCTTTCCTTCTATCACACCACACCATCTTTCCTTCTATCACACCACACAATCTTTCATTTTATCACACCACACCATCTTTCATTCTATCACACCACACCATATTTCCTTCTATCACACCACACCATCTTTCATTCTATCCCAGCACACCATCTTTCATTCTATCACACCACACCATCTTTCATTCTATCACACCACACCATCTTTCATTCTATCACACCACACCATCTTTCCTACTATCATACCACACCATCTTTCATTCTATCACACCACACCATCTTTCCTTCTATCACACCACACCATCTTTCCTTCCATCACACCACACCATCTTTCATTTTATCACACCACTCCATCTTTCATTCTATCACACCACGCCATCTTTCATTCCATAACACCACGCCATCTTTCCTTCTATCACACCACACCATCTTTCATTCTATCACATCACACCATCTTTCCTTCCATCACACCACACCATCTTTCATTCTATCACACCACTCCATCTTTCATTCTATCACACCACGCCATCTTTCATTCCATAACACCACGCCATCTTTCCTTCTATCACACCACACCATCTTTCCTTCTATCATACCACACCATCTTTCCTTCTATCACACCACACAATCTTTCATTCTATCACACCACACCATCCTTCATTCTATCACACCTCACCATCTTTCATTCTATCACACCACACCATCTTTCCTTCTATCACACCACACCATCTTTTAGTCTATCCCAGCACACCATCTTTCATTCTATCCCAGCACACCATCTTTCATTCTATCACACCACACCATCTTTCATTCTATCACACCACACCATCTTTCATTCTATCACACCACCCCACACCATCATTCTTTCCATCACACCACACCGCACCATCTTTCATTCTATCACACCACCCCATCTTTCATTCTATCACACCACATCATCTTTCCTTCTATCACACCACACAATCTTTCCTCCTATCACACCACACCATCTTTTATTCTATCACACCACACCATCTTTCATTCTATCACACCACACCATATTTCATTGTATCACAGCACACCATCTTTCATTCTATCACACCACACCATCTTTCATTCTATCACTCCACACCATCTTTCATTCTATCACACCACACCATCTTTCCTTCTATTACAACACATCATCTTTCCTTCTATCACACTACACCATCTTTTTTTCTATCACACCACACCAACTTTTATTCTATCACACCACACCATCTTTCATTGTATCACAGCACACCATCTTTCATTCTATCATAGCACACCATCTTTCATTCTATCATACCACACCATCTTTCATTCTATCACACCACACCATCTTTCCTTCTATCACACCACACCATCTTTCCTTCTTTCATTATATCACACCACACCATCTTTCCTTCTATCACACCACACCATCTTTCCTTCTTTCACACCACACCATCTTTCATTCTATCACACCACACCATCTTTCCTTCTATCACATCACACAGTCTTTCCTTCCATCACCCCACACCATCTTTCATTCTATCACACCAAGCCATCTTTCATTCAATCACACCACGCCATCTTTCATTCCATAACACCATGCCATCTTTCCTTCTATCACAACACACCATCTTTCCTTCTATCACACCACACCATCTTTCCTTCTATCACACCACACCATCTTTCCTTCTATCACACCACACAATCTTTCATTCTATCACACCACACCATCTTTCATTCTATCACACCACGCCATCTTTCATTCCATAACACCACGCTATCTTTCCTTCTATCACACCACACCATCTTTCCTTCTAGCACATCACAACATCTTTCCTTCCATCACACCACACCATCTTTCATTCCATAACACCACGCCATCTTTCCTTCTATCACACCACACCATCTTTCCTTCTATCACACCACACCATCTTTCCTTCTATCACACCATGCCATCTTTCATTCTATCACACCACGCCATCTTTCATTCCATAACACCACGCCATCTTTCCTTCTATCACACCACACCATCTTTCCTTCTATCACACCACACCATCTTTCCTTCTATCACACCATGCCATCTTTCATTCCATAACACCACGCCATCGTTCCTTCTATCACACCACACCATCTTTCCTTCTATCACATCACACCATCTTTCCTTCCATCACACCATACCATCTTTCATTCTATCACACCACGCCATCTTTCATTCTATCACACCACGCCATCTTTCATTCCATAACACCACACCATCTTTCCTTCTATCACACCACACCATCTTTCCTTCTATCACACCACACCATCTTTCCTTCTATCACACCACACCATCTTTCCTTCTATCACACCACACAATCTTTCATTCTATCACACCACACCATCTTTCATTCTATCACGCCACGCCATCTTTCATTCCATAACACCACGCCATCTTTCCTTCTATCACACCACACCATCTTTCCTTCTAGCACATCACACCATCTTTCCTTCCATCACACCACACCATCTTTCATTCTATCACACTACACCATCTTTCATTCTATCACGCCACGCCATCTTTCATTCCATAACACCACGCCATCTTTCCTTCTATCACACCACACCATCTTTCCTTCTAGCACATCACACCATCTTTCCTTCCATCACACCACACCATCTTTCATTCTATCACACCACGCCATCTTTCATTCTATCACACCACGCCATCTTTCATTCCATAATACCACCCCATCTTTCCTTCTATCACACCACACCATCTTTCCTTCTATCACACCACACCATCTTTCTTTCTATCACACCACACCATCTTTCATTCCATGACCACACCATCTTTCCTTCTATCACACCACACCATCTTTCCTTCTATCACATCACAACATCTTTCCTTCCATCACACCACACAATCTTTCATTCCATAACACCACGCCATCTTTCCTTCTATCACACCACACCATCTTTCCTTCTATCACACCACACCATCTTTCCTTCTATCACACCATGCCATCTTTCATTCTATCACACCACGCCATCTTTCATTCCATAACACCACGCCATCTTTCCTTCTATCACACCACACCATCTTTCCTTCTATCACACCACACCATCTTTCCTTCTATCACACCATGCCATCTTTCATTCCATAACACCACGCCATCGTTCCTTCTATCACACCACACCATCTTTCCTTCTATCACATCACACCATCTTTCCTTCCATCACACCACACCATCTTTCATTCTATCACACCACGCCAACTTTCATTCTATCACACCACGCCATCTTTCATTCCATAACACCACGCCATCTTTCCTTCTATCACACCACACCATCTTTCCTTCTATCACACCACACCATCTTTCCTTCTATCACACCACACCATCTTTCCTTCTATCACACCACACCATCTTTCCTTCTATCACACCACACAATCTTTCATTCTATCACACCACACCATCTTTCATTCTATCACACCACGCCATCTTTCATTCCATAACACCACGCCATCTTTCCTTCTATCACACCACACCATCTTTCCTTCTATCACATCACACCATCTTTCCTTCCATCACACCACACCATCTTTTATTCTATCACACCACGCCATCTTTCATTCTATCACACCACGCCATCTTTCATTCCATAACACCACGCCATCTTTCCTTCTATCACACCACACCATCTTTCCTTCTATCACACCACACCATCTTTCCTTCTATCACACCACACCATCTTTCCTTCTATCACACCACACCATCTTTCCTTCTATCACACCACACAATCTTTCATTCTATCACACCACACCATCTTTCATTCTATCACACCACGCCATCTTTCATTCCATAACACCACGCCATCTTTCCTTCTATCACACCACACCATCTTTCCTTCTAGCACATCACACCATCTTTCCTTCCATCACACCACACCATCTTTCATTCTATCACACCACGCCATCTTTCATTCTATCACACCACGCCATCTTTCATTCCATAATACCACCCCATCTTTCCTTCTATCACACCACACCATCTTTCCTTCTATCACACCACACCATCTTTCTTTCTATCACACCACACCATCTTTCATTCCATGACCACACCATCTTTCCTTCGATCACACCACCCCATCTTTCATTCTATCACACCACACCATCTTTCATTCTATCATACCACGCCATCTTTCATTCCATAACACCACGCCATCTTTCCTTCTATCACACCACACCATCTTTCCTTCTATCACACCACACCATCTTTCCTTCTATCACACCACACAATCTTTCATTCTATCACACCACACCATCTTTCATTCTATCACACCACACCATCTTTCATTCTATCACACCACACGATCTTTCATTGTATCACAGCACGCCATCTTTCATTCTATCACACCACACCATCTTTCCTTCTATCACACCACACCATCTTTCATTCTATCACACCACACGATCTTTCATTGTATCACAGCACACCATCTTTCATTCTATCACACCACACCATCTTTCCTTCTATCACACCACACCATCTTTCCTTCTATCACACCACACCATCTTTCATTCTATCACACCACACCATCTTTCCTTCTATTACAACACACCATCTTTCCTTCTATCACACTACACCATCTTTCTTTCTATCACACCACACCAACTTTTATTTTATCACACCACACCATCTTTCATTGTATCACAGCACACCATCTTTCATTCTATCACAGCACGCCATCTTTCATTCTATCATACCACACCATCTTTCATTCTATCACACCACACCATCTTTCCTTCTATCACACCACACCATCTTTCCTTCTTTCACACCACACCATCTTTCATTCTATCACACCACACCATCTTTCCTTCTATCACATCACACCATCTTTCCTTCCATCACACCACACCATCTTTCATTCTATCACACCACGCCATCTTTCATTCAATCACACCACGCCATCTTTCATTCCATAACACCACGCCATCTTTCCTTCTATCATACCACACCATCTTTCCTTCTATCACACCACACCATCTTTCCTTCTATCACACCACACCATCTTTCCTTCTATCACACCATACAATCTTTCATTCTATCACACCACACCATCTTTCATTCTATCACACCACAACATCTTTCCTTCTAGCACACCATACAATCTTTCATTCTATCACACCACACCATCTTTCCTTCTATCACACAACAACATCTTTCCTTCTAGCACATCACACCATCTTTCCTTCCATCACACCACACCATCTTTCATTCTATCACACCACGCCATCTTTCATTCTATCACACCACGCCATCTTTCATTCCATAACACCACGCCATCTTTCCTTCTATCACACCACACCATCTTTCCTTCTATCACACCACACCATCTTTCTTTCTATCACACCACACCATCTTTCTTTCTATCACACCACACCATCTTTCATTCCATAACCACACCATCTTTCCTTCTATCACACCACACCATCTTTCCTTCTATCACATCACACCATCTTTCCTTCGATCACACCACCCCATCTTTCATTCTATCACACCACGCCATCTTTCATTCTATCACACCACGCCATCTTTCATTCCATAACACCACGCCATCTTTCCTTCTATCACACCACACCATCTTTCCTTCTATCACACCACACCATCTTTCTTTCTATCACACCACACCATCTTTCTTTCTATCACACCACACCATCTTTCATTCCATAACCACACCATCTTTCCTTCTATCACACCACGCCATCTTTCATTCTATCACACCACACCATCTTTCCTTCTATCACACCACACCATCTTTCCTTCTATCACACCACACAATCTTTCATTCTATCACACCACACCATCTTTCATTCTATCACACCACACCATATTTCCTTCTATCACACCACACCATCTTTTATTCTATCCCAGCACACCATCTTTCATTCTATCCCAGCACACCATCTTTCATTCTATCACACCACACCATCTTCCCTTCTATCACACCACACCATCTTTCATTCTATCACACCACACCATCTTTCATTCTATCACACCACACCATCTTTCCTTCTATCATACCACACCATCTTTCATTCTATCACACCACACCATCTTTCCTTCCATCACACCACACCATCTTTCATTTTATCACACCACTCCATCTTTCATTCTATCACACCACGCCATCTTTCATTCCATAACACCACGCCATCTTTCCTTCTATCACACCACACCATCTTTCATTCTATCACATCACACCATCTTTCCTTCCATCACACCACACCATCTTTCATTCTATCACACCACGCCATCTTTCATTCTATCACACCACGCCATCTTTCATTCCATAACACCACGCCATCTTTCCTTCTATCACACCACACCATCTTTCCTTCTATCACACCACACCATCTTTCCTTCTATCACACCACACAATCTTTCATTCTATCACACCACACCATCTTTCATTCTATCACACCACACCATCTTTCCTTCTATCACACCACACCATCTTTTAGTCTATCCCAGCACACCATCTTTCATTCTATCCCAGCACACCATCTTTCATTCTATCACACCACACCATCTTTCATTCTATCACACCACACCATCTTTCATTCTATCACACCACCCCACACCATCATTCTTTCCATCACACCACACCGCACCATCTTTCATTCTATCACACCACACCATCTTTCATTCTATCACACCACATCATCTTTCCTTCTATCACACCACACAATCTTTCCTTCTATCACACCACACCATCTTTTATTCTATCACACCACACCATCTTTCATTCTATCACACCACACCATATTTCATTGTATCACAGCACACCATCTTTCATTCTATCACACCACACCATCTTTCATTCTATCACACCACCCCACACCATCATTCTTTCCATCACACCACACCGCACCATCTTTCATTCTATCACACCACACCATCTTTCATTCTATCACACCACATCATCTTTCCTTCTATCACACCACACAATCTTTCCTTCTATTACAACACACCATCTTTCCTTCTATCACACTACACCATCTTTCTTTCTATCACACCACACCAACTTTTATTTTATCACACCACACCATCTTTCATTGTATCACAGCACACCATCTTTCATTCTATCACAGCACGCCATCTTTCATTCTATCATACCACACCATCTTTCATTCTATCACACCACACCATCTTTCCTTCTATCACACCACACCATCTTTCCTTCTTTCACACCACACCATCTTTCATTCTATCACACCACACCATCTTTCCTTCTATCACATCACACCATCTTTCCTTCCATCACACCACACCATCTTTCATTCTATCACACCACGCCATCTTTCATTCAATCACACCACGCCATCTTTCATTCCATAACACCACGCCATCTTTCCTTCTATCATACCACACCATCTTTCCTTCTATCACACCACACCATCTTTCCTTCTATCACACCACACCATCTTTCCTTCTATCACACCATACAATCTTTCATTCTATCACACCACACCATCTTTCATTCTATCACACCACGCCATCTTTCATTCCATAACACCACGCCATCTTTCCTTCTATCACACCACACCATCTTTCCTTCTAGCACATCACACCATCTTTCCTTCCATCACACCACACCATCTTTCATTCTATCACACCATGCCATCTTTCATTCTATCACACCACGCCATCTTTCATTCCATAACACCACGCCATCTTTCCTTCTATCACACCACACCATCTTTCCTTCTATCACACCACACCATCTTTCTTTCTATCACACCACACCATCTTTCTTTCTATCACACCACACCATCTTTCATTCCATAACCACACCATCTTTCCTTCTATCACACCACACCATCTTTCCTTCTATCACATCACACCATCTTTCCTTCGATCACACCACCCCATCTTTCATTCTATCACACCACGCCATCTTTAATTCTATCATACCACGCCATCTTTCATTCCATAACACCACGCCATCTTTCATTCTATCACACCACACCATCTTTCCTTCTATCACACCACACCATCTTTCCTTCTATCACACCACACAATCTTTCATTCTATCACACCACACCATCTTTCATTCTATCACACCACACCATATTTCCTTCTATCACACCACACCATCTTTTATTCTATCCCAGCACACCATCTTTCATTCTATCCCAGCACACCATCTTTCATTCTATCACACCACACCATCTTCCCTTCTATCACACCACACCATCTTTCATTCTATCACACCACACCATCTTTCATTCTATCACACCACACCATCTTTCCTTCTATCATACCACACCATCTTTCATTCTATCACACCACACCATCTTTCCTTCTATCACACCACACCATCTTTCCTTCCATCACACCACACCATCTTTCATTTTATCACACCACTCCATCTTTCATTCTATCACACCACGCCATCTTTCATTCCATAACACCACGCCATCTTTCCTTCTATCACACCACACCATCTTTCATTCTATCACATCACACCATCTTTCCTTCCATCACACCACACCATTTTTCATTCTATCACACCACGCCATCTTTCATTCTATCACACCACGCCATCTTTCATTCCATAACACCACGCCATCTTTCCTTCTATCACACCACACCATCTTTCCTTCTATCACACCACACCATCTTTCCTTCTATCACACCACACAATCTTTCATTCTATCACACCACACCATCTTTCATTCTATCACACCACACCATCTTTCCTTCTATCACACCACACCATCTTTTACTCTATCCCAGCACACCATCTTTCATTCTATCCCAGCACACCATCTTTCATTCTATCACACCACACCATCTTTCATTCTATCACACCACACCATCTTTCATTCTATCACACCACCCCACACCATCATTCTTTCCATCACACCACACCGCACCATCTTTCATTCTATCACACCACACCATCTTTCATTCTATCACACCACATCATCTTTCCTTCTATCACACCACACAATCTTTCCTTCTATCACACCACACCATCTTTTATTCTATCACACCACACCATCTTTCATTCTATCACACCACACCATATTTCATTGTATCACAGCACACCATCTTTCATTCTATCACACCACACCATCTTTCATTCTATCACTCCACACCATCTTTCATTCTATCACACCACACCATCTTTCCTTCTATTACAACACATCATCTTTCCTTCTATCACACTACACCATCTTTTTTTCTATCACACCACACCAACTTTTATTCTATCACACCACACCATCTTTCATTGTATCACAGCACACCATCTTTCATTCTATCACACCACACGATCTTTCATTGTATCACAGCACACCATCTTTCATTCTATCACACCACACCATCTTTCCTTCTATCACACCACACCATCTTTCATTCTATCACACCACACCATCTTTCCTTCTATTACAACACACCATCTTTCCTTCTATCACACTACACCATCTTTCTATCTATCACACCACACCAACTTTTATTTTATCACACCACACCATCTTTCATTCTATCACACCACACCATCTTTCCTTCTTTCACACCACACCATCTTTCCTTCCATCACACCACACCATCGTTCATTCTATCACACCACTCCATCTTTCATTCTATCACACCACACCATCTTTCATTCCATAACACCACGCCATCTTTCCTTCTATCACACCACACAATCTTTCATTCTATCACATCACACCATCTTTCCTTGCATCACACCACACCATCTTTCATTCTATCACACCACGCCATCTTTCATTCTATCACACCACGCCATCTTTCATTCCATAACACCACGCCATCTTTCCTTCTATCACACCACACCATCTTTCCTTCTATCACACCACACCATCTTTCCTTCTATCACACCACACAATCTTTCATTCTATCACACCACACCATCTTTCATTCTATCACACCACACCATCTTTCATTCTATCACACCACACCATCTTTCCTTCTATCACACCACACCATCTTTTAGTCTATCCCAGCACACCATCTTTCATTCTATCCCAGCACACCATCTTTCATTCTATCACACCACACCATCTTTCATTCTATCACACCACCCCACACCATCATTCTTTCCATCACACCACACCGCACCATCTTTCATTCTATCACACCAGACCATCTTTCATTCTATCACACCACATCATCTTTCCTTCTATCACACCACACAATCTTTCCTTCTATCACACCACACCATCTTTTATTCTATCACACCACACCATCTTTCATTCTATCACACCACACGATCTTTCATTGTATCACAGCACACCATCTTTCATTCTATCACACCACACCATCTTTCCTTCTATCACACCACACCATCTTTCCTTCTATCACACCACACCATCTTTCCTTCTATTACAACACACCATCTTTCCTTCTATCACACTACACCATCTTTCTATCTATCACACCACACCAACTTTTATTTTATCACACCACACCATCTTTCATTGTATCACAGCACACCATCTTTCATTCTATCACAGCACGCCATCTTTCATTCTATCATACCACACCATCTTTCATTCTATCACACCACACCATCTTTCCTTCTATCACACCACACCATCTTTCCTTCTTTCACACCACACCATCTTTCATTCTATCACACCACACCATCTTTCCTTCTATCACATCACACCATCTTTCCTTCCATCACACCACACCATCTTTCATTTTATCACACCACGCCATCTTTCATTCAATCACACCACGCCATATTTCATTCCATAACACCACGCCATCTTTCCTTCTATCATACCAAAGCATCTTTCCTTCTATCACACCACACCATCTTTCCTTCTATCACACCACACCATCTTTCCTTCTATCACACCACACAATCTTTCATTCTATCACACCACACCATCTTTCATTCTATCACACCACGCCATCTTTCATTCCATAACACCACGCCATCTTTCCTTCTATCACACCACACCATCTTTCCTTCTAGCACATCACACCATCTTTCCTTCCATCACACCACACCATCTTTCATTCTATCACACCACGCCATCTTTCATTCTATCACGCCATCTTTCATTCCATAATACCACCCCATCTTTCCTTCTATCACACCACACCATCTTTCCTTCTATCACACCACACCATCTTTCTTTCTATCACACCACACCATCTTTCATTCCATGACCACACCATCTTTCCTTCTATCACACCACACCATCTTTCCTTCTATCACATCACACCATCTTTCCTTCGATCACACCACCCCATCTTTCATTCTATCACACCACACCATCTTTCATTCTATCATACCACGCCATCTTTCATTCCATAACACCATGCCATCTTTCCTTCTATCACACCACACCATCTTTCCTTCTATCACACCACACCATCTTTCCTTCTATCACACCACACAATCTTTCATTCTATCACACCACACCATCTTTCATTCTATCACACCACACCATCTTTCCTTCTATCACACCACACCATCTTTTATTCTATCCCAGCACACCATCTTTCATTCTATCCCAGCACACCATCTTTCATTCTATCACACCACACCATCTTTTATTCTATCACACCACACCATCTTTCATTCTATCACACCACATGATCTTTCATTGTATCACAGCACGCCATCTTTCATTCTATCACACCACACCATCTTTCCTTCTATCACACCACACCATTTTTCATTCTATCACACCACACCATCTTTCATTCTATCACACCACACCATCTTTCCTTCTATTACAACACACCATCTTTCCTTCTATCACACTACACCATCTTTCTTTCTATCACACCACACCAACTTTTATTTTATCACACCACACCATCTTTCATTGTATCACAGCACACCATCTTTCATTCTATCACAGCACGACATCTTTCATTCTATCATACCACACCATCTTTCATTCTATCACACCACACCATCTTTCCTTCTATCACACCACACCATCTTTCCTTCTTTCACACCACACCATCTTTCATTCTATCACACCACACCATCTTTCCTTCTATCACACCACACCATCTTTCTTTCTATCACACCACACCATCTTTCTTTCTATCACACCACACCATCTTTCATTCCATAACCACACCATCTTTCCTTCTATCACACCACACCATCTTTCCTTCTATCACATCACACCATCTTTCCTTCGATCACACCACCCCATCTTTCATTCTATCACACCACGCCATCTTTAATTCTATCATACCACGCCATCTTTCATTCCATAACACCACGCCATCTTTCATTCTATCACACCACACCATCTTTCCTTCTATCACACCACACCATCTTTCCTTCTATCACACCACACAATCTTTCATTCTATCACACCACACCATCTTTCATTCTATCACACCACACCATATTTCCTTCTATCACACCACACCATCTTTTATTCTATCCCAGCACACCATCTTTCATTCTATCCCAGCACACCATCTTTCATTCTATCACACCACACCATCTTCCCTTCTATCACACCACACCATCTTTCATTCTATCACACCACACCATCTTTCATTCTATCACACCACACCATCTTTCCTTCTATCATACCACACCATCTTTCATTCTATCACACCACACCATCTTTCCTTCTATCACACCACACCATCTTTCCTTCCATCACACCACACCATCTTTCATTTTATCACACCACTCCATCTTTCATTCTATCACACCACGCCATCTTTCATTCCATAACACCACGCCATCTTTCCTTCTATCACACCACACCATCTTTCATTCTATCACATCACACCATCTTTCCTTCCATCACACCACACCATTTTTCATTCTATCACACCACGCCATCTTTCATTCTATCACACCACGCCATCTTTCATTCCATAACACCACGCCATCTTTCCTTCTATCACACCACACCATCTTTCCTTCTATCACACCACACCATCTTTCCTTCTATCACACCACACAATCTTTCATTCTATCACACCACACCATCTTTCATTCTATCACACCACACCATCTTTCCTTCTATCACACCACACCATCTTTTAGTCTATCCCAGCACACCATCTTTCATTCTATCCCAGCACACCATCTTTCATTCTATCACACCACACCATCTTTCATTCTATCACACCACACCATCTTTCATTCTATCACACCACCCCACACCATCATTCTTTCCATCACACCACACCGCACCATCTTTCATTCTATCACACCACACCATCTTTCATTCTATCACACCACATCATCTTTCCTTCTATCACACCACACAATCTTTCCTTCTATCACACCACACCATCTTTAATTCTATCACACCACACCATCTTTCATTCTATCACACCACACCATATTTCATTGTATCACAGCACACCATATTTCATTGTATCACAGCACACCATCTTTCATTCTATCACACCACACCATCTTTCATTCTATCACACCACACCATCTTTCATTCTATCACACCACACCATCTTTCATTCTATCACACCACACCATCTTTCATTCCATAACCACACCATCTTTCCTTCTATCACACCACACCATCTTTCCTTCTATCACATCACACCATCTTTCCTTCGATCACACCACCCCATCTTTCATTCTATCACACCACGCCATCTTTAATTCTATCATACCACGCCATCTTTCATTCCATAACACCACGCCATCTTTCATTCTATCACACCACACCATCTTTCCTTCTATCACACCACACCATCTTTCCTTCTATCACACCACACAATCTTTCATTCTATCACACCACACCATCTTTCATTCTATCACACCACACCATATTTCCTTCTATCACACCACACCATCTTTTATTCTATCCCAGCACACCATCTTTCATTCTATCCCAGCACACCATCTTTCATTCTATCACACCACACCATCTTCCCTTCTATCACACCACACCATCTTTCATTCTATCACACCACACCATCTTTCATTCTATCACACCACACCATCTTTCCTTCTATCATACCACACCATCTTTCATTCTATCACACCACACCATCTTTCCTTCTATCACACCACACCATCTTTCCTTCTATCACACCACACAATCTTTCATTCTATCACACCACACCATCTTTCATTCTATCACACCACACCATATTTCCTTCTATCACACCACACCATCTTTTATTCTATCCCAGCACACCATCTTTCATTCTATCCCAGCACACCATCTTTCATTCTATCACACCACACCATCTTCCCTTCTATCACACCACACCATCTTTCATTCTATCACACCACACCATCTTTCATTCTATCACACCACACCATCTTTCCTTCTATCATACCACACCATCTTTCATTCTATCACACCACACCATCTTTCCTTCTATCACACCACACCATCTTTCCTTCCATCACACCACACCATCTTTCATTTTATCACACCACTCCATCTTTCATTCTATCACACCACGCCATCTTTCATTCCATAACACCACGCCATCTTTCCTTCTATCACACCACACCATCTTTCATTCTATCACATCACACCATCTTTCCTTCCATCACACCACACCATTT
This sequence comes from Lissotriton vulgaris, assembly GCF_964263255.1. Classification (NCBI taxonomy): domain Eukaryota; kingdom Metazoa; phylum Chordata; class Amphibia; order Caudata; family Salamandridae; genus Lissotriton; species Lissotriton vulgaris. The sequence goes on along the minus strand of NC_141693.1, from coordinate 46,016,113 downwards.
TTCATTCTATCACACCACGCCATCTTTCATTCTATCACACCACGCCATCTTTCATTCCATAACACCACGCCATCTTTCCTTCTATCACACCACACCATCTTTCCTTCTATCACACCACACCATCTTTCCTTCTATCACACCACACAATCTTTCATTCTATCACACCACACCATCTTTCATTCTATCACACCACACCATCTTTCCTTCTATCACACCACACCATCTTTTAGTCTATCCCAGCACACCATCTTTCATTCTATCCCAGCACACCATCTTTCATTCTATCACACCACACCATCTTTCATTCTATCACACCACACCATCTTTCATTCTATCACACCACCCCACACCATCATTCTTTCCATCACACCACACCGCACCATCTTTCATTCTATCACACCACACCATCTTTCATTCTATCACACCACATCATCTTTCCTTCTATCACACCACACAATCTTTCCTTCTATCACACCACACCATCTTTTATTCTATCACACCACACCATCTTTCATTCTATCACACCACACCATATTTCATTGTATCACAGCACACCATCTTTCATTCTATCACACCACACCATCTTTCATTCTATCACTCCACACCATCTTTCATTCTATCACACCACACCATCTTTCCTTCTATTACAACACATCATCTTTCCTTCTATCACACTACACCATCTTTTTTTCTATCACACCACACCAACTTTTATTCTATCACACCACACCATCTTTCATTGTATCACAGCACACCATCTTTCATTCTATCACACCACACGATCTTTCATTGTATCACAGCACACCATCTTTCATTCTATCACACCACACCATCTTTCCTTCTATCACACCACACCATCTTTCATTCTATCACACCACACCATCTTTCCTTCTATTACAACACACCATCTTTCCTTCTATCACACTACACCATCTTTCTATCTATCACACCACACCAACTTTTATTTTATCACACCACACCATCTTTCATTCTATCACACCACACCATCTTTCCTTCTTTCACACCACACCATCTTTCCTTCCATCACACCACACCATCGTTCATTCTATCACACCACTCCATCTTTCATTCTATCACACCACACCATCTTTCATTCCATAACACCACGCCATCTTTCCTTCTATCACACCACACAATCTTTCATTCTATCACATCACACCATCTTTCCTTGCATCACACCACACCATCTTTCATTCTATCACACCACGCCATCTTTCATTCTATCACACCACGCCATCTTTCATTCCATAACACCACGCCATCTTTCCTTCTATCACACCACACCATCTTTCCTTCTATCACACCACACCATCTTTCCTTCTATCACACCACACAATCTTTCATTCTATCACACCACACCATCTTTCATTCTATCACACCACACCATCTTTCATTCTATCACACCACACCATCTTTCCTTCTATCACACCACACCATCTTTTAGTCTATCCCAGCACACCATCTTTCATTCTATCCCAGCACACCATCTTTCATTCTATCACACCACACCATCTTTCATTCTATCACACCACCCCACACCATCATTCTTTCCATCACACCACACCGCACCATCTTTCATTCTATCACACCAGACCATCTTTCATTCTATCACACCACATCATCTTTCCTTCTATCACACCACACAATCTTTCCTTCTATCACACCACACCATCTTTTATTCTATCACACCACACCATCTTTCATTCTATCACACCACACGATCTTTCATTGTATCACAGCACACCATCTTTCATTCTATCACACCACACCATCTTTCCTTCTATCACACCACACCATCTTTCCTTCTATCACACCACACCATCTTTCCTTCTATTACAACACACCATCTTTCCTTCTATCACACTACACCATCTTTCTATCTATCACACCACACCAACTTTTATTTTATCACACCACACCATCTTTCATTGTATCACAGCACACCATCTTTCATTCTATCACAGCACGCCATCTTTCATTCTATCATACCACACCATCTTTCATTCTATCACACCACACCATCTTTCCTTCTATCACACCACACCATCTTTCCTTCTTTCACACCACACCATCTTTCATTCTATCACACCACACCATCTTTCCTTCTATCACATCACACCATCTTTCCTTCCATCACACCACACCATCTTTCATTTTATCACACCACGCCATCTTTCATTCAATCACACCACGCCATATTTCATTCCATAACACCACGCCATCTTTCCTTCTATCATACCAAAGCATCTTTCCTTCTATCACACCACACCATCTTTCCTTCTATCACACCACACCATCTTTCCTTCTATCACACCACACAATCTTTCATTCTATCACACCACACCATCTTTCATTCTATCACACCACGCCATCTTTCATTCCATAACACCACGCCATCTTTCCTTCTATCACACCACACCATCTTTCCTTCTAGCACATCACACCATCTTTCCTTCCATCACACCACACCATCTTTCATTCTATCACACCACGCCATCTTTCATTCTATCACGCCATCTTTCATTCCATAATACCACCCCATCTTTCCTTCTATCACATGACCACACCATCTTTCCTTCTATCACACCACACCATCTTTCCTTCTATCACATCACACCATCTTTCCTTCGATCACACCACCCCATCTTTCATTCTATCACACCACACCATCTTTCATTCTATCATACCACGCCATCTTTCATTCCATAACACCATGCCATCTTTCCTTCTATCACACCACACCATCTTTCCTTCTATCACACCACACCATCTTTCCTTCTATCACACCACACAATCTTTCATTCTATCACACCACACCATCTTTCATTCTATCACACCACACCATCTTTCCTTCTATCACACCACACCATCTTTTATTCTATCCCAGCACACCATCTTTCATTCTATCCCAGCACACCATCTTTCATTCTATCACACCACACCATCTTTTATTCTATCACACCACACCATCTTTCATTCTATCACACCACATGATCTTTCATTGTATCACAGCACGCCATCTTTCATTCTATCACACCACACCATCTTTCCTTCTATCACACCACACCATCTTTCATTCTATCACACCACACCATCTTTCATTCTATCACACCACACCATCTTTCCTTCTATTACAACACACCATCTTTCCTTCTATCACACTACACCATCTTTCTTTCTATCACACCACACCAACTTTTATTTTATCACACCACACCATCTTTCATTGTATCACAGCACACCATCTTTCATTCTATCACAGCACGCCATCTTTCATTCTATCATACCACACCATCTTTCATTCTATCACACCACACCATCTTTCCTTCTATCACACCACACCATCTTTCCTTCTTTCACACCACACCATCTTTCATTCTATCACACCACACCATCTTTCCTTCTATCACACCACACCATCTTTCCTTCTATCACACCACACCATCTTTCCTTCTATCACACCATACAATCTTTCATTCTATCACACCACACCATCTTTCATTCTATCACACCACGCCATCTTTCATTCCATAACACCACGCCATCTTTCCTTCTATCACACCACACCATCTTTCCTTCTAGCACATCACACCATCTTTCCTTCCATCACACCACACCATCTTTCATTCTATCACACCACGCCATCTTTCATTCTATCACACCACGCCATCTTTCATTCCATAACACCACGCCATCTTTCCTTCTATCACACCACACCATCTTTCCTTCTATCACACCACACCATCTTTCTTTCTATCACACCACATCATCTTTCTTTCTATCACACCACACCATCTTTCATTCCATAACCACACCATCTTTCCTTCTATCACACCACACCATCTTTCCTTCTATCACATCACACCATCTTTCCTTCGATCACACCACCCCATCTTTCATTCTATCACACCACGCCATCTTTAATTCTATCATACCACGCCATCTTTCATTCCATAACACCACGCCATCTTTCCTTCTATCACACCACACCATCTTTCCTTCTAACACACCACACCATCTTTCCTTCTATCACACCACACAATCTTTCATTCTATCACACCACACCATCTTTCATTCTATCACACCACACCATATTTCCTTCTATCACACCACACCATCTTTCATTCTATCCCAGCACACCATCTTTCATTCTATCACACCACACCATCTTTCATTCTATCACACCACACCATCTTTCATTCTATCACACCACACCATCTTTCCTTCTATCATACCACACCATCTTTCATTCTATCACACCACACCATCTTTCCTTCTATCACACCACACCATCTTTCCTTCCATCACACCACACCATCTTTCATTTTATCACACCACTCCATCTTTCATTCTATCACACCACGCCATCTTTCATTCCATAACACCACGCCATCTTTCCTTCTATCACACCACACCATCTTTCATTCTATCACATCACACCATCTTTCCTTCCATCACACCACACCATCTTTCATTCTATCACACCACGCCATCTTTCATTCTATCACACCACGCCATCTTTCATTCCATAACACCACGCCATCTTTCCTTCTATCACACCACACCATCTTTCCTTCTATCATACCACACCATCTTTCCTTCTATCACACCACACAATCTTTCATTCTATCACACCACACCATCCTTCATTCTATCACACCACAGCATCTTTCATTCTATCACACCACACCATCTTTCCTTCTATCACACCACACCATCTTTTAGTCTATCCCAGCACACCATCTTTCATTCTATCCCAGCACACCATCTTTCATTCTATCACACCACACCATCTTTCATTATATCACACCACACCATCTTTCATTCTATCACACCAACCCACACCATCATTCTTTCCATCACACCACACCGCACCATCTTTCATTCTATCACACCACCCCATCTTTCATTCTATCACACCACATCATCTTTCCTTCTATCACACCACACAATCTTTCCTTCTATCACACCACACCATCTTTTATTCTATCACACCACACCATCTTTCATTCTATCACACCACACCATATTTCATTGTATCACAGCACACCATCTTTCATTCTATCACACCACACCATCTTTCTTTCTATCACTCCACACCATCTTTCATTCTATCACACCACACCATCTTTCCTTCTATTACAACACATCATCTTTCCTTCTATCACACTACACCATCTTTTTTTCTATCACACCACACCAACTTTTATTCTATCACACCACACCATCTTTCATTGTATCACAGCACACCATCTTTCATTCTATCATAGCACACCATCTTTCATTCTATCATACCACACCATCTTTCATTCTATCACACCACACCATCTTTCCTTCTATCACACCACACCATCTTTCCTTCTTTCATTCTATCACACCACACCATCTTTCCTTCTATCACACCACACCATCTTTCCTTCTTTCACACCACACCATCTTTCATTCTATCACACCACACCATCTTTCCTTCTATCACATCACACAGTCTTTCCTTCCATCACCCCACACCATCTTTCATTCTATCACACCAAGCCATCTTTCATTCAATCACACTACGCCATCTTTCATTCCATAACACCATGCCATCTTTCCTTCTATCACAACACACCATCTTTCCTTCTATCACACCACACCATCTTTCCTTCTATCACACCACACCATCTTTCCTTCTATCACACCACACAATCTTTCATTCTATCACACCACACCATCTTTCATTCTATCACACCACGCCATCTTTCATTCCATAACACCACGCTATCTTTCCTTCTATCACACCACACCATCTTTCCTTCTAGCACATCACAACATCTTTCCTTCCATCACACCACACCATCTTTCATTCCATAACACCACGCCATCTTTCCTTCTATCACACCACACCATCTTTCCTTCTATCACACCACACCATCTTTCCTTCTATCACACCATGCCATCTTTCATTCTATCACACCACGCCATCTTTCATTCCATAACACCACGCCATCTTTCCTTCTATCACACCACACCATCTTTCCTTCTATCACACCACACCATCTTTCCTTCTATCACACCATGCCATCTTTCATTCCATAACACCACGCCATCGTTCCTTCTATCACACCACACCATCTTTCCTTCTATCACATCACACCATCTTTCCTTCCATCACACCACACCATCTTTCATTCTATCACACCACGCCATCTTTCATTCTATCACACCACGCCATCTTTCATTCCATAACACCACGCCATCTTTCCTTCTATCACACCACACCATCTTTCCTTCTATCACACCACACCATCTTTCCTTCTATCACACCACACCATCTTTCCTTCTATCACACCACACCATCTTTCCTTCTATCACACCACACAATCTTTCATTCTATCACACCACACCATCTTTCATTCTATCACGCCACGCCATCTTTCATTCCATAACACCACGCCATCTTTCCTTCTATCACACCACACCATCTTTCCTTCTAGCACATCACACCATCTTTCATTCTATCACACCACGCCATCTTTCATTCTATCACACCACACCATCTTTCCTTCCATGACCACACCATCTTTCCTTCTATCACACCACACCATCTTTCCTTCTATCACATCACAACATCTTTCCTTCCATCACACCACACCATCTTTCATTCCATAACACCACGCCATCTTTCCTTCTATCACACCACACCATCTTTCCTTCTATCACACCACACCATCTTTCCTTCTATCAAACCATGCCATCTTTCATTCTATCACACCACGCCATCTTTCATTCCATAACACCACGCCATCTTTCCTTCTATCACACCACACCATCTTTCCTTCTATCACACCACACCATCTTTCCTTCTATCACACCATGCAATCTTTCATTCCATAACACCACGCCATCGTTCCTTCTATCACACCACACCATCTTTCCTTCTATCACATCACACCATCTTTCCTTCCATCACACCACACCATCTTTCATTCTATCACACCACGCCATCTTTCATTCTATCACACCACGCCATCTTTCATTCCATAACACCACGCCATCTTTCCTTCTATCACACCACACCATCTTTCCTTCTATCACACCACACCATCTTTCCTTCTATCACACCACACCATCTTTCCTTCTATCACACCACACCATCTTTCCTTCTATCACACCACACAATCTTTCATTCTATCACACCACACCATCTTTCATTCTATCACACCACGCCATCTTTCATTCCATAACACCACGCCATCTTTCCTTCTATCACACCACACCATCTTTCCTTCTATCACATCACACCATCTTTCCTTCCATCACACCACACCATCTTTCATTCTATCACACCACGCCATCTTTCATTCTATCACACCACGCCATCTTTCATTCCATAACACCACGCCATCTTTCCTTCTATCACACCACACCATCTTTCCTTCTATCACACCACACCATCTTTCCTTCTATCACACCACACCATCTTTCCTTCTATCACACCACACAATCTTTCATTCTATCACACCACACCATCTTTCATTCTATCACACCACGCCATCTTTCATTCCATAACACCACGCCATCTTTCCTTCTATCACACCACACCATCTTTCCTTCTAGCACATCACACCATCTTTCCTTCCATCACACCACACCATCTTTCATTCTATCACACCACGCCATCTTTCATTCTATCACACCACGCCATCTTTCATTTCATAATACCACCCCATCTTTCCTTCTATCACACCACACCATCTTTCCTTCTATCACACCACACCATCTTTCTTTCTATCACACCACACCATCTTTCATTCCATGACCACACCATCTTTCCTTCGATCACACCACCCCATCTTTCATTCTATCACACCACACCATCTTTCATTCTATCATACCACGCCATCTTTCATTCCATAACACCACGCCATCTTTCCTTCTATCACACCACACCATCTTTCCTTCTATCACACCACACCATCTTTCCTTCTATCACACCACACAATCTTTCATTCTATCACACCACACCATCTTTCATTCTATCACACCACACCATCTTTCATTCTATCACACCACACGATCTTTCATTGTATCACAGCACGCCATCTTTCATTCTATCACACCACACCATCTTTCCTTCTATCACACCACACCATCTTTCATTCTATCACACCACACGATCTTTCATTGTATCACAGCACACCATCTTTCATTCTATCACACCACACCATCTTTCCTTCTATCACACCACACCATCTTTCCTTCTATCACACCACACCATCTTTCATTCTATCACACCACACCATCTTTCCTTCTATTACAACACACCATCTTTCCTTCTATCACACTACACCATCTTTCTTTCTATCACACCACACCAACTTTTATTTTATCACACCACACCATCTTTCATTGTATCACAGCACACCATCTTTCATTCTATCACAGCACGCCATCTTTCATTCTATCATACCACACCATCTTTCATTCTATCACACCACACCATCTTTCCTTCTATCACACCACACCATCTTTCCTTCTTTCACACCACACCATCTTTCATTCTATCACACCACACCATTTTTCCTTCTATCACATCACACCATCTTTCCTTCCATCACACCACACCATCTTTCATTCTATCACACCACGCCATCTTTCATTCAATCACACCACGCCATCTTTCATTCCATAACACCACGCCATCTTTCCTTCTATCATACCACACCATCTTTCCTTCTATCACACCACACCATCTTTCCTTCTATCACACCACACCATCTTTCCTTCTATCACACCATACAATCTTTCATTCTATCACACCACACCATCTTTCATTCTATCACACCACGCCATCTTTCATTCCATAACACCACGCCATCTTTCCTTCTATCACACCACAACATCTTTCCTTCTAGCACATCACACCATCTTTCCTTCCATCACACCACACCATCTTTCATTCTATCACACCACGCCATCTTTCATTCTATCACACAACGCCATCTTTCATTCCATAACACCACGCCATCTTTCCTTCTATCACACCACACCATCTTTCCTTCTATCACACCACACCATCTTTCTTTCTATCACACCACACCATCTTTCTTTCTATCACACCACACCATCTTTCATTCCATAACCACACCATCTTTCCTTCTATCACACCACACCATCTTTCCTTCTATCACATCACACCATCTTTCCTTCGATCACACCACCCCATCTTTCATTCTATCACACCACGCCATCTTTAATTCTATCATACCACGCCATCTTTCATTCCATAACACCACGCCATCTTTCATTCTATCACACCACACCATCTTTCCTTCTATCACACCACACCATCTTTCCTTCTATCACACCACACAATCTTTCATTCTATCACACCACACCATCTTTCATTCTATCACACCACACCATATTTCCTTCTATCACACCACACCATCTTTCATTCTATCCCAGCACACCATCTTTCATTCTATCACACCACACCATCTTCCCTTCTATCACACCACACCATCTTTCATTCTATCACACCACACCATCTTTCATTCTATCACACCACACCATCTTTCCTTCTATCATACCACACCATCTTTCATTCTATCACACCACACCATCTTTCCTTCTATCACACCACACCATCTTTCCTTCCATCACACCACACCATCTTTCATTTTATCACACCACTCCATCTTTCATTCTATCACACCACGCCATCTTTCATTCCATAACACCACGCCATCTTTCCTTCTATCACACCACACCATCTTTCATTCTATCACATCACACCATCTTTCCTTCCATCACACCACACCATCTTTCATTCTATCACACCACGCCATCTTTCATTCTATCACACCACGCCATCTTTCATTCCATAACACCACGCCATCTTTCCTTCTATCACACCACACCATCTTTCCTTCTATCACACCACACCATCTTTCCTTCTATCACACCACACAATCTTTCATTCTATCACACCACACCATCTTTCATTCTATCACACCACACCATCTTTCCTTCTATCACACCACACCATCTTTTAGTCTATCCCAGCACACCATCTTTCATTCTATCCCAGCACACCATCTTTCATTCTATCACACCACACCATCTTTCATTCTATCACACCACACCATCTTTCATTCTATCACACCACCCCACACCATCATTCTTTCCATCACACCACACCGCACCATCTTTCATTCTATCACACCACACCATCTTTCATTCTATCACACCACATCATCTTTCCTTCTATCACACCACACAATCTTTCCTTCTATCACACCACACCATCTTTTATTCTATCACACCACACCATCTTTCATTCTATCACACCACACCATATTTCATTGTATCACAGCACACCATCTTTCATTCTATCACACCACACCATCTTTCATTCTATCACACCACCCCACACCATCATTCTTTCCATCACACCACACCGCACCATCTTTCATTCTATCACACCACACCATCTTTCATTCTATCACACCACATCATCTTTCCTTCTATCACACCACACAATCTTTCCTTCTATTACAACACACCATCTTTCCTTCTATCACACTACACCATCTTTCTTTCTATCACACCACACCAACTTTTATTTTATCACACCACACCATCTTTCATTGTATCACAGCATACCATCTTTCATTCTATCACAGCACACCATCTTTCATTCTATCATACCACACCATCTTTCATTCTATCACACCACACCATCTTTCCTTCTATCACACCACACCATCTTTCCTTCTTTCACACCACACCATCTTTCATTCTATCACACCACACCATCTTTCCTTCTATCACATCACACCATCTTTCCTTCCATCACACCACACCATCTTTCATTCTATCACACCACGCCATCTTTCATTCAATCACACCACGCCATCTTTCATTCCATAACACCACGCCATCTTTCCTTCTATCATACCACACCATCTTTCCTTCTATCACACCACACCATCTTTCCTTCTATCACACCACACCATCTTTCCTTCTATCACACCATACAATCTTTCATTCTATCACACCACACCATCTTTCATTCTATCACACCACGCCATCTTTCATTCCATAACACCACGCCATCTTTCCTTCTATCACACCACACCATCTTTCCTTCTAGCACATCACACCATCTTTCCTTCCATCACACCACACCATCTTTCATTCTATCACACCATGCCATCTTTCATTCTATCACACCACGCCATCTTTCATTCCATAACACCACGCCATCTTTCCTTCTATCACACCACACCATCTTTCCTTCTATCACACCACACCATCTTTCTTTCTATCACACCACACCATCTTTCTTTCTATCACACCACACCATCTTTCATTCCATAACCACACCATCTTTCCTTCTATCACACCACACCATCTTTCCTTCTATCACATCACACCATCTTTCCTTCGATCACACCACCCCATCTTTAATTCTATCATACCACGCCATCTTTCATTCCATAACACCACGCCATCTTTCATTCTATCACACCACACCATCTTTCCTTCTATCACACCACACCATCTTTCCTTCTATCACACCACACAATCTTTCATTCTATCACACCACACCATCTTTCATTCTATCACACCACACCATATTTCCTTCTATCACACCACACCATCTTTTATTCTATCCCAGCACACCATCTTTCATTCTATCTCAGCACACCATCTTTCATTCTATCACACCACACCATCTTCCCTTCTATCACACCACACCATCTTTCATTCTATCACACCACGCCATCTTTCCTTCTATCACACCACACCATCTTTCCTTCTATCACACCACACCATCTTTCTTTCTATCACACCACACCATCTTTCTTTCTATCACACCACACCATCTTTCATTCCATAACCACACCATCTTTCCTTCTATCACACCACACCATCTTTCCTTCTATCACATCACACCATCTTTCCTTCGATCACACCACCCCATCTTTCATTCTATCACACCACGCCATCTTTAATTCTATCATACCACGCCATCTTTCATTCCATAACACCACGCCATCTTTCATTCTATCACACCACACCATCTTTCCTTCTATCACACCACACCATCTTTCCTTCTATCACACCACACAATCTTTCATTCTATCACACCACACCATCTTTCATTCTATCACACCACACCATATTTCCTTCTATCACACCACACCATCTTTCATTCTATCCCAGCACACCATCTTTCATTCTATCACACCACACCATCTTCCCTTCTATCACACCACACCATCTTTCATTCTATCACACCACACCATCTTTCATTCTATCACACCACACCATCTTTCCTTCTATCATACCACACCATCTTTCATTCTATCACACCACACCATCTTTCCTTCTATCACACCACACCATCTTTCCTTCCATCACACCACACCATCTTTCAATTTATCACACCACTCCATCTTTCATTCTATCACACCACGCCATCTTTCATTCCATAACACCACGCCATCTTTCCTTCTATCACACCACACCATCTTTCATTCTATCACATCACACCATCTTTCCTTCCATCACACCACACCATCTTTCATTCTATCACACCACGCCATCTTTCATTCTATCACACCACGCCATCTTTCATTCCATAACACCACGCCATCTTTCCTTCTATCACACCACACCATCTTTCCTTCTATCACACCACACAATCTTTCATTCTATCACACCACACCATCTTTCATTCTATCACACCACACCATCTTTCCTTCTATCACACCACACCATCTTTTAGTCTATCCCAGCACACCATCTTTCATTCTATCCCAGCACACCATCTTTCATTCTATCACACCACACCATCTTTCATTCTATCACACCACACCATCTTTCATTCTATCACACCACCCCACACCATCATTCTTTCCATCACACCACACCGCACCATCTTTCATTCTATCACACCACACCATCTTTCATTCTATCACACCACATCATCTTTCCTTCTATCACACCACACAATCTTTCCTTCTATCACACCACACCATCTTTTATTCTATCACACCACACCATCTTTCATTCTATCACACCACACCATATTTCATTGTATCACAGCACACCATCTTTCATTCTATCACACCACACCATCTTTCATTCTATCACACCACCCCACACCATCATTCTTTCCATCACACCACACCGCACCATCTTTCATTCTATCACACCACACCATCTTTCATTCTATCACACCACATCATCTTTCCTTCTATCACACCACACAATCTTTCCTTCTATTACAACACACCATCTTTCCTTCTATCACACTACACCATCTTTCTTTCTATCACACCACACCAACTTTTATTTTATCACACCACACCATCTTTCATTGTATCACAGCACACCATCTTTCATTCTATCACAGCACACCATCTTTCATTCTATCATACCACACCATCTTTCATTCTATCACACCACACCATCTTTCCTTCTATCACACCACACCATCTTTCCTTCTTTCACACCACACCATCTTTCATTCTATCACACCACACCATCTTTCCTTCTATCACATCACACCATCTTTCCTTCCATCACACCACACCATCTTTCATTCTATCACACCACGCCATCTTTCATTCAATCACACCACGCCATCTTTCATTCCATAACACCACGCCATCTTTCCTTCTATCATACCACACCATCTTTCCTTCTATCACACCACACCATCTTTCCTTCTATCACACCACACCATCTTTCCTTCTATCACACCATACAATCTTTCATTCTATCACACCACACCATCTTTCATTCTATCACACCACGCCATCTTTCATTCCATAACACCACGCCATCTTTCCTTCTATCACACCACACCATCTTTCCTTCTAGCACATCACACCATCTTTCCTTCCATCACACCACACCATCTTTCATTCTATCACACCATGCCATCTTTCATTCTATCACACCACGCCATCTTTCATTCCATAACACCACGCCATCTTTCCTTCTATCACACCACACCATCTTTCCTTCTATCACACCACACCATCTTTCTTTCTATCACACCACACCATCTTTCTTTCTATCACACCACACCATCTTTCATTCCATAACCACACCATCTTTCCTTCTATCACACCACACCATCTTTCCTTCTATCACATCACACCATCTTTCCTTCGATCACACCACCCCATCTTTAATTCTATCATACCACGCCATCTTTCATTCCATAACACCACGCCATCTTTCATTCTATCACACCACACCATCTTTCCTTCTATCACACCACACCATCTTTCCTTCTATCACACCACACAATCTTTCATTCTATCACACCACACCATCTTTCATTCTATCACACCACACCATATTTCCTTCTATCACACCACACCATCTTTTATTCTATCCCAGCACACCATCTTTCATTCTATCTCAGCACACCATCTTTCATTCTATCACACCACACCATCTTCCCTTCTATCACACCACACCATCTTTCATTCTATCACACCACACCATCTTTCATTCTATCACACCACACCATCTTTCCTTCTATCATACCACACCATCTTTCATTCTATCACACCACACCATCTTTCCTTCTATCACACCACACCATCTTTCCTTCCATCACACCACACCATCTTTCATTTTATCACACCACTCCATCTTTCATTCTATCACACCACGCCATCTTTCATTCCATAACACCACGCCATCTTTCCTTCTATCACACCACACCATCTTTCATTCTATCACATCACACCATCTTTCCTTCCATCACACCACACCATCTTTCATTCTATCACACCACGCCATCTTTCATTCTATCACACCACGCCATCTTTCATTCCATAACACCACGCCATCTTTCCTTCTATCACACCACACCATCTTTCCTTCTATCACACCACACCATCTTTCCTTCTATCACACCACACAATCTTTCATTCTATCACACCACACCATCTTTCATTCTATCACACCACACCATCTTTCCTTCTATCACACCACACCATCTTTTAGTCTATCCCAGCACACCATCTTTCATTCTATCCCAGCACACCATCTTTCATTCTATCACACCACACCATCTTTCATTCTATCACACCACACCATCTTTCATTCTATCACACCACCCCACACCATCATTCTTTCCATCACACCACACCGCACCATCTTTCATTCTATCACACCACACCATCTTTCATTCTATCACACCACATCATCTTTCCTTCTATCACACCACACAATCTTTCCTTCTATCACACCACACCATCTTTTATTCTATCACACCACACCATCTTTCATTCTATCACACCACACCATATTTCATTGTATCACAGCACACCATCTTTCATTCTATCACACCACACCATCTTTCATTCTATAACTCCACACCATCTTTCATTCTATCACACCACACCATCTTTCCTTCTATTACAACACATCATCTTTCCTTCTATCACACTACACCATCTTTTTTTCTATCACACCACACCAACTTTTATTCTATCACACCACACCATCTTTCATTGTATCACAGCACACCATCTTTCATTCTATCATAGCACACCATCTTTCATTCTATCATACCACACCATCTTTCATTCTATCACACCACACCATCTTTCCTTCTATCACACCACACCATCTTTCCTTCTTTCATTCTATCACACCACACCATCTTTCCTTCTATCACACCACACCATCTTTCCTTCTTTCACACCACACCATCTTTCATTCTATCACACCACACCATCTTTCCTTCTATCACATCACACAGTCTTTCCTTCCATCACCCCACACCATCTTTCATTCTATCACACCAAGCCATCTTTCATTCAATCACACCACGCCATCTTTCATTCCATAACACCACGCCATCTTTCCTTCTATCACAACACACCATCTTTCCTTCTATCACACCACACCATCTTTCCTTCTATCACACCACACCATCTTTCCTTCTATCACACCACACAATCTTTCATTCTATCACACCACACCATCTTTCATTCTATCACACCACGCCATCTTTCATTCCATAACACCACGCTATCTTTCCTTCTATCACACCACACCATCTTTCCTTCTAGCACATCACAACATCTTTCCTTCCATCACACCACACCATCTTTCATTCCATAACACCACGCCATCTTTCCTTCTATCACACCACACCATCTTTCCTTCTATCACACCACACCATCTTTCCTTCTATCACACCATGCCATCTTTCATTCTATCACACCACGCCATCTTTCATTCCATAACACCACGCCATCTTTCCTTCTATCACACCACACCATCTTTCCTTCTATCACACCACACCATCTTTCCTTCTATCACACCATGCCATCTTTCATTCCATAACACCACGCCATCGTTCCTTCTATCACACCACACCATCTTTCCTTCTATCACATCACACCATCTTTCCTTCCATCACACCACACAATCTTTCATTCTATCACACCACACCATCTTTTATTCTATCACACCACACCATCTTTCATTCTATCACACCACACCATCTTTCATTCTATCACACCACACCATCTTTCCTTCTATCACACCACACCATCTTTTATTCTATCCCAGCACACCATCTTTCATTCTATCACACCACACCATCTTTCATTCTATCACACCACACCATCTTTCATTCTATCACACCACCCCACACCATCATTCTTTCCATCACACCACACCACACCATCTTTCATTCTATCACACCACACCACCTTTCATTCTATCACACCACATCATCTTTCATTCTATCACACCACACAATCTTTCCTTCTATCACACCACACCATCTTTCATTCTATCACACCACACCATCTTTCATTGTATCACAGCACACCATCTTTCATTCTATCACACCACACCATCTTTCATTCTATCACACCACACCATCTTTCATTCTATCACACCACACCATCTTTCCTTCTATCACAACACATCATCTTTCCTTCTATCACACCATCTTTCCTTCTATCACACCACACCATCTTTCATTCTATCACACCACATCATCTTTCAGAGTACAGCCCCTGATGAGAGCATAGCTGGTTTATGCCAAAAGTGAGCTTTGTGATGTTCCGAGAGTGGATTGTGGTACCAATGGTCGTGATTGGCCAGTGTTTTCCAATACTAGACATAGAAACAAGTTTTAAATTACAAGACACTCTCCACTTTAACTTAATGTGCTATAACTTCCACGGAAGCGCTTTGAGAACCTATTTACTGCTCTTGAATTAACTTGCAAAGAGGCAGGGACTGTCGGGAGGGGTTACAGGTTTACCCTGACCCTTGCTTGTGTTTCTCCTTTGAAAATTTGCCCCGACCCAGCCTCTTTAGCCTGGGGCTGAACCCCTGCGGTGACCTGCAGGTCGCAGGTTGGAATCAATCCTTTCCGCATTTCATCCTTCGAAGGTCTTTAAAGCCAAGCCCTATCAAACGTTTACCTGTCGGAGCCCGCTGGGACGCCTCTTTGCCGAGGCAGCCATGCGCTTTACAAGTATTTTAATCCAATCTAATCTAATCTGAGCCAGTTCAGGCCATTGTGACTTGGACTCGGCATCCCGCCCTGCTCAGATGGATCACAGGACAGCTGCATTTAAAGTCATTGGCCCTGCGTACTCCTGGACCTCTGGCCCCTAGTTCAGAGGCTGGCTGTGCCCTTTTTAAAGGTTTCTTTTTGTTAAGTTTTTCTTTTGTTGTGAACACTTCATGTGAAAAAGAAGATGCAGAAACAGGAAAGTTTCTCGAAGATGTTTAATCAGCATACACGTGCTAGTAAGTCACTCGGTCCAATATAGAATGCCATAACACGCTCTATCCCCACAACCTTCCAATAACCTTTTTTAAAAGATACAGAAGAGATAAAGCTTGTGCATAAGACACGAGACAGACAGCAGCCACGGCACGCATTGTAGTGTTCGTGTCTGTCACACACCCTGAGAATACAAGCAGTAGACCCAACACTTCTTTTCCCAAATAACTTTTTTTCTGTTCCTCAGTGAAGCTTTCCGCATTAGAGTCCACATGGACGCCATGATTACATACATTTTGTACTGGTGGAAAAGTAAAGCTCTGCTTGGTTTAATCATTGTTTTCTGATCAGGGAATAGTATCTTAATTTCTTACATACATTTATGCACCAGGGCAAAACATGGAACATACTGAATGTGCTCGTGTTTGCATGTACGGAATAAGAAATATCTTGGTGTCAGCTTCCACTTGCTGAAAGTGCAGGACAAACTGGGAACTAAATCAATTTCCCCTTTTATTTTACAAAAGGAAATCTTACAAGGTTTTTTTGATACATTTTAATCACGCACCATGCTTTTTGTCTGGTAAAAGTGTCTTTAATAAGTAAAAACCGAGCCGTTTGTCCAGAATCTTTGCAGTATGTGTCCCTGCTGAGGGATTATTTCAGAGTCTTTTGCTGCAGCAGGATATGTCTGCTCTACTTCCTGTTACCCATGAAGCCCACATTTGCAGCAGAGCCTTTGCTGCAGTTTTACTTCAATGTCATTTGTTCTGAGAACACAAACCGCGTGAAGACAGCCTGAGTCCGGTGCTTTACAGCTGACCAGGATCACACATGCTAACTGGGGACCGGTGTGCCGCTGGGAGTCAATAACTTAGTCTACCTAGCACAGTCTATCCACTGTTAGGACATCACAGGGAAGAAACCTCTGGTGGTCAAATGTGCCCCTGGGGCAGGGAGGCCACAGAGGGCTGGGCACTTAATGTCAAAGGGCCTCACTCCACCAGCTGACTGGAAACAAACCTGTCTGAGATGCTGTGGTGAGCACTCACTGACACTCGACTCCCACCAGCACTTGAAGAAGCAAGAATGACACCCGAGGAGGCACCAGGGGGGCATCAATGTTTGCTGGATTGACACCCGAGGAGGCACCAGGGGGGCATCAATGTTTGCTGGATTGACACCTGAGGAGGCGCCAGGGGGCATCAATGTCTGCTGGATTGACACCCGAGGAGGCACCAGGGGGGCATCAATGTCTGCTGGATTGAAACATTGGGAGTTTGAGCCACTTTAAACCTCTATCTCAGAAGCAACAAAGTGAAGGCGCAGTCTGGGCTCCCGCTTTCCTGAGTGTCCGTGTCCTCAATAAAGAGGGCTCCTCAGTGGACACCCACCCACGCTTCCACCCAATTCTTGAACCACAATTTATGTTAGTTAGAGGAGGAGGCTCTGGGTAAGGCATGGGGGAGGGCTGGGAGGGGAGGAGACTTTTGTGTGCGTGCACAGTTGTAATAAACACCTCACAAATGTATTACTAAAGTTAAAAGGATAATGTTAAGCTTTGTTTTTACAACAGTATAGCGGCGTTGATGGGAAAAAAACACCACTACTGCCTCAGGGAATCCATTTAACTATTACTGGCTTACACAGAGCACCCCATCTCGTAATAGGCCCCAAAGTATCACACTGGTTAGTCAGGGCGACCTGATGTCACATTGAACCATTGACGCCCAGCCACCGAATTAACAACCATTGGCATAGCCAATAGGTCTCGCTTTTGGGACCTTATAAGTATTTAGTTATGCAGCCCAATATCCTTCGTGCAACAATATCAACTGTTGCATGGCGAAACATTTATAAGATCCCAAAGGCGAGACCTATTGGCTATGCCAATGCTTTTTCTTTTGATACAAGTGGCCCTTAATGCCAATGTTTTGATGCAGAGAAGAGATTTCCTACTTCTATTAACCAGCAGGTGCAACATTTACTTCATCAACCAAATGTAATTATAGGCATTGGTGAAATTTTATTTCCATGAAGTAATTGGAGTAATTTTGTTAATTTCGCATTACTCTTTTGACATGTAATACTTAAAGAGTAAGTGATTACACTGGTTTGCATGATTATGAATAAATTGGTACAAAAACCCTACTGCACAATCGCAGGACTAACACATTTAGTGAGTGCGAGCGGCTTCTGGCTGCTGCTGTTCCTGTTCTGCTGCAGTTAGTGCTGTCGTCTCAGCCTAAAATGCGTCCTCTGGTCAATTTTAGATGTTAGGGTTCATTTTGTGCTAAACAAATAGTGCAACATTTTGGGTTACGCTGTTCACTTACCCCCACATGCATCAATCTAGGATTTTGCATTTCTGAAATAGCGAAAATTAAGGAATCGCTATTTAGGAAATGCAAAATGCTATGCATCATTTTTTTCGGTATTTCTTTGTGATTCGGTAAAAATCGCATTTTTTACCGAATCCCAAAGAAATACCAAATTCTTAAGTTAATTTTCGCAATTTCCATTGATTCCTATGGGCCAAAAGGCCCATAGGAGTCAATGCAAATTGCGAGTGGCACTTAGAAAATTTCATGGGTGCAGGGGGGGTCCAAAGGACCCCCCCCTGCACCCCTGAAATGTATTTTTCGCATCATGTTGCACACACACATGTCCTAAGGACATGTGTGTCCGTAACATGAATGTTGAAAAAAAAACATTTAAAGCATTTTAAACACTTTTTCCAAATTTACCGAGTGGTTCAACCACTCGGTAAATTTGGAACCCTAAGTGCGAATTTTCACTTATCAAAGTGATGATGCATTGCTTTTAAGAAGTCGCACATCTGCGACTTCTTAAAAGCACCCGCAATGTTAGAACTCGCAACAATGTTGCGAATTCTAAAATTGCTTCATGCATCCCAAAAAGCACTTTTGCATTCGCAAACGGCCGATTTTAAGGAATCGCACCGTTTGCGAATGAAAAAGTGCTTGATGCATGTGGGGGTTAGTTCCATGTAATTTCACATACATTTGTAGTCATTTTGTGTATTTACTCTAGAGCAAATTATGCAAGTAATGCCCACCCCTAGATGTTATTTTCCCACCCTTCCTCACATCCCCTATTGACGGTGTTACATAGATAGCATTCAACTACCACTTTTTGGGCCTCTCAGAGTGTTCCTCTGCAGGCTGAGGCAGTCTGCTGTTTGGTATGAGGTTCCAATACCTAAGGTATCTAGGCTTGCATACTTACTATATTCATAGATATATGGGCCCAGTTGATATTGTAAACTTGTGGCATTGCTCAATATATTGGTTGATTTTTTTTCCATCGAGAGAGCATTCCATAGCCTGCCGATGCAGTCTCAATAAGCTGATGGTGCAGGTATCTGCAATAGCTTGAGTTTCCCCTCAAGGCAGAAGGAAGAACTTCATCTGAGGTGTTCAATGGAGACACTGTTTTTCCATCATTGATTTCGTAGCCCCCCACATTCATAAAGGTTTTGATTGCTTGCAAAGCATTCTTGATGTTGACTGAAGTTGGGGCTAGAAAAAGAGGCAGATCATCTGCACATAACTTAATTCCTGACACGTAAGGTAAGGGAGCAGCTATCTTTGGGTAGGAGTGATGTATTGAGTGAGCGGTTCGATAAAAAGGGCAAAGAGCAAGGCGGAAACAAGACCACCTTGCCGTGTGCCACATCTCAAACTAATTTGACCTGCAGAAGAAATATTAATAACAAGCAGTGCCAAGGCTTCTTGAAACAGTAGCTGAAAAGATCTTGTAAACTGAAAAGAAAACCTAAACATATGTAAATCTTAAATAAATACCTCCAGTCAACAAGGTCAAGGGCCTTCTCAGCGTCAATCAGCATGATAACAGCAGGAATGGCATTCGTTGGGACCATCTCAATATAATCATTCATGAACTGTGTGTTGACATAGAGTCTCTGCCCACTGATGGAACCATTCTGATCTTTGGTTATGACAAAAGGAGCAACCTTATCAATCCTATTAACTTAAAATTTTCTATAAATCTTACAGCCATAAGGTTATTGGTCTATAAGATACCAGAGCTGTTGCTAATTTGTCTAGTTTCAAGAAATTCACCAAGGCCCCCCTGCAGAAGTAAACCATGACCTCTGTAATATAGCCAGAAGCACTGTGCCCTACATTCAGTGCCGGCCATCATTCATTTCCCCACCGGGTGACCGTTCACTTCTGGTGCAACCACACGTTTCATTCCAGGTAAGCGTCTGCTTCCAACCTGACCGAGTGACCTTTTCACTTCCGGTGCAACCACCTTTGCTTCCAGATAAGCATCTGCTTCTAACCTGACCAGGTGACCTTACACTTCCGGTGCCATCACGCCTCCCAACTTTTTCCGGGCCACAGGCTCCGCCCTTGACTATTTTCTTTCGGTACAACCCCCAAGGCCATTGCGGTAGCATGCCAGCACCCCCTGGGTCTTGACTATTACCTGTTTGTGGCCTGTTCTTGTTCAGCAGATGCTAAGTAGGATCACTATCCTCTCCTAGTAACACAACCTCCTGTAAGTCTCCTCTGCCCCAGTGACCGACTTTTCCTAAGTGCACCCCGCTCTCAACTATTGAATTTCTCAGCGGGTGGCTGGGTGGGTCTTCTCTGTGACCTTCCCAGGAGAAAGAGGGTGTTGCGACCCGCGCTTGTGCTTAAATACCCCACCACCTCCAGCCAAATTCCTTGCCTAAATTTATGGCTGGGCTGAACCCTGTGTCCTAATCTGCAGCCCAGCCAGTTCCCTGCCTACGCACCCCTTAACCCCGCCCTTTCTAGCCCGGGTTCTGCTCCCGGGGGTGGTCTCCACTAAGGCCCCCGGTCCAGTCACATCGCCCCCCTTTGGGGTGGGGGGCTGAACCAAGGGGCCGTCAGTTGTGCTCATAGTATAGAGGGCAGGGGGTGGGGGCTCAGAGCTCAGGGGCCTCTGTTCTCACTAACTATACCCGCCCCGTGGTCTTGTGGTTAAAATACAGACATCATTTCACTGCAGCGGGCCCCAGAACCATTATTTCAGTGCAGTGGGCCCATAGAACCATCATTTCAGTGCAGCTGGCCCCTAGCACCATCATTTCAGTGCAGCGGGCCCCTAGCACCATCATTTCAGTGCAGCGGGCCCTTAGAACCATCATTTTAGTGCAGCGGGCCCCTAGCACCATCATTTCAGTGCAGCGGGCCGTTAGAACCATCATTCCAGTGCAGCGGGCTCCTAGAGCCATCATTTCACTGCAGCGGGCCCCTAGAGCCCCTATCGTTTCGGGACAGTTCGCTTCTAGAACCATTGAGCTCCGGTGTTACTGCACCTGCTGACTACTTGCTAGGTACCAGCCTACACTGGTAGGTGTCCTGGAGGCTGCCTGCTCTGTCATATAGTGCAATTTGACAGGTCAGCGCTGTAGTGTTGTTTCCCAATCAGACGGCCTCAAGGCGCAGGGGGTCGATGTTTAACGATGAGAGCGGCACTGATTCTTTTAGGAGTGTTGGACTTTTTACATTTAACAAAGGACTGAGGGTGCAGGGGGCGATGGTCTGATAGAGACCACACTCTATCTGATTAATAAAAATTATGCAATTACCCACGTGAAACTGTACTCATTTCATCAACACAGAATGATGAATGTCTGCGTTTCCTGTCTCATGTTCCCGCCCCTGCTTGTTGCGAACTGACTCCTCAAGCAGGTGTTTAAGCTGCTGATATCTGTTAGCAGTGGGGTTCGTTTGTACCCTCCGTGGTCAGATGTCCCTCAGCCGGCAGGAAGTCATGTGAAGAGCTGTGGGGCTCATGGGGGGGACCGGGGGATGGGCGCCAAGGCTCCTCTTAGAGCCCCTCCGCGGCCTGGAGGCTCGTGGTAAGATAAGACCTGTCTGACATCTACTGGAGCCGACTCCAAGTGTGACGACGTACGTCAACATAGAAAGCACACCGCTCACCTGCGCTTTCTCTTGGCGCTTTGAAATCCTTGTGCGGGAAACATCACACAAGAAACACTGGTGAAAGAAGCAGAAGATGCACACTTGATTGACCCCGGCACGTGTTTACCCCAGGCTGCCCTCACTGGCTGCATGAGTTGCACAACGCTCTATAAACTCCAGCAGATGGCAGGATCTCCTCGGCAGGAAAAAGAGGATTCCTTGACGAGCGTGCCTACCCTAAGACAGGGGTTTCCAGCCTAGGGTGCCCGCACCACCAGGGGCGCAAGATGGCATTTCAGTGGGGGCGACAAAGAGGGAAAGTATTGTTTACAGTATGCATAATAGGAATCGGGCGAGACCTTTGTAGGGGGTGAACATTATTAAACGTTACCTTGGGCTGAGGGACATAGAAAAGGTTGGGGTGCAGGATATAGAAACGGGTGGGAAACCCTGCGCTAAGAGGAGCTGGCTCTGCTAACCATCACGCCCTCGTACCGACCTCAGATCGCGACTCCCTTTCACAAGCACAGTTCAGTAAAGGTGCATTTTACAACAGAGAGTTACATCACCGCAGTACATTTAAAGTGTGTGCAAACGGGTATTAATAGTAACACTTTACTGATCTTGAAGCTGGTGTAAGAACATTAAAATTGTTGAGAAAACAGGGTCTTCAAGTCAACAAACTTTTCAAAACTCTTTTACAGGTATTAAATTGTTTCTCATTAGTAACAGCATTGTGGCTCTCTGATTTAAGAGACATGGCACTCTTAGTAGGGCTCAGCTCAGCGCTGGGGAACATTTTCGAGGTGAAATATTTTTTTCTAAACTATGTAATAGTGCGAAATCGACCTGAAGGTATTTGAGCGCTTTGCAGGAGCACCAATTATGCTATATTGGCACATGTTCAGGTTTTTTTTTCAAAACAATAAATTGGGTTGCGTGATTAGCGTTGTTGTCAACTGGCATGAGGGGCCGAAGTTTCTTCAACCAAAAGAGGAGGGCATATCTCAGCATAGCAGCCAATCACAGTACGATGTCTAGGAGGCGCACGATCGCCAGGGGCTGTACAAACAATGTGTGTGGGTGAAGTGTGGTGGGGGGTGAGAAGGCACAGGAAGAAAGTAGTCTGTGGAGTAAAGGAGCCAGTAGCCATGGAAGGATACAAATGACTGACATGGCTGTTATGGGGAGGGACTAACAAGCTCAAAACCAATCGGAATGCAGCATTTAGAATCTAAGCCAAATGAAGAAGATGGGCTTGAGAGTGGGCGGAGCCCCCACAATGCTTCCACACTATAGTGTATACTGCATGCCTCGCAAAGCGATGGCAGCGCATTCGGGCTGCATCACTAGGTTGCAATCACAGGTAAGGAAAATCTTTTTTAAATAGTTAGGATAGGGACATCACTAGTCTGACTCCCTACCACTTCCTGGACTCTACTGCTTTACAGCAATCTGTGGTGGAAGGGAGGAAGCGGCAAGTACCTGGACAAAGCCACTAAATGTACCCTCAACAAAGAATAGGTAAACCTCAAGTCCTCGAAATCAAATGAAGAAATGAAGAGAATATCTCCTAAAGGGCCTATGCAGTGGACAGGCACGTGCTCTGGCCCAACAAAATATCTTCTGTTGTACTCAGTGGTAGAAAGTAGACACTGGTAGAAAAGTAGATTTAACATGTACCTTTAATCTGTAGTCGGTTCAAGTACATCCAGATGGTTGGTAAGTACAACAGACAGGTGGTCCAGGTAACAGGTGAAGTATAAGTAGATTAGCCCATAGTCAAGCCATTAGTTCCAGGTAGTAGGAAACCCCTTGTAGTAGCAAACCCTATCAGGAGCAGCCTGCCTGCTGCTCAGCCCCTCTCTCTCTCTCTGTCATTCCTCACTCACACAGACACCCAACATTCCATGCATCACTGGATTCCCAACATTCTACAGTAAACATGCACATTGGCTGAGCAGCAGGAAGAAAGGGTGAAGCGTGGAACATAGAATAACTATGCAGGTCATAACCCATCCCTTTCCTTTTAAAAGAAAAGAAAAAGTAGCAAAACTTCAAAAGAAAAACTATACACAGAAATGTACAAAAGCAAGAAATAGTTCAAAACCCAAGGATGTGAAATAAAGTAAACACCACGGGAGGGTCAGAGCTACTTTTAACAGAGAGAAAGGATACCTTATGAATATCAGGGGAGTAAAATAACCCATCCACTCCCAATAAATATAAAGAACAAAGTTCCTTGTAAATTGCATAGTGCAAAACCTTCCCACAACTACAATCCCTTCAGAAAGGGAACAAATCAATAGACAAGATTCCTCACATAAGGAAACTTACAATTGCTGTGAAAGAGGAGCTAAAAACCAAACATCCACCTCTCAAACAAGGTACTAACACTAGGGAATGTGACCCATAAAGTCCAGTAAGACTTTATACAACAATATGAGACCATAAACTAGAAAATACACCC
Source organism: Lissotriton vulgaris (assembly GCF_964263255.1). Taxonomy (NCBI): domain Eukaryota; kingdom Metazoa; phylum Chordata; class Amphibia; order Caudata; family Salamandridae; genus Lissotriton; species Lissotriton vulgaris. The sequence goes on along the minus strand of NC_141693.1, from coordinate 45,989,901 downwards.
TGTGTAGGGGAACTGTACCCATAAACCAAAACCAATCCAGAGAAGGTGACATGCTATGTTAAAAGGAGGAACCTCCATAAACATACCCTGTATAAGGGCTGCCAATAGAAGAACTATCAATGGGAATAGTACCCATGAACCAAAACGAACCCAGAATAAGGGTTAAATGTTATGTTAATTGGTGAAGACCCAATAAACATGACCCATGTAAGGGTTTCTAAATAGAACAAATCTAACAACTGTAAATGGGAATCATACCCATGAACCCACCCCTGTGTAGAAGTTGCATGTAACGCTTAGTATGAAAGGAACTAGTTCCCAAACCCATGCCGTCCCTCATGAAAAGGAGATAGTAGTGCAGCTACCCTCTAAAACAAGCTAGATCAGGACGTCCTTTGGGAAAGAAAACCCAAACTGTGGAAGCTGGCAAAAGTAAACTACAATCCTAAATCCCTCAAGCATGGTTACTGAACAATACATCCACAAAGTACAAGCAAAGCACAAATATTTCTGTTGGAAACAAAAAGACACCAAAGAGTATGCCGGTGAGCGATCTCTCACCCGAGCTGTATGTACACACCCAACATGTGCACACCACCCTACAGAAAAAAGTCTTGTCTGAGAAAGCCCATGGAAGAAGTATGCATAAGACAAAACATTCCAATAACGTGCGCCTGTGAGCAAATAAAAAAGAAGGGCACCTCCATGAAAGAAAAAAAAACGAATCACTGATCCTGTTTAAAGACACCGCTGCTGCCATAACTCTCTCAATTGAGATTAGTCAATCTCAAAAATGGTTAATGAATCAGAATACTCATAATTAATGGCCAGATACATGGAACATGGCAGCGGAAGATAGTCAATGGAGAAACCTTGTCACCGGATGGTAATTAATTAAAACAAAACTTCCACTCACCGCAGGTGTTCAAACAGCATCCTTAGTCCACTGTTAGATACCTGGCCTATCACCAGGACATAACGCTGCAGTTCGGGCTGAGTTACAGGGTCATTTGCATATAGCCATGTCTGAACTGGGTTGGCAGAGTGGGCTAAAGAATGGTGATGGCTTAAACCCAGATCGTTTGACTGGGTGTGAGTGTTTGATTGGTTCAGATGCTCCGTCCATTACCACCCCCTTTTGTACCGCTTTTGGCCACCATAAGTGTGGCAGGTATGCTCAGACGTGAGTCCCTTGCTCACTATGCCACTGGATTCAAGCAAGCCGGGTGGAAGACGGCTGGAATGCCAGAAACCGGTCCTCGGAAGCTTGTTTCCGGTCCAGGGAAGGCATGGCTTGGAAGTTCGGGCTGGACTGTTCCCATGAGGCACAGGGTCAGACTGATTTGCATATAGCCATGTCTCAACTGGGGTGGCAGAGTGGGCTAAAGAACGGTGATGGATTAAACCCAGATCTTTTGTCTGGGTGTGAGTGTTTGATTGGTTCAGATGCTCCGTCCATTACCACCCCCTTTTGTACCGCAGGAAAACAAGAAGCATTAGCAAACTCATTCCCAAAAATGCGACAATCTTGTCACTCTTCGTGCTCCACATAACATTAATAAAGATGAAGCGCACATAAAAAAACATGGTTGGCAGACTGACAGGCAAGCAGGCTGAAAAACAATTCACAAAGATTAACAAGAGAGCTTTCCAGCCCCAAGATGGCGGCACGCTTTTTAACGCTGGTCCTGGATGGCTCACGGTGTATCCGTGCAGCAAAAATGTCAGAAGAAGCCAAACGTGCATCACATAAGTTCAGTCAGAAAAGGAAACAGAGGAAACACAGGAGGGTCCACGGAGCAGCTCACATCACAAAACAAGTAAGTGTGCACGCTATTGAGAGCTCGTGCCACATATGTATTTAAAAATGAGATTGGTGGTTGAGAAGCACCGCCGCTTTCAAGTCTCATATAGACTTAAAAATCAATGACCAAAAAAAACCCAAATCAGTCTCACCTGACTTCGCCCTTTAGAGTACAAGGGGTGTGATACGCCAAACATGAGCACTCTGCCTGTCACAGCCAGAGAGAAGTAATTTGTTAGCAGTTGGGCTCACACAGGAGACACTGAGCAATGTCCACAGCTCCCCTTCGATAGCAGATTCAGCACAGAAAACGTTCACAGCTGACTGTCTCCTACTGGGGTCCGGTAGTTCATAACCAAATATGTAGAGATCACTCCTCGTATTGTAGTTGCAAGGAACACATGAAAGCACCTCCCAAAAGTCAGGCCGACTCAGCGCTGGAGAGTTCATGACGTGTGCAGCATACCAGCACAATTTAAACAAGTGTAAAGTCATTACCAAGAAACACTCTTTTCTTGACTGCACAGAACGTTTGGCAAACACACTGTACAGCATGCTTACTTTGGGGCTGTCAAGACACTGGTGGGGTTGCTGAGTATGCTGTACCAGTTTCTTTTGTTGCGATGATTCCTCTTGTGTTGCTTGACGTGTTGCCTCTTGTATGCTTGATGTAGAGTCGTTTATTAGTAGTCTGCGCTGGAAAAACTTGTTGCTCCTTCTCACCTTCTGGACTCATTACAGATGTCATCTTGCGCTTCCTTGACCAATAGTGGAGTTAAGTAGGCAAGTGGGAACGTCTCCAACTCTCGCTCGTTGCCAAAATATGTTGTACTCAGTGGTAGAAAGTAGACACTGGTAGCCAAGTAGATTTAACATGTACCTCTAATCTGTAGTCGATCCAAGTACATCCAGATGGTTGGTAAGTACAACAGACAGGTAGTCCAGGTAACAGGTGAAGTATAAGTGGATTAGCCAGTAGTCAAACCTTAGTTCCAGGTAGTAGGAAACACCTTGTAGTAGCAAACCCCACCAGGAGCAGCCTGCCTGCTGCTCAGCAGCTCTCTCACACTGTCATTCCTCACTAACACAGACACACAACACTCCATGCATCACTGCATTCCCAACATTCTACAGTAAACGTGCACATTGGCTGAGCAGCAGGAAGAAGGTGAAGAATGGAACATAGAATAACTATGCAGGGCATAACATCTTCCTTTTCAAAAAGTATGCTGTAGAGATTGAGGCCGGTTTGGCTCCCTGAGGAATTCTCCCATAGTCAGGAGGAATGTCAAAGGACCCAAACTGTATGCCTGAGGCAACCAGGCCCTGAACTGCAGGGAGGCCGGGTTCTGATGCAGTGCGTTGTTTTTGTCATTCCGCTTGAATCTCTGGACACTACCACTTACTGATGAAGACTCGGGATTCTGTATTTTACAGGGTTCTGAAAATATCTAGACAATGAGTCCACCACCTGTAGCACACATTGTGAAGTTGTCTGACGTCTGTTTCCCAATCATGGGAATTGTGATGGTCTACATTTATCATCCCAACACAGGAACTTGAAAGAAGCCGTCCAGTTTAAGGAAAGCCCTCAGAGGGAAAAGGTTACAAGCTACTGAGACGAAAGGGTGGAACGTCCTTCCACTGGTGATGTAGAAGGTTACAGGACCTGGTAGATTTAGGAGGAACTTCAACTCCTATCTGTTTTTCTGCTGTTGTTGAAAAAGCGTTTTGAGGACAAGTGGCAACAGATTTATGACTTGAACTGACTAATGAAAATCCCTGAAAAGAGAATTATTCTGCCTCAAGATGAAAGCTGCAGATACTGAGGCCTTTTTCAAACACCAAGTAAAGTTCTTCAACCCCATTTTAAAGACTTATGTCGGGAGACGTACAAGAGACAAGAGTGAAAGCTAAAAAACAAAAAAAACCTTTAAGTATCTAAAGGCAGCCTGACAAAGATTTCCACTGGAGACTGTCACACTTTGCAGTGCACATTAATTTATAACTGTATTTTTATAGCGTCTTCACAAGCGGTTTAACAGAGTTTAAGTGCAACAGGTAGTCTGGCAACATAGCAAAGACTCAAAGTGGACGGATCCATCAATTCTCAGGTTTCTACAGAATAGCGCTCCAAGGTCTTAAAGCAGTGGGATATCATCCCATGGGAGGACTTCTGTGTCCAAGGACTAAAGGGACAGTGGAATCAAAAATATTCAATTCACCAGAGAAAAAGCCGTGTGCCTCTGTCCACAAGGCAAACTCCAACTCCCTGCAGTCCTCAATTCATGACCTGTGAAGCCCCCAATAGACCAGGCGTAGATTACAATATTCTCAATGCGAAACCCAAGGCAGTTCAAGACGTACTGGATAACAACATCCATAGCATTAGCCTCATTCTGTGGAAAGGGCACCCCTAGAATAAGATGCTCATGTTCATGCAGCAGGAGCGTGTTGTAATAGACATATCTCAATGAGGGCTTGCAGGGACTCGCCGTACTGCCAGCAAACCCAGGGTGGTCCCAACCAAGTACTGAATAACCAGCTGCAAAGAAGGCAGTTGCAGAGGAAGTTAAACGGCAATCAGCTGTATTCTAGAGAGAGTCTGGGATTTAACATCCCTGTCCGCCCGAAGGTTGCCTAAACCAATACTATCAACCGATCATCTATTGGGATATAAGAAGCGGAGTCGGATTTTGGAGAGGCAGCAAAGGTCTACATTGGACAAGAAAAGAAGGCCGGATGACCGACACAGACGCGCTGGAAGGAACAGCTGCAGTTGATGTTCAGTAGGATCTGTTACCATAACTCTGTACCTGTAGAGGGCAAAAACTATATTCAAAATACCTATGGAATTTAAACATCCTCCCTGCACTGATCTGCAGTACAGAACAATGATGTCACCATACACAAAGGCCTTTAAAAACGACCCACTGCCAGAGGCGGACATTCAACGACCCACCACACCCAGAGTTGGAAACCCAAGAAGTACACCTGTATCTATTTTTCCCCATTTTAGGATTACAAGTGTCCATTAACCATCCAGAGGGTTGAAAGACATCCCACTTCATAGAAACCAGCATCCCCTTCACAGCAAATCACCTGAATGAATGGATAAACAGAAAGAAAATGGAAAGCGTGAAGTTCATATAAGTGAAGGTAGGGAATATCCGAAGAAAAAAGGTGAATTTAGAAAACATAGGAGAACAAGAGTCAAAGATAAAAATGACGGAATTTCAATGTAAAAAAGATGAGGAGAAACTGTAAGATGTAATAGAACAATACATTTGGAAAAGGACAGAGCGGGAGTCACAGAAGAGCACTTGTGTTCAGGAGTCAAGGAGCTGCAATGTTTATGATTGAATGTATAGAGAATGTGTAGAAAGTGATTAGATGGGAATGAGATAATGAAGGGGAAAGGGATAGATCATGAAAAGAAACAAGGAAAAAAGAAATGAGTGAAATCACAGAGGTAAAGTGGTAATTAGGAGATACATTACAGAACTGGAAATAAGAACCTGAAAAGTAGAAAGCAGAGAGAGCATGTGCCATGACAGGGGAGCAAGGGGCGGGGCTGCGAGGAGGCAGAAGGCTAAGAGATACATAGAAAAGATGATGAACAGCTAAGATAAGAGGCAGAAAGAACAAGACAGGTGAAAGAGAGGAGAGGAGACAGAAGCAGGTGAGGAGAGGAAGGGGCAAACATCAGTGGAGCTGGGCAGAGGGAATGTATGCATGTGGTATTTGTAGAGTGCGAATCTAGCCAAAATTCAACGGAGCACTGTATAGAGTCTAAAGGCAAAGATACAGGCACAAGTCATTGGAGAGGTGTGCTGGGTTCTTGGAGCAGAAGGGAACTGTTACAGGAGTGCGATGCAATGCTCTTTAAAGAGGTGCGTCTTCACCTCTTGTCTAGTCTGCAGCAAGGTCCTGAGAGACCAAAGGGCTGTGTGAGATTCCGGGTGCTTTTTTCTTTTTCTTTTTTTGCACATCTTTGCTTCCTGTCTCATGGTGTCCAGGCTGTGGGTGTGCCTTTCATCCAGCTATGCAGTAATGCTGCTTGTGTTGACTTTATATATGATGCAGCTGGCAAGGAAGACGGTGCAAGCTAGCAAGCAGAGACAGAGAAGCGGCATCAGTATGAGGGTGATATGATCAGATTTTCAGCTCCTAGATTAGACGTGCTGCAGGGTGGAATATGGGACTAAGAGAGATGCACTGTGCTCAGCCTGGGAGGGTGAAGTCACCCAGGAGCCTGGTGTGGACATGTCAGATGGATGAAGCAAAGAGAAGGTCTAAACATTCATCATTTAAGTCCCTATGTTGCCCTTGAGGGCTGTAGATGAGATGGAAGATGGCGGATGAATTGAAAGAGAGTGTGGAGTGTCATGTGAGGAGCTCCATGGACTTGAATGTTGCTTGCTTGTCTATGGTGCGGGACCAGGAAGACCAATGGATGATGGTGAGGCCTTCTCCTCCTATGTATGTACAGTTAATATGGTGGATGTTGTAGCCTGTGCGTGAAAGAATAATTAGAAGTGCAATGCTATGAGGGTGAGGCATGTTTCTGATGAGGAAGGGTGTCTTAAGAAAGCCATAGGTGATGAGGTCAGCAATGTCTGAAGCTGGGAGTACTGTATGGTGATTTGTGGGATATGGAGGAGTTTGCTTCTTTGAATTGTGATTGTACGGGTTAAGGGGGAATAAAAGGCAGTAGGAGAAAAGAGGTCAAAGACAAGAGATTAGAGGATAGGGAGATAGGAGGCAAAAAGAGTGAAAGTCTGGGGAAGAGAAATGGAGAGAAGAGAAGAATTTAAACAGAAAGTGTTCAAGACAGAAGTGAGGAGGAAGCAACGAAATATCATTTTTAAGGGTGAAATGTTAACCTGGACAATAGCAATGATGCCGTAGGACACAGAAAAGGTGCTGGAGAAGAGGAGCAGAGAAACTTCAAACAGAGTAACTGAGAAGGAAAGAGAAAGGAGAAAAAAGTACAATTCAGTAGATGTTGAGAGGAGAAACAGGAAAGTTGCTAACAGGAAAATGAGAGGCAAGACAGTGAATTTAGGAGAGGTATAAGAAATGTGACAATTGTTTATAAAACTCAGGAGAATGAAACAATATGAAGGATTCCAAAAATCTATAGCAAAGGTGGCGGAAGAGATACCATTGTGTGGGGTACACCAAGCTGCCTTTGAACTCACCAGCGTCTTCCCTCTCACATTACCAGATTCGCGCCAATCCATAAAAATGGTTTCAATTTCATTGCCATCACATGCAGCAAGTTTGGCTGGATTCCCGTTATACTGCAACATAACAACGGGTCAACCAGTGTGTTAACAATTCACCTGCAGCATTCTGGTGCTTCAAAGAAACCTGTACTTTGCAAGGGCCTTGCTTGGGCATACCGGCATAAATCATGCTTGCAAACCTTGCCGTATCTCATGGGTGAATTTTCCAGAACAAACATTAAATTGCCAGCCCTCTTCAGGTTACCTTCATCAACCACAAATCAAGGTTTGTGATTTTGCCCCGGGTCTTCCCAAGTTTGCTTGGTTTATAAATCCTGCTTCTTGGTTGTTGATCCTCATAATGGTGGATGCAGGAGTGAAATCCACAGTCTCCCTCAGCATATGAAACTATTAGGTAATGGCAGACGGCAAACCACACAATGGCGGAGAGTCGCATGACAAACCAACAGCAGATTGTTACTAATCCTACGACTAATGAACAAAAACCAGATGAGTGTCATACGATTCAATTTAAAATCATATTTGAAAACTGGATTTGTGCACATGATTGCGAACCTTATTATTACACGTAACACTATTTCAACCACTTCAAACCAACCTTATTTTTAATCTATGCTTTTCGGAGCGTGCTATATAGGTTTGCACCAAACGAAAAGGAGTCCTCATTTAAGATTTTCATGTAACGCAAACAACTTTTAGGATCACACCTTAATAAGTTTAGATACAATGTACCAAAACATTGCAAGCCCTAAGTCTGAAATCCTCAGAATCTCAGGGTTTGCAACCCCAAAAAGGTATGGAGTAATTTACAAAAGAAACTTTGAGAATCAGAAAAGAATTTCTGAATCCAAAAGTAACTATTGTGACATATTCCGAATCACAGATAGGTAGGGGTTTGAAATGGGCATCCCTCCCCTCTTCCCAACTCATAACGCAATGTATCAACGGACAGAGACCACTTCCCAGTTACCAGCATTGAAGGCTGTGGAAAGACGACCCTCTCTGTTGTAAAGAGTTTTTGAACTGAATGTCACACAGAAGAAACACTCCCTAGGGACCCCTCTGGACTTGTGAAGGCAGAGATGCCTTTTGTGTGGGAGTTTTCTGTTTTCTCACCCTACGTAGGGAACAGGGCTTAAAATAAGGTTCTTCAAGAATCATCAACGGTGAAGGAAAAAATGAACGGGTCAATCTCTCAGAAGCAAAAATGAAGCAAAATGTGCATGATTTCTAAAGCTGGGGGTGAATGAGTCCTAAGGAGACAAAAATATCAACAAGGTATCTTTGTGAAGAGCAGAACAGAGCTCAGAGGTTTCAGAGTTGTCCTGGAGAGGTGCCTTAGAAACCTTGACACATGGAGCCGCTGCTAATGGTTGGAGTTCGGGTCATAATATTAGATGCTACTTTTAGCCTGTAGCATTTGTTTTCAATGTTAGGGGCTTCATTTACTATTGTTTTGTTATCATTGATGGCTTTTATTCAGTCGGATAATAAATCAAGCATATAAATCTATGAAAAATTAAACGCTGAAGAATCAGTTTCTGTATCGCTTTTTAAGGCGATAATGGGATCCTTGGGGAGAAATCTTTGGTCTTGGCGAACAAGTTAATTACCTTCGGTAACGCATTGTCTGGTAGAGACTCTATCTAGCTGCAGAGTCCTTACCTTTGAATTTCACTGGCTTCAGGCTGCATTCGAAAACTTTTGCTGAGAAATACCTCTTCATTCTGACCCTTGTTGGGCAAGGGTCAGAATGAAAAAAACAAGTTACTTACCTGTACACTGTGGTTCTCCAGTATTGATATCTTTCATATATTCACATGCTTGCATCTTCCCCGTCGTCATGGTGGGAGTCTCATGGTTGACTCCCACCATGATGACGGGGAAGATACAGGCATGTGATTCTATGAAAGATTCAATACTGGAGAAAAAACAAGTTACTTACCTGTACACCGTGGTTCTCCAGTATTGATATCTTTCATAGATTCACATGCTGGTATCTTCCCCGTCGTCATGATGGGAGTCAACCGTGAGACTCCCACCATAACGACGGGGAAAAAACAAGCATGTGAATCTATGAAGGATTCAATACTGGAAAAGAGGAGCAGAAAGAGGGTCAAAAGACCTTTCTGTACAGTAGAATACAAATTTCTGCCAACAGCAGGCGTATACCTTCTTAGTGGAGGACCCCCTGGCTGCCAGAATAACATTACAGACTTTGGGAGCATGGTCAAAAGCTATCAACTGTCACTGTTGAATCTCCGGGCATGGAGACGCAGAATTGACAGGCTCAGGTGGAAAACCCTCCCTTGTTGCTGGGACAGAAGATCCTCCGAAAAGGGCAGCCTTATCGGAGGATCAATACTCATTCTCAGGATCTCTGGATACCAGACTCTCCATGCCCAGTTCAGGGCCACAAGGATGTCTTGGGCCCAGTCATTCCTAATCTTCTTCAGAACTCTGGGCAGAAGTGGTATGGGCGAAATCTAACCTAGGTTCTCCCCACTGCTGAAAGAGACCTTGCATGGATTGGTGATCCGCTAGGAATCTACTGCTGAGTTTGTCCGCCCTGGCGTTCAGAGAGTCTGCCAGGTGTTGTAAATTGAACCACCAGGGTTATGCCCTGTTGTTCCATCCAAGTCCAGAGGCACAGGGTCTCTCGACAAAGGGTCCACGGCCCCATCCCACCCTGCTTGTTGCAGTACCACATGGCAGTGGTGTTGTCTGTGAACACTTGCACCAGCTTCCCCTTGACAGTGGAAATAAATGCCTTCAATGCCAATCGAATGGCCCTGAGCTCCAATAAATTTACCACCAGAGACCAGTGCCCCCTGATCTCCACCTCTACCAGATGGGCGCACCATCCCAGAACTTACGCATCTGTCATGTGCGTTCTAGTTGGGAAGGGAGAGGGTCTGCCATTGACACAGACAACAATAGCTTTATTCGGTTAAAAGTTTTTTTAAAACCATCAAAGCACAGTTCCACACAGAGGTCATAATAATATTCACTATATACATAAAATACAATTGATATCAACATACATGTTTCATAATTATTAAGAGAGGACCATTTAAGTAACTTGTCCCTTACAAACATAATACTTGACATTTAATTAATAATTAAAAGGATTGTCACCCACTGAATTTACATTTTTAAAAGCTACGTAACAATAAAAAAGCCATATCATAAATACTGCTTAATCATGAAGTCGCCACACGTGCATAAATAGAGGGCTCATATCATAATAACTACATCCTATTTCTTCGTCTAATTGCCCCAGTGGTGTAACTGGCCACTCCAAAACATACCATCGGGGACCTCAGACATTGCAGATATGTCGAAGCTGGCCTGACCTGTTCAAAGTTACAGCCTTTAACAGTGGCAATATGAATTTCTTGTGTATAGTAACATAAAAAATCGCAAAAGAAAATCATATGTAGGGTATTCTGGTCTGAAAAATTATCACAGGGGCATGGACCAAGGGCCCCCTCCTTCGAGAAGCCCTTTGGGAAAGAAAGTAGCCATGAAAGCATATTGTATTTAAATCTGATCAATACAAACAAATGAAATGGTTTGTTTATATATGTTAAGTACGGCTGAATCCCTCTCCCCGAACTTAGGATTACAAAACTTCTAACTGAGGGTTTGACCAGCTCATCTTGTTCCCTTGTTAACATAGACCTGTTTAAGAACTGGAGTTTGATGGCTTTAATGGCCACCTTGCTCAACGCCCTAGGGTTTGTGAACAGGTCTGGGCTACCTAAAATGGCAATTTGGGTTTTAACGTATCTGAGCCAAGAAATATCCAAGGATCTATCTAGGGACATACAATGTTTGATTATGTCTTGATTCAAATTAGGCGGTTTTCTGGGCCCAAATTCTTAACCAGCCTAGTAAAGGTGCAACAACAATCTAATCTTGAATATAGCCAACTCCTAAGTCCTCATGTACATTAAAATTAGCAGCAGAAACTGGGAGTGACAATAATTTCCGTGGAAAAATGTTTTCTGCTACTTGTATTTCTCTGGCGTCAGTGTAGCCCCATACCTGGCTCCCATTGACCCAATATCATGGTTCGTCAACCACCACTGCAGATCTCTCGCAGTTCTTTCCGAGATCTGAACCATATTGGTAAGATTTCCCAATGCTGTCCCCATTGGAACTTCGGATCCAGCTGCAGAGCCTGCATATGTTACTTAGCATGCAGGAGGCCAAGCGAACCACAGCCTCAAAGTCAGTCTCACCAAAATCCATGCTAGAGGCTGAAACATTGGAATCATTGCCCGAATATCCTGGACTCGCTGCTCGGGAGGATAGACCCGAATCTGCACTGTGTCCAGAGCTGCCCCAATTAAAGGGAGCATTTGAGAAGGAGTCAGGTGCGACTTTGGCACGTTTGTAGAGAACCCCAGTGAATGCAGGATGTTTGCCGTAGGCTGAAGGTGGGGGAGAACTGCCTGGGGCGAGGACACTTTCAACAGGCAGTCATCGAGGTAGGAGAAGACCAACAACCCTAACCTGTGCAGATGAGCTGTGACCACCGACATCCCTTTGGTGAACAACCAAGAGGCACTGGTAAGGCCGAAGGGAAGCACAGTATACTGAAAGCACTCGTGGCCTACCTTGAACCGCAGGTAACGCCTGTAGCCCAGCAAGATGGGGGATGTGAAAATATGCATCCTACAGGTCCAGTTTCCTTGGTCCAGGGCAGACAAGACCTGAGCCAGAGTGAGCATCTTGAAGTTAAGCTTCTTGAAGAAGAGATTGATGGTCCGAATATCTAAAATAGGCCCGTGGCCCCTTGTTCTTCTTTGGAATCAGAAAGTAGCGGGAATAACAGCCACTGCTTACTTCTGAAAACTGGGACCC